>NC_089271.1:129525669-129888487 GCF_963930625.1 Muntiacus reevesi | reverse complement strand
CCATTCCCTCTCCGCTGTGGTTACCACCATCTACCTTTCAGCTCCAGACATGAGTTGACCAAGGATAAGAAAGGAGCTTCAGAATAAAGGAGAACCTGAAAGAATCCAAACATCTCTAATTGACACCAGAGTTGTGTCCACCCAGACTACCACAGGTCAATGTCTAGAACCCAGTGCCTGCACAGAAAACAGATAAATCAGGGGAGAACCATGGTTGATGGTGTTATTTTGCCAGCAAAGCACGACTGGTTCCCATCATTAGCTGGTAATTCTCTTTGGGTACCAGGAAAATCATCACAGCACCAGGAAACAAAGCTGGTACTTGTCTTTACTTTGTTATTGTTTCCTTCCTATTCTGTGACCTGCATCAGTTACCAAACACTGTCTCATTAGTGTTTTCCAGTACCAGTAAGAAATGTTTGATGACATGATTTTAAATGGATGGAGCATCATTTATTTATCATTCCCTGCTATGGAATATTTTCAGTTCAGTCTCTCAGTTGTATCCAACTCTTTGCGACTCCATGGACTGCAGCATGCCAGGCTTCCCTGTCCATCACCAATTCCCAGAGCTTACTCAGACTCATGTCCATCGAGTCGGTGATGCCATCCAGCCATCTCATCTGCTGTCGCCCCCTTCTCCTCCTGCCTTCAGTCTTTCCCAGCATCAGTTTCTTTTCAAACGAGTCAGTTCTTCACATCAAGTGGCCAAAGTATTGGAGCCTCAGCTTCAGCATCAGTCCTTCCAATGAATATTCAGGATTGATTTCCTTTAAGATTGACTGGTTTGATCTTCATGCACCCCAAGGGACTCTCAAGAGCCTTCTCCAACACCACAGTTCAAACACATCAATTCTTTGGCACTCAGCCTTCTTTATGGTCCAACTCTCACATCCATACATGACTACTGGGAAAGCCATAGCTTTGACTAGATGGACCTTTGTCGGCAAAGTAATGTCTCTGCTTTTTAATATGCTGTGTAGGTTGGTCATAGATTTTCTTTCAAGGAGCAAGCGTCTTTTAATTTCATGGCTGCAGTCACCATGTGCAGTGATTTTGGAGCCCCCCAAAATAAAGTCTGTCACTGTTTCCATTGTTTCCCCATCTGTTTGCCATGAAGTGATGGAACCGGATGCCATGATCTTAGTTTTTTGAATGTTGACTTTTAAGACAGCTTTTTCATTCTCCTCTTTCACTTTCATCAAGAGGCTATTTAGTTCTCCTTTGCTTTCTGCTATAAGGATGTTGTCATCTGCATATCTGAGATTATTGATATTTCTCCCGGCAATATTTTAGAGGTTTCTAATTTTCAACATTATAAATAACACAGTGAACTAAATATTGGCATCTTTATCACCATGGGATACAACATTACAGTGGAATCGTTGGTTCCAAAGTTTCAAATGTTTATTTCCCAATTAAAACATGTTTATCAACATACAGTAAAGTGCACAGGCCTAGAGTGTACCTATTAATGAATTTTTACATAAATATACTCTTGTCACCACCACCCAGATCAAGATGTTGAACCTTTCCAGCATCTCAGATGACTCCCTTTAGCCCCCTTTCCAGCCAGTAGCCTTTCTAGATGCAACCACTATTCTGATTTTGATCATCAGGGCTGAATATATTCAAGGTTTTTAATACATATTGCCAAATTTCCCTCCAAAAGATTTGTAGTAAATACATTCTCATCATCAGCATGTGAAAGTGCCTGGGTCCTTACCCTCGTGGTTTTACCTTGCAGAGGAGATGTTTTAGCACTTAAGACACACCTGGTTACAGTTAGCGATCAGAAGGACCAGTCAAGAAGCCAACCTGGGGTTCAGCTGGGCAGCCGGTGTCCACAGGGAACCACAGATGTAGGAGCAAGAGGTGGAGGGCAGGCCCAGAAGGCAGCAAGTATCCCAGTCCACAAGTACCTTAGAAACAACTGCTCAGTCGTTTCCTTGTTTTCACTTTTGTTCTCCTTCACACATACCCAACGTCTTTTTTTGCAGCTTTCAAAATTTCTATAATGATCTCTTAGTTATGCCTGGTATGAAGTAGGAACTTAGATACTTGTTGAATATTTGGCACTTTTTATATTGATTGATTGATTTTAATTGAAGGATAATTACTTTATAATATTGTGATGGTTTTTACCATACATCAATATGAATCGGCCATATGTATACATGTGTCTCTGGGGAGTAAATTGTGGGGGAGGGGGTAATTTACATCCTGATTACCTGTGGCATTTGTTATCCCCTAGCTTTTTTCTGCTTCCTGAAATTAAACTTAACACTAAATATTCTCCAAACTGCAGAGATGCATGATGTGATAAATTACCCCCTCCCCCACAATTCTACTCCCCAGAGATAACAAGTTGGAACACATCTTTCCTGAGTTTTTCTCCATGCATACTTTTACTTTTGTTTGTTTTGAGAGTTAAATACTCATTTTAAAAAGTAAACTTTCTCAATAATAAGATAATATATCTTTTGTTAGGCATTGTAAGCTGTATTTAGTAGCGTACCAATACACCACATCAAAGTTCATCTTCAATCAGTCAAGCCTAACAATAGTCCATCCTTGCACAATAAAATCTCCTTCAATTTATATTACTACACCTACTTAGCTCTTATGGGCAGGGAATGGAAATTATATCTCACTTCTGATCACTAATGTGTGGTGAGGAGTATCAAGAGAATTATATGAAAATGAATATAAAGAAATGATTCTGATTTCAAAGTAGGTGGTATGGAAACATTACCAAAAGCATAAAAAATGATACAGGTATACGTACTTCTAGTAAATTCTCGATAGGAATGTTCTGAAGAACAAACAACCTGTTTCCTCCTACAGAAAGAAGGTAGTTACCTTTTAATACCTAGTGGTTTTTTCCACAGAATTTCACATTTTCCCAATTCAAAGGCCTAAAACAGAAAACAATAATGCATTCAGCAGTGAATACACTGGGGAAATCTTGATATTCAAAAAGGCCAGATAATGCTTTTTTGAATTTTAGAATAAATGTGACAGAGGTTAATAATCAAAGAGTGTTAAGGTTAGAGTGAGATCAGTCAGTGAGTAAACATAATTAACATATTTTATACTGTAAACTATTTACTGAAGGAAAAATCCATACAGAAAAATTCACCATACATACTGTTTTCTGAACAGGAAGAAGGGGCAGGAGATGAAGTTGAGTGACCTTAAGCCCACAGAAATGGGTTGGGGATCGTTTGGTGGGTTTCATGGTTTGGATGCCCTGGTTTACCTGCCAGAGAGCAGGTTGGTGGGGAGCATCAAATAGGATTTAGTGAAGCTGTAACTGCCTTGTTTCCTTCCTCTAATTAATTACAGAGCTCAGTACATCCTTTTCCCTTATCCCCATCAAAAAACATTCATTAAACACCTAATTAGATGTGGCATTGTCGCAGGCGGGGTTCGTGTGTGTCCAGCTGCTTTGTTCAGGTTTGGACTGGAGAGGATTTCTGTGTTCAGTGTTTTCTGGGAAGCAATAGATTTGCTCCCAGTTCAAACTGCTCCACAGAGCCTTTGAAAATGTTTACACTCTGTGACCCAGTAATTCCACTTCTGGGAATCTGTACTAAGGAAAGAGAAATCTGGACTGAGATTTATGTGCAAGGATGTCCATGGCAATGTTATTTATAATAAGGAGGAAAACTGGGGGGAAAAAACCTGAAATGCCCAAATTCAGGGGAAAGATTAACCAGGTGATACCACAGCCATAGAAAGCACATTTTATATAGTTATATTTGGCCAAAAAGGTCATTTGTGTTTTCTGTACCATCTGATGGAAAAATCTGAGTGAACTTTTTGGCCATCCCAGTATCAAAACTGTTTCAAATATTAAGGACATAGAAATATCTATAATAATGAGTCAATACATAGGTTAACAACTGCATGTATAGTTGGATCCCGATTTTGTTTAAAATTGCATCTATATGCAGAGCAAAATGACTAGAAGGAAAGTCATAAATAGTCACTGTAGTTACCTCTGGGAGGTGGGATTCAGGTGACTACCTGCTTCTTTATACTTTTCTGTATCTTTCAAATATATTCAGTGAGCATGTATTCTTATTAAAATTAGCCTCCCGAACCCTCCAGATTCTATTTTATAAACAAATTGAACAGGTGAATGTTTCATAAATTGCACTCTGTCCTCCCTGCACTGTGTGGTTGGGGCCACTCAGGACTCACTTTGGTTCTTCTCCCTCATACACATAACACACCCCCACACACAGACACACACAGACACACACACACACACACACACACACACTGCTCTGCTTTCAGTCTTCCTTGCCTGAGTGCAAGTTTCAGGCAATGTGTCTCCTCTCTAAAGGGAATTTGTACTTCTTTTTCATTTTGTGATTAAAGCTTGTTGATGCTGGCAGGTGGCAAGTACTTTTTCTGATCCAGCTCTTTCTATGCCCTGGAAATTACACCGGTAGGGGGCTGTCTACTCTGTGGATTGCCTGAAAGGAACAGCTTTCTGAAAAACTGACCTGTCTGGGAAAATAAGAGGAATGCTGCCTGGGGTAAGGTGGGGCAGTGGGAATTTGAGGGAAAGATAGCCTAGAGAGAGGGTAAAATGAGCAGCTTTGTTTATTAGAAAGGATGCCCTTAGTAAGGTTGTATTTTAGGATCTTACTGTTTAAAAGAAATACAGCTCTGTAGTTGAGTTAGACCTGTAGCAAGTTCTGTTGAAGGTAAACTGCCCCTAACTCCATGCCTGCCTCTCAGCTCTGTCAGATCCTCAGATCCTACTGTAACGAGGAGGGGGTTCAAGATGACACGCAAATTCATGAAGCATTCCATATTTTTTTAGGGCTTCCCTGGTAGCTCAGACGGTAAAGCGTCTGCCTACAATGCGGGAGACCTGGGTTCAATCCCCGTGTCAGAAAGATCCCCTGGAGAAGGCAATGGCACCCCACTCCAGTACTCTTGCCTGGAAAATCCCATGGACCGAGGAGCCTGGTAGGCTGCAGTCCATGGGGTCGCAAAGAGTCGGACACGACTGAGCGACTTCACTTCACTTCACTTCCTTTACAAACAGCCAACAATTGCAAAAATGAAGTATGAACCTAAATTTTGAACAATACAGCAATTTGTATAAGTTAAAAAGTGAAATTCTTTTCCTCCCCAATGTCACTCTTCAGAGGTAACTTCTATTAAAAGTCTGGTGTGTATGTTTCCACTTTTCCTATGCATATACAAGAATAGGCACACACACAGAGAATTACACATATAGATAGTGAACAAAAATGGAGCCAAACTATAAATATTATTCTGCAACTTACTTTTTTTAAAAGCCCAATATTATTTCAGGGGCATGTTTCCATGTCAGTATATATAGGTTTCCCTCATTTTTTTAGCAACTGTGTAACATTCCATCGTGGGACTGCTTCAGACTTATTTAACCAAGTCCCCTAGGTTGGACATTTCATTTAGATCCAGTTTTTTGTAGTTACAAGCAACAGTGCAATAAACATCCCTGTGTGTATACCATGGAATCAACTTTAGGGGGAATCTTCTTTCCATCAACTGTGCATTACCTAAGCATTTGCAATTAGTTTCCTGAGCTCTGGAGAACAGTTTTTAATGGCCATGCCAAATGTTCTGTAGCATCCCGAATGGTCTAAGGCATCCTTTCCAATTAAGCTGCAGTCTACTACACACTGCATTTTAAATGACATTATGCTTTAAGGACAGGGCACTGTCTTGCATTACTGAGAGTGTCGTAATGCTCTGTCTTCATACTAATGCCCTGGACCGGAGTGGGGACAGCGACCCAACACAGGGGAACACAAATATGTGACCTTCCCTCATCCACTTCTATCCAGCATCTCTCTACCACTTCTGGCAGGAAGATCCAATGAGATATAAGGTACTTTCTTTGCCACCAACTGGCCTGGGGAAAAGAAATAGGAGAACAGTAATAGTAACTTCTGAATTGAGGGAGACCAGACTGCTTTCCACCCTTCTCCCCTCCCCCTGTCTCCCCACTACGCCCAGGTGCTCATTGTCTCCACTAATCTTCTGGTGGCTTGCAGGCCCTAGAAAGAGTCACCCTCCTTGGAGGTGACCTCAGCCACTGCCTGTACCCCCATCAGAACACATTTCTTTTCAGAACTCTCGGTTGCCAGTGTTCATTTGTGTTAGCATGACAGAGAGCGCTTAACGGTTGGCATCAAGAGACCATTTCCTAGCCCTCGGCCTTTGATCAAATCAATTAATCTCTCTGAGCCTCCATTTTGACATCTGCAAGATGGGGCTAGTACCAACATCTTCTCAGGGTTGATGTAGAGATGAAACGAGGTAGTGTAGGGAAAAGGCTACTGAAAGCAAGGAAGAATGTTCTGTGATTGTGAGGTGCTGTTATTATTTATGGATTCTCTCTTCCAGATAAACCAATTTGATTTGATTTTGTTTAGATGGGGGATTTCTGGAGACTATAGTGTTTTAACTGGGAGGAGTGCTTATGAGGGTAAAAATGTCAGGTTGTGGAGTGGGCCAGTGGGGAAGTTATTTTGAGATGGGGAATCCCTTCCAGACCTTCAAATCCACATATGGAGGGGGTTGCTGGCACCCCCAAGATGGAAGCTGATCAGACTCCCCCTGGCTAAAATGGCAGAAAGGTCTCTGTTTCCATTTTCTGTCTCCAGGGGAGAGGAAGACGGGTTGGAATGGGGGCGAGAACAGCATAGATTTCTGTGGGCGGGCCTGTGTTCTAGCAACTGTTTGGTGTATTTTTAAAGGTCAGAGAGGCTTTGGCTCTATAGGATGGAGTGGCTGTGACACCTGATTAATGTCTGTGCAGTACTTTCCAGAATGAAATTTAATCAGCAGAATGATTGCGGCAAGCAGCTGCCTGGAGGAAAATGATCCTGTTCTAATGGTGGCTTGTTTGATGTGTTGGCATTGTAGTGGGGCACGTACATTATTAGTCCAGCCCAGGGGGGCCCAGCTAGGGCACTGGCTCAAGTAGTAAGGAAATGCAGCAAACAGCAGCAGCCCTTCTATGGCTCTACGTAGGGTCACTGCTTTCAGATTGTCAGCTCCTCCCCACTCAGAAGACCTTTACTGTCAGCCTCCTGCCTGCCCCCGGGGGTCTTCCCTGTCAGCTCCTTTAACCCACTCCTATCATTATTCTCCATCCCCAAGGCCCCTCAGATCCATCATTCTTTGTGCTCCCCCCACCAGCTTCAAGGCCTTCCCTGACAGCTTCCTCCAGCACACTCAGACATGCAAGTGTGCGTCCCTCCGCTCCTCCCACAGGTGTTCTCAAGGCTTTAGCGAAGTGAAGATGGTCTCTCCTTGGTCTAATGAACCCTTCTTGGCCTATTTTCTCATCAGAAGCACAGAGGCCATGATACAGACTTGCAGAAATTCTGTAGTCAGTATTTTTTAAATGATTTTTCTAACACGCTTTTGGCTACACCATACAGCGTTTGTGATCTTAGTTCTCCAGCCAGGGATTGAACCCACACCCTTTGCATTAGAAGCCCAGAGTCTTGACCACTGGACCTCAGGGAAGTGCCTGTAGTCAGTATTATACTCCCTAACAGGTAGGAAATACAGCAGATACCTAGGTGATGTGTGTCTGTCCTTGTGCATGTACCGACTCTTTGCCACCCCGTGGACTGTAGCCTGCCAGGCTCCTCGTCCATGGAATTCTCCAGGCAAGAATACTGGAGCGGGTTGCTCCTTCCTTCTCCAGGGGATCTTCCAGACCCAGGGAATCGAACTCTCGTCTCTTCCATCTCCTGCATTGGTAGTGGGTTCTATACCAACCTAACCACCAGGGAAGCCTCTGACTGCCATGTGCTGCCACTCAAATGCCATGGTGTGCCTTCCACCCAAGCTGACTGTGCTGGGCCGTCCTCACCAGGACCTGTGGTTTGAGAGGTTTTCCCAGTAGTAGAGTGAGGTTGAAGGAGCTAGTCACGCTTTCTTGCTGCTGTTTGTTTCCCCAGTTTGAAAAGCTTCCACTTAACCCCTCCAGGGTATACCCCAGAATCACCACAGGGACCTGACCCAGCACAGGGGAAGTGCTTGGAATTAAGGCCCCAGTTTACAGTGGAAATGGTAGCCTTTTAGAATGAAAAGGAATCAAAGTGGAGAGGGCTGTAACAACCCTCTCTAACTCAAAGTAATGCTGAGTAGACTCTTCTCCACCGGAAGTTGCAAGGACCCCCAGGTTTCCCCAAGGTACCACCCCAGGGTCCTGTGTATGAAATGAATCTGAAAACCAGGAAAGCAGAGGGCAGTCTTCCTGGCCCCATCAAGCTGTGGATGCATGTGAGAGGGTCTAGAGGCAGAATTGAACCAGAGAAGGTAGACATTGTATTCACAATTAGAAAACATCTCGACTATTGTGAGCACTTGCATTGAGGCAGATTCTTTACCATCTGAGCCACCTGGGAAGCCCCTGCTATGTACCAGGTCCTAGAAATAATTAAGATTCAAAAAATAAGTAAGATCCTTCCTTCGAGGAGTTTGCAGTTTTTTGTTTTGTTCTGTTTGGTTTTTTGTTTTGTTTGTTTGTTCCCCACACGGGTTGTAGGGATCTTAGTTCCTGGACCAAGGATTGAATCCAGGCCCTGGCAGTGAAAGCAAGAGTCCTAATCATTGAACTGCCAGGGAATTCCTTCAATGAGTTCACAGTTAAGTGGGCAGAGAGAGGTTTGTAAATACATATATAAGTAAGTGAAAGCCACTCAGTTGTGTCCGACTCTTTGCGACCCCATGGACTATACAGTCTATGGAATTCTCTAGGCCAGAACACTGGAGTGGGTAGCCTTCCCTTCTCCAGGGTATCATCCCAATCCAGGGATAGAACCCAGGTCTCCTGCATTGCAGGCTCATTCTTTACCAGCACAGCCACAAGGGAAACCCCCAATATATATATCATATATGATATACTTACATACATACATATATATATATATATATATATATATATATATAATTTCAGCACAGGAAGCTAAAAGGAATGATAAAGGAGATTTATGCTGGATTCTGAAAGAAGACCAAGAAGGGAGGGGAGAGGTGGTGCCTGATTTAAGTATTAAAAGATTTACTCATTCATTCTCTAGGATGTAAATCCCATGAGGTCAGGGACTTGTTTTGTTTGCTGTTGTAGGTCTAACACCTAGAACGATACCTGGACTATGGTAAGAATGCAATATTCATTGAATAAATAAATACATGCCTACTATCTGCTAAGAGTTGGACACGACTTAGCGATTGAGCAACAACAACAACAAAAATGTGCTAAGCACTTGGGATACCTGGTGGGGGTGGGGTGATGAAAACTGAAGAGTCAGTGAAGAATTCTAGGTTTTTGGCTTGAGCAGAGGATTGGTATTAATTCTTCCTTAAACGCTTGGTAGAATTTGAGCGGGAAGCTATCTGGTCTGGGCTTTTTGTGTCTGTGAGTATATGTGGGAATTTTTGATTGCTGATTCAATCATCTTACTTATACTGGTCTATTCAGACCATTTCTTCTTGAATCAATTTTGCTGACTTGTGTCTTTCTAGAAATTTGTCCATTTCGTCTATGTTATCTAATTTGTTGGCATATATTTGTTCATAATATGCCTTTAAAAATTTTCTAAGATCAGTAGTAATGTCCTTAACTATAATTGTTGCATTGTCTATTTCTCCCTGTATTTCTCTCAGGTTTTGGTTCATGTATTTTGGTGGGGGTCTGCTTTTTGGTATGTATATATTTATAATTGTTTTATCTCCCTGAATTAGTGACCCTATTATCATTATAAAATGTCCTTCCTTGTCTCTTGTAATAATTTTTGCCTTAATGTTTATTTTTTTTATATTAGTATATCAACTCTCTCTTGGTTACTGTTTTCATGATATGTCTCTTTTCATCCTTTTAATTTTAACTAACTTAATTGTGTCTTTGAATCCAAAGCATGTCTCTTGTAGACTGCATATAATCAGATCATACTTTTTTATCCATTCTTCCAATTTCTGCCTTTTGATTGTAGTGTTTAATCTATTTGAATTTAATGTAATTAGCAAGAGGTAGGATTTATGTCTGTTATTTTGCTATTTGTTTTCTATATTTCACATCTTTTTTTATTCATCAATTTCTCCATTACTCCCTTCTTTTGGGTTAAGTGAATTATTTTCTACTCTACCATTTTTATTACCTTGTTCCTTTTACTATATTTTCAGTTATTTTTAGTGGCTTCCCTGGGGGTTGCAATTAGTATATTAATTTATAAACACCAACCAAAATTAATACCAAATTAATTTCAACATTATTTAAGAACTTTGCTCCAAGAACGTTCCATTCTCTCCCTGCTCCTTTATGCTGCTATTGTCACATTAATTACATCTTTATACGTTGTATGTCATCAACACAGATTTATCATGATTGCTTTACACAGTTGTCTTTTAAAACAGAAAGAAGGGGAAAAGGAATGTGGTATATGACCTAAAATTAATATTATGTATTGCTTTGATGGGCTTCCCCGGTGGTGCAGTGGTAAAGAATCTGCCTGCTAATGCAGGTAACCGGGGTTTGATCCCTGGGTCGAGAAGATCCCCTGAAGAAGGGAATGGCAACCCATTCCAGTATTCTTGCCTGGGAAATCCCATGGACAGAGGAGCCTGGTGGGCTACTGTCCTGGGGGTCGCAAAGAGTTAGACATGACTGAGTGACTAAGCACGCAGCACACACGCATTGCCTTGATATGTGGTAAAACGGAGAGCGCCTCGAGTGACCTCACTGCAAATTCCCCTTCCCATTCTGCTTCCACGGATAAGGTCCTCCAGCAAACGGCCCTCCATCATGGAGACCATGCACAGTTCCTGCTTCTCCCTGAATAGTGGGCTCCAGTTTCCTGCCAGCCCAGAGAACTAAACAGGCCAATCCCAGCCTCCCACGGGAACCAAGGGTCACTCTAGCCTCTTTTTTTTGGGGGGGGGGGGGGCTGTGTCTTGCAGCTTGCAGGATCTTAATTCCAAGACCAGGGTTTTAACCCATGCTGCCTGCAGTGGAAGCACAGAGTCCTAACCACTAGATTTCCAGGGAAGTCCCCATCCTCTAGATACTACAAAGTCTCCTCTCACACCCCTGGTTGTTCGCTCTGTTCCCAAGCACAACCTGCTTGTGGTTCTGTGTTACAGGAAGTGTCCTCCTCCCTCAGGCTGTAAATATATGTGACTAATGAACTGCTGTCTGTTTCATCTGTCCAGTGTTGGGTGTTGTATGTTTGGTCATCCCCATAACCCTAGGGCAGCATCCCTCCCTCAGCAGGGGGCTGAAGAGGACGTGGTCAGCACAATCAGTGTCATGAACAAGATGGACCAACCATGACCAAGGACACCCTCAGGTTTAATTAACTGTTCATGGCTAATGAAATGGTTCCATCATGTTGCAGATGCTGTCTAAACTTGGCAGTTCTGCCCAGTGGACTTGTTCTTTGGCTTGCAAGGCAATGTGTTGGCTTTGCTTGTCTCTTCCCATTCTCTATGCTCTAATCCTCAAGATAAGAATGGTAGCTATTCGAGTATATCCCATCATGGTATGCTATTGGTTTTCACCCGTATTTGGCAGGTGGTTTCTGAGGCACCTGCCTGTCAAGACAGCACACACAGCATCTTGTCCAGTTGGCAGTTGATCACAGTTACCGAAGGTGGGGCTATAGCTCTCTGGTCAGTGACTGTCACTAGGCATTTGGACAGCCATCACCTACCTTGTTCATGATTGTGCACTGCCAGAACGGGCCTGGGGACACTTCTTTGTAAGGTTCATGGAAAGGAAAGATACCATCATCCTGAGGAGAATTACTTGATTATTCGTTGCCTAATAGTCATTGCTATTCAGGCAAGGATAGCATCCTTGCTTCGCTCTTGTACTGCTGCTTCCCTTGCTACTGTCCTGTATGCTCTCCTGACTCCCAAAGGTATTGAGGTGCACGTTCATGGTGGCCCATGGCCCAGGCACCCGTGATTTTAAAAATGGGAAGGAATATTTCATACTTAGTTGCCATCCCAACCTATAACCCCTAGCCAGTGTGCCTGGGCTTTGCCTAACACTGCTGCTTGCCAGCACGCCAAAAGTCCTAATCTTGCAATCACGGGGCTTGACGAATCCCATTCAGGCCATAGACAAATTGATCTTACTGGATGAGGACTTTAACTCAGGGCAGTTTGGCATTCCCTGGAGGAGGAGGGAGCTGCCTATGAAGTGGGCCCCAGGGGCCCTGAACCTTTCCCCGTAACAATCAAGAAGGTCCACATCACAGGTGATTGGGTAGAGACAGAAACTGAAAGCAGCAGTTCTGCATGGCTAGAAATCTAAGTTGTTATGAGGAAATTTTAAGAAAAAGTAGAGAGGAGGAAAAGGGCAGTCCCCGTGGGGGAAAGAGTAAGGCTGCAGCAGACTTGTGGCCCCAGTGATCTGCTGCCACACCACTCTTCTGCTTATGCCTCTATTGCAAAAGGAGCTCAATTCTCAGGGCTGCAGGAAAAAAATTAAACTGAAACACAGGTCCCCAATTTGATACAACAGGAAATACAACATTGACTAAAATAATTTATACAGCAGAAAGATGAAAGGGCACTTTCACACCTCTACAACATACTTTCTGAATTAACTTCAACACTTGCAGTTGAAATGCGCCAACTGGCAAATCTTCATGGACCTAATCAATACTGGAGCTCAAATTATCGTTATACCTGGGGACCCATTAAATTTAAACAAGGTACCCTCTATAACCTTAGGGGAATTACTGACTGTAAAATATAGGACAAATAGGTATACCTCACCTTAACCATCAGAATTATTATTTTGCCTAAATTCCCCATGGTCACAGCACCCATTATCCTAAAATATCCTGTAGTGGGCATGGGCACTCTGACCCAATGAGTAATTAATCAAAATTAAATAAAGTTTTGGCACTTACAAATTTCTTTGACTAAGTGAGGTGCCATGGATTCCCCAGTTAAAATAGTTGATATGACCTGATGTAACCTAAAATAGGGCCTTCAAGGATTAAAACTTATAGATAAGACCTAATTAGTGAAGGAGAGATTATCTCCACTGCTCCTTCATTTGACATCCTAGTTTGGCCTATTCCTCAACCTGGAAAGAATGAATGGTGCCTCATAGTATGTAACTACAGCCTCAGTGCTGTGGTCCTATCCGTATGGCTCCCACATCCAATATTCAGTTTCACTGGAATTACTGACTCCAGCCACTCAGCAACTATTTTGCTATAAGTATTACAGATTTGGATAATATATTCTGTCCAGTATCTATCCCAATACCTTCTCAACTGCTGTTTGGCTTCACCTCTGAAAGGTCACAAAACACCTTTCCCAGGGTGCTCATGGGGTACCTCAGTGGCCTTGCCATCACACCCAAGACCTCAACTGCATCAGCCTTTCTCTGGGAATACAGGTATGACATTACCTCAATGATATCCTACTTCAATGAGGTTCATTTACCACATTTGTTAAGTATATACAAATACTCACAAGGAGCTCACAAAAAGGGGACAGACCATTCCACACACAGTGCAAAGCCTCACTACCTCTGTTACAACCCTGAAAATTCTTTGGTAGACTGACAGCTGCTTCATCTCTGACACTGTCAGGAAACAGCTATTGACCCTTTAAGTGCCCACAATGTTAATACAAGTCCAATATTAAAAACATTTTTTTTTCAATTTTGGCTGCACTGGGGCTTCGCTGTGGCTGGTGGACTTCGTTGACCTGGGTCATGTGGGATTTTAGTTCCCCAACCAGAGATCAAACCCGAGTCCCCTGCATTGGAAGGCAGATTGTTAACCACTGGACCACAGGGGATGTCCCACATCTTTGAATATTTCTTTTCTTTTCATTTTTTTGGTTCTGAAGGCACCATATTCTTCACTTACAAATTTTACTTTACCTCACTAATGCTGTTACTTGCAAACTGACCCATTTTAAATGGGGCCTTCTCCAACAAAAAGCTTTAGAATCTGTCAAATCGAAATCAACAAGCACTTCTGTTAGTGTCCTCATAGACTCCTTCACTGTAGCTTAGGCAAACTCCTTTCATGCCTCCTGGAATCTCTAGGCCACCTACAAATGACTATAGGTGGTCCCTAGGTTTCTGATGCAAGAAGCTGCCTTTCACAGGCCTGCACTATATAGCAACAGGACAGCAACTGAAGGCCACATATTGAGATCCCCTGAAATTTGAGTTTCTCACAGTCCCTGAGCCTACCTCGCTGCTCATTATGCCTTGGTTCTTGAAAGCAGCACCCCACAAGCACGTCACAGCTAATGAGGCCTCCTTGACCCAGGATGAAACCAAACCTGGGCCCTGTAGTAGATTCCCGCTACAGGAGGCATAGCCAGTCATATGCCTTCTCAGTCATTTGCCAGATGTCATGATGCAAGGAGGTCAAGCCTCTCCCAGACCCTCGGCTACCATGGGACTCCCTTAGGATCAACTAAGTGACCAATAATGGGAGTTCACACAGTTTATGGGTGGTATTGCACCATCACACTTGATGGAGTTCAGTAGAATGTTGCTGTTTTTCATCCCTTAACCAGAATGTCTCTGAAAAGGATAGTACATGAGAATCAGTCAGCACAATGGGCCACACTTCACGTAGTCATTTTAACATTGGATGCCCTGACCAAAAAGAAGTCTCATTTACATATTTTTATAAATTCTTGGGTCATTGCCCAAGAAGTGCCCCCTTTGGGGTAAAGAACTCTGAAAAATCTCTTGACTCATAGATACCCAAAATATAAATCAAGGTCACCCATGTTTTGACATATACTAAGGCCACAATACAAGGCCTTACCAGGATGCTTCTTATTCCCTTTGGAGTTGTAGACATTACTGATCATGACAAAGGGATTCATTTCATTTTTCAGAATACACAATACTGGCTCTTAAAGAAGGTATCCACTGGAACTTCCACCTCTACTGTAGGCCCTAGGAAGTTGGTTTAATTGAACGGCAAACTGAGCTCCACAGAGAACTCTTATTTAAGGTACAGAGTGGCAAATGGAGCCCCACTGGGTGTCACTATTGCCACAGGCTCTGATTAGTTTAAATTCATGCCCCCTGGGGACATGTACTGTCTTCACCAATGCCACACAGATCCCTCATGTGACTTGACTGGCCAAAAATGGATCACCTCTGAAGTTAATATTTTTCAATGTTCACCTTACCATGTGGTCCTCTTTCTCCTGGTCAAGCTGCTCCTTCATTTCCTAGGGAAGTACTCCTACTCCCTGAAATTCTTAGTCTGTGACCAAGATTTAAATTGATATCAAGACCTTCAAGAGGTCAGGTGTGATGTAAATCTTAATAAGTGCTGCCTTGTCAGCTGGTAAAATCAGGAGGGCCTCAAATAGCCTAACTCCAAGTTCCCCTCCTCACTCTGCTCATATGGATGATAAAGCCCCCTAGCCAAAAAATTCTCCTTACCATGGGGATTAGGCACAGTTCTTACTCAACCCAGAGTAGCATGCCTTAGTTGTCTGCCAGCCCTTGGAATTATTCAAACAAGCCAATCATGTCCTTCTGTGGAAACTGAGAGTCACCTCATATCCTTGATACTATAAACTCTGACTCCTTCAGATCATGTTTGTTCACCCTGTTCCAAGTACAACCCCCTCGTGGCCCTGCATGGCATGTGCTGTCTTTCCTCTCCTGGGCTGTGAGTATATGTGACTAATAAACTGCTATCCATCTCATTGGAGAAGGCAATGGCACCCCACTCCAGTACTCTTGCCTGGAAAATCCCATGGATGGAGGAGCCTGGTAGGCTGCAGTCCATGGGGTCACTAAGAGTCAGACACGACTGAGCGACTTCACTTTCACTTTTCACTTTCATGCATTGGAGAAGGAAATGGCAACCCACTCCAGTTCTTGCCTGGAGAATCCCAGGGACGGGGGAGCCTGGTGGGCTGCCGTCTCTGGGGTAGCACAGAATCGGACACGACTCGAGCGACTTAGCAGCAACAGCAGCAGCATCCATCTCATCAGTCCTAGCCATCCCTATAAACCTAGAATGGGGAATCCATCCTTCACCAATGAAGAGGTGGTGATCAAAACAAGGAGTTATAAAGAAAAAAATACATTTATATTGTCTCATACTTAGCTATGTAATTAAATTTAACAGTTGACTTTTTTTCATGCGCATTCAAGTTGTTACCTAGTGTTCTTTCATTTAAGTCTGAAAATATCACCTTAGTATTTCTTGTAGGGCAGACCTACCAGCAATAAACTCTCTTAGTTTTTGTTTATCTGAGGATGTCTTCATTTCTCCTTCATTTCTGAAGAAAAGTTTTGCTGGATATGGAATTCTTTAATTGACAGTCTTTTTCTTACAGCACTTTTAAAGTGTAATCTGACTGCCTCTAACCTCCACTGTTTCCAATGAGAAATTAGCTGCCAATCTATTGAGTAACTTTTGTATTTAATGAATCACTTCTCTCTTGCTGCTTTCAAGATGATCTCTTTTTCTTTGTCTTTTGACAATTTGATTATAATGTGTCTAGGTGTGGATCTTTTTACATTTATCCTACTTGGATTTGTTTAGTTTCTCAGATGCATAGATTCATGTTTTATTTTTTCTAATGAAATTTGGGAAGCTTTCTAACCTTATTTCTTCAAGTGTACTTTTTGCCCCATTTTTTCTCTCTTCTCTGAGTCACCCATTGTGCCTATGTTTCACTGTGTCCAAGAGGTTTCTGAAGCTCTGTTTATTTTTCTTTTTGTTCCTTCTTTCTGCTCCTCAAATTCAAAATTCTTAATTGACCTTTCCTCAACTCATTAATCCTTTCTCCTGCCTGCTCAATTCTGTTATCAAGTTCCTCTAGTGAGTTTTTCATTTCAGTCATTGTACTTTACAATTCCATACTTTCTATTCCATTAATTTTATAATTTCTATCTCTTTGTTGATGATTGCTATTTGGTGAGACATCATTTTCATATTTTGCTTTTAGTTCAGGAGACTTGCATTCCTTTATTTCAGCATATTTAAAACATCTCATTTAAAGTCTTTGTCTAGTAATTCCAGTGTCTGGGCTTTCTCAGGAACAGTGCTTATTGACTTCTTTTCCCCACTGTGTATGAACCAATCTTTCATGTTTCTTTGAATGTCTCAAACTGTTTTCTTTGAAAAATATAATGTGGCAACTCCTGAAATTAGATTTTTTTTTATGTTCAGGGTGTTTTATGTTTTGTTTTGTTTTTCTGCTTGTCTTTGTCATTGTCGCTATTTGTTTGGTTAATGACTTTTCTGAAGTAATTCTGTAAAGTTTGTATTCTTTGTCATGTGTGACCACTGAAGTTTTTGCTTGGTTAGCTTACTGATCAGCTAATGATTAGGTAGAGATTTCCTTAAATGCCTGGAATCAATGTCTCCAAGTATTTATTGAGGGGCTCTGTGTTTACTTTGGAGCTTTCAACACTGAGCCAAATCATTTGAAACTCTGTCTTAGCTGTATATCATGATTATGTAGAACCTCAAAATCATCCAGAGGTGAGAGCTTTGGGCCTCCTCAGGTTTTTCCTGAGCATGCACATAGCCCAACACATGTATGTAGCCTTCTAGATCCCCAGGACTTTGTCAGAGCTTGTCAAAACCCTTATGGGTCTTTCATTTCCCTGCTTTTCCTTTTAAGTTTTATGGTTAGCCTATTGTGTCCCAAGTATTACCCGTTGCACCTAGTACCAATGATGCTAAATAACTACCACTTATTATTTCCACAAACACCCTCAGGGAAAAGGCTGTTCATACTGGGTGAGCTCTGAGTCAGGTCAAATAAGGACAAGTCTTGTGAGTGAGGTCTTCCAGAAAAATATCAGACAGGTCAAATGATGACAGTTCTATAGGGCTTTGAAGGAGCTCTAACCTCATTTTGCCTCCCCCAGTGGCTGCCAGGCTCTCGGTTTTCCTCATGACTGTGGGCTGTCATTGTTAAAGGCTACTACAGAGCTGGAGAGAAGGGGATGGGCATAGAGCAATGCCACTAAGTTTGCTGTTCTTACCACAACTTACCTGTTTTTCTTCAGTAAACACTCTCTGATTCCTGCAAGCATTTGTTAATTCCCAGAGGTCTAAAAAAGTTGACTGTGACCATTATCACCAGTGTTCTCACTGCTTCTGTGGAAAAGAGTATTTTCTGTGGTCCTTACCACATCATTATTGCTGATATCATTCTAATTCAGTTTTGAACATTTGGAGTTTGAGATCTCTGTAGGCTATCTAGTTAGAGATATCCAATAGGAGACTGAATATATCAATTTGAAGGCTGGGTCAATCTGATAGAGAGATTAAAATGTGGGAGGTATCAGAATAGTTTAAAATACTGGAGTGGGTGAGCTCACTCAGGAAGAATTTGTATGATATGAAGAACAGACATTTTTAGGAAAGAACTGTGGAGAACAGCAGTATTTTTTAAAATTTATGTTTAATTGGAGGAGAGTTGCTTTACAATGTTGTGTTGGCTTCTGCTGTTAACAGTGTGGATCATCGATCAGTATACATGTGATAGTATGTAGAGCCTCCATCCCTCTAGGTCATCCCAGAGCACTGAGCTCAGCTCCCTGTGTTCTACAGCACTCCTCACTAGCTATTTATTTTACACATGGTAATGTATATGTCTCAAAGCTACTATCTCAGTTCGTCCCTACCCTCTCCCCAACTGTGTCCACAAGTCTGAATAACAGCAATATTTAAGGGTAATTTTGAGACCCAGAAGTTTGAGAAGGCACAATAAGAGAGGTAAGAGAAACCAGAAAAACCTGAGTTTACAAATGTATTTGTCCTTGGCCATGTTCTTCATGGTTTGAAATCCAGTGTAGTTCCCAGCTTGTTTTTTGCCGAAATGACAGCATTATGAAAACAAGGAACAGATTGGTGTTTTCCAAAGATTAGAGACAGGGGAGGGGGTTCAGAGGGAGGTGGGTGTAGTTATAATAGGGCAAGATGAAGGATTCTTGTGGTGTTGGAACTGTTTATTGTCTTGACTCTGGTGGTGGATACACAAACTTGTACAGGTGATAAAATTACATAGAACTTAAAATACACTCACATACAGACATATACACACAAATGAATGTGAGTAAAACTGGGGCAATCTGAATAAGTTCAGTGGATATTAATATCCTGGTTGTGATATCACACTATTGTTTTTTCATGTTGCTATTGAGAAACTGGTGCTTCCATGCTGGCTCAGATAGTAAAGAATCTGCCTGCAATGAGGGAGACTTGGGTTTGATCCCTGGGTTGGGAAGATCCCCTGGAGGAGGGCATGGCAACCCATTCCAGTATTCTTGCCTGGAGAATCCTCATGGACAGAGGAGCCTGGCGGGCTACAGTCCATTGGATCACAGAGTCAGACACGACTGAGTGACTTAGCACAGCACAGCATATTGAGAAACTTGGCAAAGTATACAAGATGTGTCTTTGTATTATTATTTACAACTGTATGTAAATCTAAAATTATATCGACACAATTTTTATTTTTAAAAAAGTAGCCAGAGAGAAAATACAGATGCCCTCACAAAGGAAAGGCAGACTGTCAGAAGACTTCTCAATAGAAGCAATGAAAATCAGAAGATAGTGCAATGATACCTTCAAAGGGTGGGCTAAAATCTGTCAATTCTGAATTAATACCCAGGAAAAATTATCTTTTGTGCATGACAGTGAGATAAAGGCACTTTCATATAAACAGAGAGTTTAGTAAAGGATGTACTTCAAGAAAAAAAATGATATCGAAAAGAAGATCTAAATCACAAAAAGAAATATTGAGAAAGAATTGGTGATGATGTGAGTAAATAAAAAAAAAACAAGGTAAAACAATAATGTATAACTTGCGGTATTTTAAAAAATATTACAGTGAAAATACTAAGCAATAATTGCGTGAGAGTAAGTACAGGTTTAGCAAGGTTGCTGGATACAAAATCAATATACAAAGGTCATAAATAAATAAATTCCACAAGTACGGGGTGGAACAGAAGCCCCAAATGGAATAAAATCAGAAACAATAACTTAACAGTATTTCAAATAAATAACACAACCATGTTAGGGGTTGGGTTGAGAGTGGAGAAAGAACTAACCCTAGAAATTTCTGAACACAATATTTTGACTAACCTAGACTTAAAATAGCTGTAAACAAATTGTGTACTCTAGGTAGTGAGTATATTTTTTGCAGGGGTATGGGTAAAAAATTCTGCAGCTGCTTATGTGTGTTGTCTCCTTCCTTCACTATCCATCCTAAGTTCTCACCCTCAGATATCACCTCTGCTAGTCCTGTTGGCTTCCTTGGTGATGTCAGTGAAACCCTCATTACTGTGAAACCTGAGTCCCTGGCAACCATACACACCTCGGTTTGGGGTTGCTGCACTTGTCCATTCACAATTAAAATGGACTAAGGCAAAGGTCTACCAGGAGTTGTCCAAATGGATTACATAAGCTCCATTCATATCTCATCTTGTCCCTGTTTTGTAACAGCAGCCCACGGGGACTTGGCACAAACTCTACAATACATATTTTCTCACCCCTTATTCTTCCTACTCCATAGGGTCTGCTGGATCATATAGTTTAAGTAGCAGAACTGCTTTCACTTCCTGGATCTGTTGAAAAGAGTTCTTTCCTGTTCAATGACTTACTCAAAGGTGGTAGACTTCCCCGATTCCAGGTATATGACGGGACTAGTGTTCCTAGGTATGGAATGATTTGCTGTAAAACCCAAATAGTTCTTCCTGGTACTGGGTTTTTCTTCTTTGTAGGAGGGATTACAAGGTGCCACAATTTGTCTTTTACTTTGGCAGGAATGTTCCTGCATGCTCCTAACCACTAGATCCTTTAAAAAAAAAAAAACTTCATTAAATCTTTACTGGTTTTATCTCCTACAGTCTGGAGCACGTATCTGTACCAGTACCAAGGCTTGTGGAGTAGTAGCCATTTCTTGCTCATCCTGCTCAATCAGCATAATGGTATCATTAATGTAATGGATAAATGATGTTCTGTGGCTGTTAAGAGAGGCCAGATCTCTTTGAACTACTTTATGACATAGGGAGAAGTAACATATCTCTGGACAAAACAGTAAATAAATATTATTATATGTTCCACGAACTGTGAACTCTTTCTGATCCTCTTTCTTGTTTGGACTAGCAAAGAAGATATTTGCTAAATCAATGGCCATACATCATGTAATACCTAAAAGCCAAATTAATCAGCTCTAGTAAAGATACCATGACCAGTACAGAAGCTGTGATTGGCTACTACTTGCTTAACTTACAGTCACCTCCACTCATCTTTCAAGTTCTATTCATTTCTTCAGGATCTGTACTGGTTATGTATGAAATGGGGAACACCATCCTTTCATCTCTGAGATCCTGAGGGTAGCACCTATCTCTGCCATGTCCCATCTTGAGTTAGGGAACTAAGTACTGATTTTTATTTATTATCTTGACTGTCACCTAAAGTTTTAGAACCTCCAACCTAGTCTTTCCACTGTTGTAGCTCTTACCCTACAAGACACCCAGTGTGAAGGTTATTCCAGCTGCCAAGTATGCCAATCCCAGCAAAGACTCAGTGACCAGGGAAATGAGCATCTGGTAAGTCTAAAGACCTAGTGAACCTCTTGTAAGATGTCTTTTTGCAAGGACTCTATTTATTATCCAGTCTCCCTATAACCCACTCTCTAATAAGGGAGTCATAATGACAATTTGGGTGTCTGGGTATCAATGTCCCGTAGTCCTCTAAATGTCTCCTCTTTCCCCAATGGACAGTCACCCAAATAAATGGCATTAGGCCCCTTTGGGGAAAACATGGGGCTAGTATTATGGTCTATAATTTCCGTGGTGATTTAGGGTCTTTCTTTCCGGGGACCTGGCCACTTTTTCAGCCAATGAGTTCCAGGTCTTGAAAACTGAATCAGGTCCAGGAACTTGGCAAGGGATCATGGTTTTCTCAGACTCCTGCTCATTCATTGCAGGTCTCTGTATGAATGAGCACTCAGTTACCTGGTAAAGCTGCTGTCCATCTTGCTAGAATTTTCCTCATGACCTTGCTAAATAGTGTGTTCCCTGAGCCCCTCCATGAAACATAATCTCCAGTGGGTCTTTTGGGCTTACATAATATATACATTCCAACGTTCCTACGGCCTTAGGTCTTTTAATCCCTTCCTCCAGTCTCCCATAACAACTTGGGCATTTCAACCTCACTTAATGTGAGGTTCCCCAGGCTTCTAGGAGTCACCCTAGCAGCGTCTGTGTGTCCTGGCTGGAGTATTGCCTCAATCCGTTCAGGTGGCTGTAATAAAATACTACAGCCTGGGTAGCTTATAAACAATAGAAATGTATTGTTCACAGTTCTGGAGGCTGGGAAGTCCAAGATTTAAGGGCCAGCATAGTCGTGTCCTGGTGAGGGCCCTCTTCCTGGCTGACGCCCCTCCTAATCCCCTTATCGCTTGGTCACACTATCATGGTCTCATTCCAACATGCTTTCTCAATTTTTTGCCATGTGGACAGGCTGAGAATTTTCCAAACTTTTAATTTTTGTTTTTCTTTTGATGAACAATTTTAAGCCATTTCTCTCTTCTCTCATTTTACTATGAGAAGTCAAGAGAAGACAAGCTGCTCCTTCAACACTTTGCTTCGAAATAGCTTCAACCAAATATCCAACTTCATCGTTCACAAATTCTGTCTCCCACAAAACTCTAGGACATGAACACAAGTCGACGAAGCTGTCTGCCACTTTATAAAAAGAATGGCCTTTCCCCCAGCTTCCAATGAGATGTTCCTCGTTTCCATTGAGACTTCATCAGAATGACCGTTAGTGTCCATGCTGTGACATGCTGTGACCATTCTGTTTGGACCACTTAGGTATTCTGTAAGAAGACTGAAGCTCTGTCTATACTCTTACCTTCTTCTGAGCCCTTACCCAAACCACCTTTAATGGCCCATTCATGGCAATGTAGACTTTTTCTAGCATGCACCTCCAAATTCTTCCAGCCTCTACCCATTGGAGGTGATTGTTTAGTCACTATGTTGTATCCGACTCTTTGTGACCCCATGAATTGCAGCCTGCCAGGTGCCTCTGTCTGTGGGATTTCCCAGTCAAGCATACTGGGGTGGATAGCCATTCCCTTCTCCAAGGGATCATCCCCACCCAGGGGTTGAACCCGGGTTTCCTGCATTGCAAGTGAATTCTTTACCAACCGAGCCACCAAGGACGACCCCTCTAACCATTACTCAGTTCCAAACCTGCTTTCACATTTGTTGCAGCAGCATTCCACCCCAAGTATCAAAATTTGTGTTAATAAGGGCTCTTCAAGGACTTCCCTGGTGGTCCAGTGGCTAACTCTGCGCTGTCAACACAGGAGGCCCATGTTTGATCCCTGATCAGGAAACTAGATCCCACATGCTGCAACTACAGATCTTGCATGCAGTACCTGCTGCAACTAAGACCCAGTGCAGCCAAATAAATAAATATTTTAAAAAGTAAGAGCTCTCCAGAGAAATATAATCAATAGGATATATATAGATATATGTAAGATGAGATTTATAGGAATTGGCTTACACGGTAATGGAGGCCAAGAAGTCCCATGATCTGCTGTCATAAGCCAGAGACTGGGTAAGTTGGTGATATAATTTCTTCCGAGTCCAAAAGCCCGAGAACCAGGAACTCTGATGTCTGAGGCCAGGAAAAATGAACATTCTAGCTCAAGAAGAGAGAAAGGAAATTCGCCTTCCTTTGCCTTTTTGGTGTTTGGGCCCTCAACAGATTAGATGATACTTGTCCACACTGGTGAGGGTGGATCTCTTTATCAGTCTACTGAATTAAATGCTCATGTGTTCCAAAAACACTCCCATGGGACACACAGAAATCATGTTTTATCAGCTCTCTGAGCATCCCTTAGCCCAGTGACGTAGACACAGAAAATGAGCTATTATGACAATTAAATCTTGTATCCCAAGAAATTGTGAAAGTGTCAGTTGTGTCCAACTCTTTAAGAGTACCCCAAAATCTATAAACTCTCCCTTTTCCAGTCTTATGACATGGCCCCCTTGATTGAGCACTCTCACAATCAAGTCCCATGAATACCCTTCTGACTCCTGCTGACACATTCTAGTTAATTTGTGTGGCTCCCTTGGGCTTCTTGGAGAAGGAAATGGCAACCCACTCCAGTATCCTTGCCTGGAGAATCCCCTGGGCAGAGGAGTGTGGCAGGCTACAGTCCATGGGGTCGCAAGAGTCGGACACAACTTAGCGACTAAACCAAACCTTGGGCTCTAGGGCCTGTCCTCTGCAGTGGGCCCATGTTGTTCTTACATGGGCTATGCTGCTACTTGGGGCTGGCAGGAGAAGAGGTGGGGGCAGATCCTGAGGGGGGTCTCCTGCTGCCTTCAGAGACAGACACCTTTGCTGTGTCTTCTCACATGGGGGATGGGGTGGGCTGGAGTGCTATTTCTTAATAAGGAATGGGCCATTGTACAGGTTCTGAGGGTGCAGAGGGGACTAGGGTAGGGGTGTCAGATAATTGACTGGATGCCCAGTTAAGTGAGAATTTCAGATACATGAATAAGGTTTTGGTATTAGTGTGTCCCAGACAATATTTGAATTTTTGTTATATTTTATTTGCTAAATCTGGCAATGTGAGCCTAGAGAGCTGCTTTGATCTGAATATTTGTGTCCCCACCCCCTAAATTCATATGTTGAAATCCTAATACCCAATGTGATGGTATTAGAAGGTGGGGCCTTTGGGGGGTGATTAGGTCACGAGGTCGGAGCCTTCATGAATGGGCTTAGTGCTCTTATAAAACAGACCCCAAGGAGCTCGCTAGCCCCTTCCACATGTGAGGACACAGAGAGAACTCTGCAACCCGGGAAGAGGGCCCTCACCCGACCATGCTGGCACCCTGATCTCAGACTTCCAGCCTCCAGAGCTGTGAACAATAAATTTCTGTTGTTTCTAAGTCACCCAATCTGTGGTATTTTGTTAGAGCAGCCCATACAGACTCAGACAGACGTCAAAATGTTCAGGCTCACTCACCAGCCCGTGTCCCAAGTTTTCCCAACCAAGGCTCTCACTTGAGCACAACAGACTTGCCTCCATCAGATGTTCAGTCACCTTCGAAGCTCCTCAACTCTTTACAATCGTTGAGTTTGTGGCCTTGAGACTTTTTTTCTGTTCTTCCACTGCAGAAGACAAGAGCTTTGGTGTAAGCCACCAAAGAGATGTTCTGGATTTCACAGTGCTAACAACCCTCACCTTTTTATTATCCTTCTGTAGGTATCAATGCAACTAAATGAAAGCTGGCAAATTTCATTGTCTTCGTATGATTCCCTCTTCTCCCCAACCCATTTCCCAAAAGCCTGAATCATTGCACTGACAAGGCATTATTCCCTTTTCATAGACTATTTCCCCAAGACACTACCTGTGAAAGTTTTAGCAAGAGCGCCACCATCTGGTGCCTGGGACAATCCATCCTTCACATACTACTGGGTACGGGGTTTGCATTGACAGCCTAGTCATGAGTGATCCCATTCCCCAAATTCCATTTTACTGCCTGATTTCTTGGATCACTCCTGGTAGCAGATATGTTAGTCCTCTGGTAAGAAGACACTGAATTGGAGAACGAAGTACGAGAGGTTTATTGGAGGGTAACATCTGAAAGGACAGGAAAGCAGGTTTGGGAAAGGAGAACCTCAGATTGTGAAAGTGAAGAGCTCATTAAAGAAAACCCTCAAAGGACTAGGCCTTAGTACACCTCCCATGCTCAGGCACTAGCTAGGGGCTGCGTAGGAAGAGCTTGGCTTCTGCTCTCTCAAAGGTGCTTCACCTGGAGGCTGACAGCTAACTGCACTCCTTGCAGCTGGATGGCAAATTCTTGAAAGAACAGCCAAGAGACACAGGTGGTTCTTTTCAAAAATGGTGCTAGGACAATAGGGTACCCATATAGAAAAAGAAAAGAAAGAAATCGGATCCTTACTTCAATGAATACCCCCAAGATCAGTACAAGTAGATTATATGTCTAAATTTGAAGGGCAAATTATGCTTTTGTGATGTAAATGATTGTGATCACAACTCTGGGATAGTGAAGAATCTTAAACAGCACACAAAACTATTAACCATAAAAGAAAAAAATTAACACTTTGACTACATTAAAATTAACATTTCATTAAGAGAATTAAAACTTAATCCATACAATAGCAGAGATATTTGCATTATACATGTAGCAAATAAAGTTCTAGGACTTGGGACATATAGCAAGCTGCTGGAATATGATAAGAAAATTTTAAAAATGGATAAAAAGTCAGATCTGAAAGAGACACGTGCACCCCAATGTTCATCACAGCACTGTTTATAATAGCTAGGACATGGAAGCAACCTAGATGCCCATCAGCAGACGAATGGATAAGAAAGCTGTGGTACATATACACAATGGAATATTACTCAGCCATTAAAAAGAACACATTTGAATCAGTTCTAATGAGATGGATGAAACTGGAGCCCATTATACAGAGTGAAGTAAGCCAGAAAGATAAACACCAATACAGTATACTAACGCATATATATGGAATTTAGAAAGATGGTAACGATAACCCTATATGCAAGACAGAAAAAGAGACACAGATGTATAGAACAGACTTCTGGACTCTGTGGGAGAAGGCGAGGGTGGGATGATCTGAGAGAACAGCATCGAAACATGTATATTATCTATAGTGAAACAGATCACCAGCCCAGGTTGGATGCATGAGACAAGTGCTCGGGCCTGGTGCACTGGGAGGACCCAGAGGAATCGGATGGAGAGGGAGGTGGGAGGGGGGATCAGGATGGGGAACACATGTAAATCCATGGCTGATTCATGTCAATGTATGGCAAAACCCACTACAATATTGTAAAGTAATTAGCCTCCAACTAATAAAAATAAATGGAAAAAATGGGTAAAAAGTAATAAACAGTTACTTCACAAAAGTAGAAAACCAAATGGCCAATGAATACATGAAAATGTCCTTAACTTCACCAGAGAAATGCAAAATAAAACCATTATGAGATACCATCACATCTACCAGAAATGGCTGATGTTGTTTTTTAATCCTTACAATACCAACCATTGGTAGGGATATGGAACAACAGGAATTCTGACACACTGCTAGTGGAGATGTAATTTGCTTTAACCATTTCAAAAAAGTTTGGCATTATCTAGTGGATTTAAAGCTAATGTATTTTCTGTGGCCCAGCAATTCCACTTCTATGTATACACCCAAGAGAAATTTGTAAATATGTTCATCAAAAGACATGTACAAGAAAGTTCTTAGCAGCACTGTTTTAACAGCCCTTACACTTGAATAACCCAAGATGTTGACCAGCAGTAGAAAAGATAAAAAATTGTGATATTTTCAAACAATGGAAAACTATTCAGCAGTGAAAATTAATGAGCTACAGCTACATGCAACAGTATGAATGTACCTTACAAACATGATGTTGATGGAAACAGTTCAGTTCAGTCGCTCAGTCGTGTCTGACTCTGCGACCCCATGAATTGCAGCACGCCAGGCCTCCCTGTCCATCACCAACTCCCGGAGTCTACCCAAACCCATGTCCATCGAGTCAGTGATGCCATCTAGCCATCTCATCCTCTGTCGTCCCCTTCTCCTCCTGCCCCCAATCCTTCCCAGCATTAGGGTCTTTCCCAATGAGTCAACTCTTAGCATGAGGTGGCCAAAGTATTGGAGTTTCAGCTTCAACAAGAACAAATATTGCATACTGTATGACTCCATATATACAAAGTAGAAAAACAGGAAAACCTAATCTACATCGTTTAGGAACTCATACATAGGCAGTAGAACTATAAAGAAAAGCAAGGACATGGTTAACAAAAGTCAGGATATTGGTTATTTCTTAGAAGCGGAAAAATGGGAGTGATCAGGAAAGGGGAAAATGGGAGGGCTGCTTCTATTTTTTCCCAATTTTTTATTATGGAAAATTTTGCAGATAGAGGAAAAATTGAAAGAATAATACAATTAATACTCACCTACCCTCTAATTAGATGTAACATTTGCTAACATTTTAGCATTTTGCTTTATATCTCTCCATGTATACTTATATTTTTAACAACTTTATTGAAACGTAATTCATATCTCATATAATTCACCAATTTTAAGTGTACAATTCAATGGTCTTTAGTATAATCAGAGATATATGCAACCATCAGCATATTCAATTTTAGAACATTTTCATCACCTCAAATGTACACTTCATACTTTAGCTATCAATTCCCCATCCCCCTTCCTCTCAGCTAGCAAGCATATACTTTCTGTCTCTGTAGATTTACCTGTCACAGGCCTTTCATATAAACAGAAATCATGTGATTTTTTGTGATTGGCTTCTTTCATGTGGAAAGTTTAAAAAAGTTTAAAAACTTTCATGTAGAAAGTTTTATTTAAAAGTTCATTCATAAAAAAATAAATAAAAGTTCATTCATGTTGTAGCATGTGTCAGTACTTGTGTTAAGTCTGCTTGGTATGTCATAACAGAATACTACAACCTGGGAGATTTAAACAACAAATTTATTTTATTTATTTTCTCACAGTTCTGGAGACTGGAAGCCCAAGATCAAGGTGCCATCAGGGTTGGTGTCTGGTGAGACTCCTCCTTGGGTTGCAGGTGGCTACATTCTGACTGTTCTCACGTGGCCTTTCTACTCTTTCCACTCTGACTTGCAAAGAGAGGTCGCTGGTGTCTCTTCCTCTTCTTACAAGGATGCCAGTGCTATGGGATGAAGACCCCATCCTTAGCACCTCATTTAACCTTCAGCATCTCCTTAAAGGCTCTATGTCCAAATTCGGTCACATTGGGTGTTAGGATTTCAACATATAAATATGGGGGGGGGGTGGTTAGTAATTCAATCTATAACAGCAATTCATTCCTGTCCTATGCTGTTCTTAGTTGCTCAATGGTGTCTGACTCTTTGCAGTCCCATGGACTGTAGCCCACCAGGCTCCTCTGTCCATGGGATTTTCCAGGCAAGAATATTGGAGCAGGTTGCCAATCTCTTCTCCAGGGGATCTTCCCAATCTAGGGATAGAACCCAGGTCTCCTGCATTGCAGGTGGATTCTTTACTGTCTAAGCTACCAGGAAAGCCCAGTTCATTCCTGTTTATGGCCAAATAATATTCCATTGTATAGATATGTCACATTTTGTTTATCCATTTACCAGTTGAATGGCATTTGGGTTATTTCTACCTTTTACCTGTTATGAATAATGCTGCTCTATTATAAACAATTGTGTATAAGTTTTTGTGAAAACATGTATGTTCATTTCTCTTGGGTCTGTACCTAGGAGTTGAATTGCTGGGTCATGCAATAACTCTATGTTTAACAATTAGACGAACTGCCAGACTGCTTTCTGAAGTGGCTGCACCATTTTACATTCCCATCGGGAGTGTATGAGGGTTATAATTTTATCAAATCTTTGACAACACTTATGTTATCTGACCTTTTATTATAGTCATCTTAGTGGGTGTGAATGGCATCTCATTGCTCTTTCAATTTGCATTTCTCTGATCAATCATGATGTCAAGCACCCTCTTTATGTGCTTATGGACTATTTACATTTCTTCTTTGCAGAAATGTTTATTCAAATCCTTTGCCCAATTTTCAACTGGGTTATTTCTCTTGTTAAATAATAATATTTCTCACCAATACAGTATACTAACGCATATATATGAAATTTAGAAAGATGGTAATGATAACCCTATATACAAGACAGAAAAAAAGACACAGATGTACAGAACAGACTTTTGGACTCTATGGGAGAAGGCGAAGGTGGGATGATCTGAGAGAACAGCATCAAAACATGTATATTATCAAGTGTGAAACAGATCGCCAGTCCAGGTTGGATGCTCAGGGCTGGTGCACTGGGATGACCCAGGGGGATGGGATGGGGAGGGAGGTGGGAGGGGGGTTCAGGATGAGGAACACATGTAAATCCATGACTGATTCATGTCAATGTATGGCAAAAAACACTACAATATTGTGAAGTAATTAGCCTCCAACTAATAAAAATAAATGGAAAAAAAATAATGAGTTTTAAGTGTTCTTTATAAATTCCTTGTTTTGTATTTCCTTGCATTTCCTGTTTTTGTCTTGTTTTGTATATCCTTAGAATTTGTGGAAGTTCTCGGATGTGTGCTGTGCTGTGCTAAGTCGCTTCAGTCGTGTCCAACTCTTTGTGACCTTATGGACTATAGCCTGCCAGGCTCCTCTGTCCATGGGATTCTCCAGGAAAGAATACTGGAGTGGGTTGCCATGCCCTCCTCCAGGGGATCTTCCCTACCCAGGGACCGAACGTGCGTCTCTTACATCTCTTGCATTGACAGGAAGGTTCTTTATCACTAGCACCATCTAGGAAGCCCCTCTTGGAGGTGTAGACAAATATTTTTCAATAAATTTGTGAAGTTTTTAGCCATTATTTGTTCAAATATTTTTTCTGTTCCTTCCTCTCTTCTGCTTCTAGGAGCTTGGTATTCAGTGGAATGGAGGGCTATAGCTCCGAGTTTTCTAGGCTCACTTCTCTCAGCACAAACCACCACCTTACAAGGCAGAACAAAAGTAATGGGGCCCCAGTATTCTCAGTGGGGCCATGCCCAAGGTAGAGCCTGCATCCCACAAGTGGGTGCTGGGTAAAAAAGGAAGCCTGTGCTTCCTGGCCACGCTCACTGGATCTTAGCCTCAGCAATGAGTAGCTAAGGGCAAGATGAGAAAAGCTCACATCCTGCACCGCCTAAGAAGGCAGCCTTCCAACTGGGAGCTAGGGAAGGCTGGAGCCCTGTGTTCTTGCTTGCATCAATCAGGAGAGGAGTTTCCTTCTTGCAGAGCTAGGAAAGTGGGAGGAAGAGAATGGGTCTTGTTTCCAATACCACATACTCCCCATGTTCTCATCAAATTTCAGTAGACTCTTTCTTAAGTAGATGTTTTTTCATTTTCTGTATGTCCTTAGGATCATTTCCAGAGAGTTTTTTCATAATTTTCACCAGTTTCACTGGAGAGCTGTCCACAGAGCTCTTCACATTGTCCTACCAGAGTGGAATTTCCATATATATCCATGTATAGTTTTTGCTGAGCCATATCAAGTAAGTTTCAGACATCAGGAAAAATCCCTAATTATTTCAGTATGCATCTCCACTAAATAAGGACATTTTCCTATATAACCACAATACAATTACATTCTTGAATATATGAACATAATTTCTACGTATCATCTAATAAATAGTCCATATTCAAATACCTCCAAAAATGTCTTTTATGGGTGTTTTTTGGGGTGGTGGAGGTGGGGAACCAACAACCAAAGTTTACATGTTGCATTTTGTTGCCTTGTCTCTCTAGATTCACTTAACACCTGCCGATGTTTCTTTTCATGTTATTTATATTTTGAAGAGTCCAGACTTTTGGAAGTCTACATGGGAGGACGGTTATTTCTTGAGTGTTGTCAATCTTTTATTTCCTGGCCTGGGTAGTGGTTTTCCTATGGCATTAGCTTTTTACATTTTCTCATTACACTGCACAATAATATTTTATGCATCAAATTTGTATGTAACTGGTACTACCAAGAAATGAGCTATCAAGGCATGAAAAGATGTGGCATAACTTAAATGTATATACTTTAGTGAGCGAAGCCAATCTAAAAAGGCTACCTACTGTACAATTGCAATTATATAACATTCTGGGAAAGGAAAAACTATGGAAACAGTGAAAAGGTCAGTGGTCGCTAAGGGTTAGTGGAGGGGGATGGATGATAGATAGAGGACAGAGGACTTTTAAGGCAGTATGATACTATAGTGGTGGATACATGCCATTATACACTTGTCAAAATGCATAGTATATACAACACCAAGAGGGAACCCCAATGTGAAGGAAGGACTTTGGATAATGGTGATGTGTTAGTGGAGGCTCATTGATTGTAACAAATGTATCACTCTGGTATGGGATATTGATCGTGGGGGAGGTTGTTGGGGGTAAGGGGTATATGGAAACTCTCTGTTCATTTTTGCTATCAACCTAAAAATGCTCTAAACAGCAAAGGCTATTTTAAAATCTGTATGCATATTATATTTCACAGCTTTTTGAAAGGAAGACATGTCTGGGGAGAAGTGATTACAGTTATAGTGCTCTAAGTTTCTCACATGTTTTAGAAGGTGTGTCAATATATTAACTTTAGATTTAATTAAGCATAGTGGGCCATCAAAGTAAAAATTCTATGCTTTCCCGTATTACACTATCTTTCTCTCTAGAACCAAGTAAGGGATTTTTGACTTTCCAAGGTCTCTAGGTTCACTCTTGATAAGTAAACAATCAGATTTAGTGCCTGGGCTCATCTTTGCAATTGTCATGGCTGCTTCTTCCCATCTTATGAGGGTCTCCTCAGAACAAGTATTTGAAAGTTCATTCCAATCTCATTCTCTCCAGAGAGTTGGCTTCTCCCCTTGACCTCCAAGTTACAATAGCTTGGAGAGGTAACCATCTCCCCCCTCGTGCCCTCCCCTGAGGTTAATCACTTCTTGCCCTTTGCCCTGGGGAGGAACAGTGACAGAAGTCTTGGCATACTGCTTGGAAAGGTCCTTGACTCCTGATCAAGGGGATTAGACTAAGAAAGAGGCCAAGCTAATGATTAAAGAGAGAGTTAGGGATAATGTTTCCTTGCTTCTATTCCTAGCAGTACTGTACTAGCACGGGATTGGTTCAAATTAACACCTGACTTTCTATCTGTGAAACTAGGGAGACCACTCTGTTTGGGCTAACAAAATACTCGGGGGAAAAATGTTTTTGTTGATACCGTAAGAGTGACTAACCAGAGAAGTCTGGGAATTTTTATAAATAAAATAACCTCGAATATACTTGTAAACACCATACCATTCCACAGCATCATTCCTTTTTTTAGCTCGATTTTTTTTTTTTTGAGAACAGATTGTGTCACTGAACAGATGCAGGCTTTGCTGGGAAGGGAAGCAGTGGACATGCGTTACAAGAGAAGGTACAGGCCTTGCCTTCAAGGTTCTTACAATCCTATTGGAGAGAAGAATAGTCAACTAGGAGAAAGAAGAGAAAATATCTCACTGGTTTGGAGTGCATGGTCATATCTTTATATGCCAGAGGTGAGGCTGACCTTTGAAGAAGGGGAGGGAGGGCTGTGTTGCTAATTAATTGTGGAAAATGATGGCACTATGTAGATTCCCTAAAAGTGAAGGCCAACAGATTTGCTTTCAAAAACACCTTTGGGGAATTCCCTGCTGGTCCAGTGGTTAGGACTCCGTGAAGCCCGGGCTGTATCCCTAATTGGGGAAATAAGATCCCACACACCTTGCAGTGCAGCCAACAACAACAACAACAACAAAGTAACAGATTTGGCAGCTGTGTTTTCTCTTAAAGAATGTCTGAAAAAAAAAGAATGTCTGCTAGCCTGGATGGGAGGGGAGTTTGGGGCAGAATGGATACATGTATGTATTTACAGCTGAGTTGGTCTGGTGTGTACCTGAAACTATCACAATGTTGTTAATTGGCTATACCCCAATACAAAAGAAAAAGTTTTGTAAAAAGACTGCTGATGTCAACTGGGATGTGTTCAAGTCCTCAGCACATTACAGAAGGCTTATTTCTCTGACCCTCTTTTCTATCGCTGGTGCTGCTGCCTGTCTTAGAAAGTAATAGGACTCCACTCCTTGGACAGTGTTCTACATCCTAGCTGGTCCACAAGTTTAGATTGACCTTTCACCTACTTAGGGCCCAGGAGTGAAGTTGAAATCATCAAGGAAAAGTGGTAAGAGATAGGATCCTATGTGGACAGGCTCTCTCAGTGAGTCAGTTCAGTTCAGTTCAGTTCAGTCGCTCAGTCGTGTCTGACTCTTTGCGACCCCATGAACCGCAGCACGCCAGGCCTCCCTGTCCATCACCAACTCCTGGAATCCACCCAAACCCATGTCATCCAACCATCTTATCCTCCGTCGTTCCCTTCTCCTCCTGCCCTCAATCTTTCCCAGCATCAGGGTCTTTTCAGATGAGTCAGGTCTTCGCATCAGGTGGCCAAAGTATTGGAGTTTCAGCCTCAACATCAGTCCTTCCAATGAACACCCAGGACTGATCTCTTTTAGGATGGACTGGTTGGATCGCCTTGCAGTCCAAGGGACTCTCAAGAGTCTTCTCCAACACCACAGTTCAAAAGCATCAATTCTCGCTCAGCTTTCTTTATAGTCCAACTTTCACATCCATACATGACCACTGGAAAAACCATAGCCTCAGTGAGTCAGGGCAGGTCAAATGAGAGAAATGGGTATAATCCTCTCTTCCATATGCCATGCTTTTCTGGTGACCAATCATTTCTAATTTATTTAATGTCCATCTCCCCAACAAAAGGGCATACTCCATGAGGCTACTGACCATGTCTTTCTCATTCTCTGTTTTATCACCAGCATCCAACACAGCATCTGACACGTAATCAGTGTCTTATAAATATCTGTTACATAATTAATCAGTTAAGTGGGACTTAAATCCCGACAGGATGTAGATGAAAACTAGCAAATGAGTGAGAAAAGGTGGGGAGAAATGAACTGGAGTCTTTGTTGGGAGCCATGAAATGACTGCAGGAAGGAAACAGGAAGTGTGGAGTAGTAGGGCCTTCTAGTAACCGTGGTGAGAAAGTGAGCATGAGTAAAAGCATCTTGTTGAGCATCTTCTAGGTATCTGGTGCTTTAACATGTATGAACTCATTTAATCTTCATGACTCTTCGAGATAGGCAATATGACAATTTTACATTTTACAGATGAAAAAAGAGATTCAAAGAGGTTCAATAATTTGTTGGTGATCATTATTGTGAGACAATTGCTCATGGATCTCTCCTGTTTCTGCACATCCTATGAACAGAGACAGTGAGTGACCCTGTACTGGACTATTTTCTTCAAGATATTTGTACAGTAAACAGCTTTGGAAGATCCAGTGTCTCTCTCTGGGCCAGTGGAAAGGCAAACCTACTGCTCACCCTAAAAGATTCAGACTCATTAAGGTCAGTGTTGCTCTCCTGTAACACAACCCACAGCATGTGCAAGCATCACCTGGCCCTTTTTGAGTAGCTCCTCTGAGATCTTGGGGGCAAAGGGAATTGACACAAGAAAATGCTTATACTCTGGCCACTACTATGGCTGACCCAGGAGTCTCATATCTTCTGCCAGCATTCATAAAATGATGTGGCAGGCTAAGTTGGTAGCTTGCAAGTAAGATAAAATCTCAGAGGCATCACAGGTCCTGATGGTTACACAGGTGAAGTGCCAAAAATGGGAATGGTACCCATACCTGTTTGACTCCAGAACCCGCATTCTTTTCCCAGGATGCTGCTGCTTCCTGAGCTACACATAGGGCTAGTTGCTACATCATATGATGTCATTTCTCCCTGTCCTCCCCCCTGCCCCATACCTTTGTGTCATTAAGTCTGATTTTACTTTTCAAATTGGATGATTGGGGTATTCGGTGAAGCAAAGAGGTTTAAAGTATCTGATTATAATTGTCTTTCCCTCTGTCTCCCAGGTGAATGGGAGTCCTTCATCTATCATCCCATCTTCTTAATCATACTATTTGCTCAGGGTTATGGTTCTTATAATAGTGAGGCTTTTGTCAGGCATATTCATCTCAAAGAACAAAAATTCCCAGAGGACGCAACAACTGGAACAACTTAGATACTTCATAAATAACCAACTAGAGCTTCCCTCGTGGCCCAGTGGTTAAAAAACCTTGCAATGCAGGGGACATGGGTTCAATCCCTGGTCCAAAAAGATCCCACATGCATCAGAGCAACTGAGCCTGCAAGCCACAACTATTGAGCCCAAGTGCTGTAACTACTAGAGCCCGCAAACTCTAGGGCCTGTGGTCTGCAACAAGAGAAGCCACCATGATGAAAAGCTCATACATTGCGACTAGAGAGTAGCTCCCACTTGCTGCAACTAGAGAAAGCTCTCCCAGCAACAAAGACCCAGCACGGCCAAAAAATAAAGAAAGAAATAACTTTTTAAAAAAGAAAGTAAATTAACATTCACATTTTAATAAAATTAAATAAATAACCAGCTAGATTTAGTGCTTTGGAGGATACTTGCCAAAGTTTACCTCACAAGGCTCTGGGGCTCCTATATCCTTGCTGGGCCATCTAGGTAGTAGTTCAGAGGGTATACAATGGTGGCATCCCAAGATCCCATTTTCCATATGTTTTGAAACCCTGAAATAATTGTATTAAAGTGGCTTCAGTTAGAGATTTCTAATCTCAGGAGTCCCAAATATCCCTTTTGTTCATATAGGTCTTTTGCTCTTATTATCTACAAACTCTTTTGATCTTCAACAATGTTGGCATGTCAGGCCATCATTCTCTGTATTCACTAAAGTTAGAGCTACAGCTGCCAGCACAGGGTTGGGAAGAGGGGAAATCAGAGGCTAAGGAGCAGTGAGGTCATTCCCCTGATCATGTCCCCAGAGGAATGGTCTACCAGAAGACCTGATGATTTGTCTAGCTTTTGCACCAGAGTGATCATATACCATCCTCACAAGAGTCCTTTGAGGAAATAGGTCCAAAAAGTAAGTGACTAAGCAGTTCAACATTCTGCTGTGCACTCATAGCAGATCTGGGGCTAGCATTCCTTTCTATACCTTGCATATTTAGTGAGTCCAGAGGCTGGTGCCCTAGTTTCCAGGAGGTAGAAGAGTAGGATGAAGGGTAGGATGAGGATTCTTCCTTTTGACAGCTTCTGTCATCCTACCAAAAGAAAGGGCCATGCCTAGACATGTCATGCTTCCTTCCACTGAGGCAGGGCAGAAGGGTGATGTAAGGATTGGTGTACTGCACAGAGCTGGGGACTGGGAGTCCTGAAGTCTGACTGGACCATGAATTCTTCTTTTGCATGAGTTCTCTGCATGCAAAATCTACATGTACGTGTCTTTGGGCCTCAGAGTCCAGCCACATAACCAGTCCTCCTAGCCAAATGGCCCCCTGGCGGAGTAGTAGACAAAACCTCCCCACAGCTTTCAGCTATGTCCTGCCTGACCCCCTCTAGCAGCTGTTGCTCTTACCTGAACAGAGGAGGACTGTTTCACTTCCATGACTTCTGGGCGTGGATTTACCAAGCTGGGCTGTGCTTGGGTTGGAGCCAGGGTTGGTGGGAAGCAAACAGTTGCAGAAAAGGGCTACACAACTTGGAGTTGCCACCATCCTGAACCATGCACGGACGACTGGGGACAAGAGAGGGAGGCATTTGGGATGCAGGCATCTGTAAGGTAAGGAGAGTCACCAGCACGTGGGCTCAGGGTTTCTCCTCTTGAGTTGTAGGTCTGTTGGAAGAGGCCAGAGACAAGGAAACAATTTATTTCAGTCCTGCAGGCTCCTCAGGTGAACAGCAACATGCTGTAGAGACAGTTTCCTTCTTGCTAGTGTGGGCATTAGCAATTCTCCAAGAACTGGAAACTTCAGAGAAGGCACATTAATTTACTTCTTTTATCTTAGATAACAGAGGTCTACTTAGGAGACCTCGAGAAAAGATTATGGTGAAGATACACACAGCATAGAGAACTACTAGATTCCAAAGTGGCTTAGTCATCAGCATCGTGTTATACAATGTCCCTGATTCCCTCTGGAAGTCTGTTCTATTCTCCTCTTGCCAGGGACTGGGAAATTCTCCCTCCGTAGTCTATAGGGACAATGCCACAGGTTGCTGGTCTGACTGCCTTAGCTTGTTACTGTCAATCCTATTGAACAGAACTGTGCCTGGCTACCCAGGTGGCACTAATAGTAAAGAACCTGCTTGCCAATGCAGGAGACATAATAGATGTGAGTTCGATCCCTGGGTCGGGAAGATCCCCTGGAGGACATCATGGCTACCCACTCCAGTATTCTTGCCTGGAGAATCCCATGAACAGAGGAGCCCAAGGGGCTACAGTCCACAGAGTCGCAAAGAGTTGGACACGACTGAAGCCACTTAGCATGCACACACGCACTTACCTGTCACCAAATTGTGGGGGCCCATTCCTGCTACAGTCAAGGTCACCCTAGGCCACACTAGCTGGATTTGCTTTCCTGACCGGGAGGCAGCAAGCACAGTAGTGGACACGGCAGGCACCATGACTGACAGGTCTAGTAAAGAGGACTTCCCCTGAAGGTTTACATCAGCCTTGGTGACAATCCACCTATGAGAGATCTGGCTGAACACAAGAGAGACAGGGTCAGTTCTGTGTGTGCGTGTGGAATAGGCAGCTGCCCGTGCCAGTCTTTCCCAAATCATGTTCCTCAGACCCCTGCAGGAGACCCATCTTAGTGTTTTAAAACTTCAAATTTCTGAGCTCTATTTCAGTCTTACAGAATGAGAATTGTGGAGTTGGGATCAGAGAGTCTGCATAGGTAAAAGCTCCTCATATAACTCTGTGTCCACTAAAGTTGAGGACCTCTGTTCTATATTCTTCAAGCTTCATTCAAGTAGTCATCTCCTTCTGGAAAGTTCTTCTACTGCTATCTCTGTTTAGCAAAATCCTGCTCCAATCCTGGAGGCCAAGCTCAGATGTAGCTGCCTTCATGATGTTTTCCCTGATTTCATGTCTCCTTAACTGCAACTATCTCTTGGTGCTATGGGGTAGAGGATACTAGGCATCTAAGAACTGGGGTTCAAGGAACATTGGGGATATGAGAAGGCATATCTGGGAAGGATGGGATTGTAGGAAAGGGTTTATGTTTTGTCCCCAACTTTTTATTTGGAAAAATCTGAAAGTAAACTATGATCAATAACAGCACGTCCTTCCTGGAAATTAACCAGGACAGTAGCATTTTAGATTTGCACATATGCTCTCTCTATATACACACATAAAAACATGTATGTATTTGTATGTATTCAGCTCCAACATTTGAAATTTAATTGCAAGTATCATGCCACTTTACATCTAAAGTTTTGCATCTAAAATTGCATCTAATTTCAGTATGTATCTCTTATGAACAAAAGCATTCTCTCATTCCCTTGCAAAATAATAATACCATTATCACATCTAAGAAACATAACATTGACAAAACAGCATTGTTCAATATTGACTCATATCAAAATTTCTCAAATTATCTCCCAAACATCCTAGCTATTTGTAATTCAATCAAGAATCATGGATTTCATTTTACTGTCTTTTCAGTTTCTGCTAATCTAGATCTAGAACAGTACATTTGGCTTTTTTCCTTAATGATACTGATATTTTTAAAGAGTCCAGGTTGGCTGTCTTGTTTACTGTCTGGATTTGTCTGACTGTTTCCTCATGATTAGATTCGTATTAAACATCTCTGGCAAGAATACTACAGGAGTAATAGTGTTTACTTCCCAGCGTGTCACATCAGGAGGTTCACATGCCATTGCCCTGTTATTGGTGATGCTAAATTTGATCCCTTATTTAAGGTGGTGTCTTCTAGAATTCCTCTTTGAAAAGCTACATGTTTCCTTTGCAATTAATAAGGAATCTGTGGAGTACTCTGTGGAGTAATCAGGAATAAGCATATTTAATGAGCTCTTATGGTGATTCTTGAGTGCACTGAAGTTTGAACCACTGTTTTCCACGGTGTGATGTGAATGAGGGTCCTCCAAGGCCTGATCTGCCTCCAAAATACCTCAGGCTTAGCATGTCAGCCTTCACCTTTCACCTCTCACTCCACCTCCAAAGACCCTCTTGCCTGGCTCCAAATCCTTGAGAGACATTAGTAGACCAGATGGGGGCACTGCCTACAACCCAAGGGAGCTTGCTCCCCTTACTCAGGTCACTGGCCTTGTGAGGAAAAGTCCTTGAAAATGGACAAGGTATTTTTGTCTGTTTGATTTGTATCATTATCAATAATAATAATAGTGGGATGAACTAAGCCAAGCACTGTATGTAAATTACATCATTCAATCCTATGCCAATCAGGTGACTTTACAGATGAGAAAAGTGAGGCTCAGAGAAGTGAGCGACTTCCCCAAGGTTACACAGCTGTTAAAAATGGGAACTGTTTTGTAAAGCAATTATCCTTCAATTAATAAATTAAAACATAGTAGAAAAAAAAAGTGGGAACTGGATTCAAATCCAGTACCAATTAAAAAGCATATGCTTTTAAACACTCAGTTCTACTCCCTAATGAATCCCACTTCAGAATTCTCTTTCCATTTTCCTCTGAAGAGCTCCAGGCCCACAGCATCCCTAAGCATGAGGAAGCAGGGACACTGGACTTACTATCTTTCAAGATGGAGAACAGCGAGATCAATTGGCATTCCTGTGGTCTTGCAGCAAGTGAGTAACCGAACCGGGATGTTGATGGAGGGACCTTAAGCTCTTGCTTATGAATTTGATTTTGATTTAAGAGGCAGCTGAGAGCCACTGTGATTTCTGACTGGTGCTTGCTGAATCCAGAGTGGGTTCAGGTTGGATTAATATCATTGTCCTTTGTGTGGGGAAAGGCTGCTGCTTGATAATCAACAGGCTTTCGGGCTTTGGTGGAAAAGACCGGTGTTGCTTAACAACCCCTTTCTGAGCTTTGCACACTTGATTGACTGCCTTTAGGTTTACAGTGCTCTGTCCAGCCTGTCACAGGGGAAAATGCTACCTCTTAGATTCTAGTTAGGTCAAGAAAACCTCTAGCTCTCACCCTACACCCTCCATTCCCAATAAACAGGAACAATAATAATAATAATAATAATAATAATAAAACCTTGTAAAGGTGCTCCAAATTTGTGTATCCCGTAGTTTTCTCTAGTCTGCCAATTCTCCCATGAGGATGCCCAGTCAAATGCTGCAGTGAAATGAAAAACAAACAAACAAACAAAGCCACAGGAACCAAGATTCTCCTGCTAGTAAGAGTCATTTGTTAAAAAAAAAAAAAAAAAAAAAGAGTCATTTGGGGAGGGGGGTTATTGAATGATTTATCTTTAGCTTCAGGTTGCCCGTTTCTTAGTGACAGGGGTGTCAGGAAAATATTTCTGCACCTGTTGCAAGGTTTCATCTCTGGCTGGAGATAGACACAGACAAACACATATAGAATATCATCCCAATTTTAGCATATGTGCTGTTAAAGCAAGCACACATACATATAAAGTATCATCCAAGTTTAGCATATGTCCTGACATATTAAACAACGTCATATATAGACACAAAAGATTCCATAGTTGGAGGAGTCCTAAGAGGTCATCTAGCAAACCTTCCATCCTACTCTTCACCCCCTGGCCGCACATGCTCAGAACAGCTCTTACTCAGAAACCAAAGTTTGGGCAGCTCCAGTGACAAGTTGGGACTTCCGTGGTGGCTGAGAGGCAAAGAATCTCCCTGCCTGCAAAGCAGGAGACCTGGGTTCAATCCCTGGGTCAGGAAGATCCCCTGGAGAAAGAGAAGGCAACCCACTCCAGTATTCTTGCCTGGAGAATCCCATGGGCAGAGGAGCCTGGAGCGCTACAGAGTCAGACACGACTGAGGGACTAAACAACAACAATGCAAATAAAGTTATGCAAAAGTTTCAGAGGCAGCTGGTGCCTGTGACCAGCATTTTTTTTTTCACAATGATCTCTTATAAAATAAAGCGAAATCCATCTTCCTAGTAACTCCTGGCTTTAGGGGGCTGCTCCCTTTCTCTGGAGTCACTCATTATAAAGGATCTCCTTTTCTATGCAGGCTTGTCCCCCGACCCTAGAGAGACTGAAACCTCCAGCACCACAGTGCCCAGACAGGATCTTCTCTGCAGTGACCCTCCTCCCCCTCCGACTGCTCCCTTTGGATGGCATGGGTCTGCAAGGATCACTCTCCCAGCTGCTCCTGTCCCACCTGTATTGCTCTGCTTCCCCCACCCCCACCCCACCCCACCCGGCAAGCAAGCACAGAGCTCCTGGGAGGCTGGGCCACCGTGGGCCCACTGCAGTGCCATCACTCAGCTTGCCAAAAGCCATGTGACACAGCAAGGAAGCAAGTGGTTAGAGAGGTACATTGGGTTTCTGAGAGGCACTAGTGCAGCTAAGGCAGAAATAGGCTCGAACTTAATAATCTGCTCATCACCCACAGTAAGAGACACCCTGACTTATTCAAAGACACCGTGGGCGGTGCAGAGGATGAATAAGCATGATTCACTGCCACTCTGGCACCCGGGGCACGAAGAATAATAAAACCCAAAGAATTGTAGCCGCCTGAGTAGTAAATTAAGAGATCCGGGGCTCAGCTAGACTCTCGACATCAATGTTACCATGGCAATAAAGGGCCCCAGCATTCAGCAGCTATTACAGAGCAGGCGTCTAATAGGCTAGTCTATGTCACAGCCAAAGCCCAAGGGGCTAGCAAAGAAGACCAATTAGCATATCCATTCATTAGGGGCCTCTGCACACTTCTTCTCTTAATTCCAATTAGTTGTTTGTTTGAACCAACGTCTCTTGCCTGCATTATACTCATTAGTGCCTTTTAGCCACTGGAAATAGGCTTGAAACTCCACAAGGACCTCACTATTTCCCAAGCCTTCATTTTCCCCCCAGGGGTCTAGGCTGATACAGTCACCAACTTAGGGCCCTCAGTCCCTCGAAATGAAAGCATCTCTCACTGTATAACTGTACTCGACAGATGGAAACTGCTCAGGAATGTGATGCGCTAAGGGTTCTTCCTGGAACCCAGCGAAATAAGGATCCGGGGCCATTATCTGGACCATTCAGGTCAAAGAAACCCTTCGGCCTTAGCCAGTGAGCCCGCTGGCCACGCCTGCTGGCCACTACTCAGAGGCTAGTTGTTCGGGAGGGGCAACTTTGGGCACCCGGGACCATACTGGCATCATCAAAGTCGAACAGTAGCCATTCCAGCTTGAAGGACTGCCCTTCAAGGTCCAGCCCAAACCCCGCCTATTCTGGGAAGCCTTCCCTGATCTTTGCAGTCTCGAATGAGTTCCCCCTCCTCCATGAATTTTGAAGATGACACCCTATGCTGGGCAGCATTCATGGCAGCCTCAGCTCCTCGGCCAGCCTGGAGTTCCCTCACCCGTGACTTCAGAGTCCTCAAGGTCACTGGGAGGGACTGGGGTTCTAGGCAGTACTCATAATGCCACTGCAAATGACCTTCTAGAGGCTCCCCGAGGACTTAGCCAAACTCCAGGCAGGGACACACCCCACCCCCACCCCCACCCAACTGTGTAAATAGCTCACAAGAACAGATGCCATAAACTAGCCTCTCTCATGGCAGAAGGAGAGAAGCTCTCAAAAGTGCTACCTTCTCTTCCTTCCTGGGAACAGGACGACCAGGTCCATAAGATTGTTTCTGTTCCCCGTCAGCAACCATGTGGTTTGACTGAGGCAGGCAAGCAGGAAAAGGGGCTTACAGAAGCAGCTGCTAACATCTGTGCAAAAGGACTGACTTGAATCATTTGCCTCTAAACTCGGTAGCAAATTCCAAGCCTCTCCTTCCTCCCTCCTCTCTCGCCTTTGTAGCCACTGCTTCATTTGCAGCTCCATTGGTCACTTCTGGCTCCAGTCTGCTGTCCTGTTAAGCAGATTGCTTTTTTCCCCCCAAATTGGCAGGAACAGTTTCTCCTTTAGTCTTCTGAGTGTGAGCTCAGACAGATTTCTGTCTTTGAGATCCTATGGGATTTTGTTATTGTACCCCACCCAACAGCTGGCATTCCAGAAGGCAGCCTGGGCTATAGTCAAAGTACATTGCAAATATCTTAAGTATATGGCAAACCCCAAATCACCCAGAATGCTAGGGAATGAGAGATTCTGGAGAATGGAACATTTTGTTACCTGAGTTCACATTAATCCAAACCCCCTTTTGTCTCCTACTGTTGGTTTTTTTCCTCTCAGCTTTATTCAGATATAATTGACATACAACATTATGTGAGTTTAAGGTGTACGATGTGATATTTTTCCATGATACACATATATATTGCAAAATGATTACCACCATAGGGCGAGCTAATACCTCTAGCACATCACATAATTACTATTTCTTTTTATGATGAGAACACAGAAGATCTACTCTCTTAGCAGCTTTCAAGTATATAACACAGTACTATTAACCACAATTACCATGCCACACATTAGATTTCCAGAGCTTATTCATTTCAAAACTAGAGGTTTATACCCTTTGACCAACATCTCCCCAATTCCCCCATGTCTCCCTAGCCTCGGGTAACTATCATTCTACTGTCTATTTCTATGAATTTGGCTTTTTTTTGATTCCACATAAAGTGAGATCATACAGATCATTTGTCTTTCTCAGTCTGACTTATTTCACTTGGCACAATGCCCTCAGGTCCATCCATGTTGTCATTAATGGCAGAATTTCCTTCTTTCTCATGGCTGAGTAATATTCCATCATATGCATGTATATACACCACACCTTCCTCGTCCATTCATCTGTTGACAGGGCACTCAGGCTCTTTCCGTATCTTGGCTACCATGAATAATGCTACCCCTACTCCTGACTTTTTAAATCTTGCTAACATAACTGTACACTTTTTTTTCTGCCTTAGTAAGAGAAGACCAATGTATCTATCCTTTGTTTGGTTTTTGAGGCTTCCAAGAGCTTCAAGTTCCTCATGTATACTGAACATCAGGAATCACACACAAAGTTCAAGTGGAGAAAGCATAAGAGGTAAAGCTCAATGTCTACTGAGACCAGGGTAACCCCTGGAATATATTTTGCTTTCATTGAAATCCCAAAAGATGAATTTCTCTTTTCTTTGTCAGTGTTCTCTTCCTCGTGAAATGAGAGTATCAGAGGTGACTCTGTTAAAGAAGAATCCTGAGTAGTAACGTTCTAGTAAATGGAGTCTTTATTTTAAATTAGCCACTATTGAAGCTGTCTTCATCAGAACAGCCTAGGTTGGCATTATGAAAAAATCGATCTTTCTAAGTGGTTGGGCTGATTTTTCTGGTTATCAATATGCCCAGAATATCAATGCCTGCAACATTCTCAGTCACCTGGGTGTGATGGGAGGGGGCGGGGATTTATGAAGGATCACATATTCCTCCTAGGCCTTTTAGCTACCCAGGCTCCAGTGGGGTGAACCAAACAGACCAAAACTGCTATACAATGTTCTTGGCTGTTTTTACTAATTTTCCTTTTGGTGGATCCCACATTGGCTTCAGGAGTTATATATGTCTGGGAAACCGACACTGCAAAGTTCTGGCTTGTTCCCTGCCCTGATGCTAAGGGATAAATATAGATCTCAACCACTACAGAAATTTGGCCAGGATTCCAAGGGGTGTGTGTGTGAGGGGCAGTGCTGATGGGGCCATTCTGACATGTGGGAGAGAAAAAAGGTTTCTTTATATCCAAGGCCCTCTTTGGTGGGGGGGAGGGACCAAGCAGGAACCTGGCCTCTAAAATCAGAATGCATAATCCATATTTAAGGGGCTGGTGGATTGACACAAATAAGGAATATTATAGGTGGCTTAGTGTGGGGCAGGGGAGGTGGGGAGAGCAAAGGGAATCTTTCCTGACACCTTAGATCCTTTTGCATGAGATCAGCCTTATGAAAAAAGAAAGTTATTCTTGGCCAACTCCCCTCACCCCCAACTCCCACCCAGGCCCCACCCCCTGCATGCACTGATATCCAGCTCTCAACGGAGAAGGACACAACTGAAGACTGCCATTGGGCCCATGGTGGCTCAGCGCTAGAGAAGGGCAGGGAGTGGGAAGACGTGAAGCTTCGGGGTGGGGGCGGGGTGAGTTGCTCATCCTTGTGACCCAGAATATCTCCCCCTCCCTGTAATGATGAGCTTGCTTTTCCATAAGGGCTTTCCTTTGATTCAGAGAAGGGGCCAACCAATGAGAGAGGGGCATGTTAGATTATTTTGGGGAAGGGCTCATGCCAGGAGGGTTCACTTTTACTAGACGCCAAGTAGCCCCAGCAACCAGTGTCTCCTGTACCAGCAGCAGCTCCGGAGCTCTCGCCCACTCGCCTGCCTCTGCCCACTGCACAGCCATGAGAAGGCAGCTCCGGTCCAGAAGGGCTCCGACCTTGCCTTATGGTTATCGCTACAGACTTGTGAGTCCTGGGGAGCAGAATATTTTTGCTGTCCCTTTAGAATGGGGTGGGTGGGGGTTGTGTAGGTCATGACTTACGGCTGCTTCTCTTTAGGATGGGCAGGAACAGTGAAGTTTAAGGAAGCCCAGGGTTTCAAGCGTGAGCAGTGACTCCCGGGACCCCATTGCACCCTGAATGGCTAGACTGAAGGAGGAAGCCCCTCTCCTGTGTAACAAAGATAAGGGACAGGGGAGAGGCCAGAGAATGAGGGGGCCTTCTACAATGTTTTCGTGGGAGTCTAAGAATTTGAACAGACCTTTTGGAGTCTGGGAGTAGAGGTTTCATTCCAATAGCAGGAAATGGAGCCAAGAGAGAAGGGAAGGGAAAGAGGAAATGAGAGTTGTTTGCCTACCCAGTTGTCTCAGTCCCTTTGGGTGGGAGCTTCTGAGGAACCCAGCTACTCTTTTTCTAAAGCTGAAATTCCAAGCTATAGCTAAAATCCTGGAATACTAGACAGAAACTGGGAGCAGTCCTAGACATTGTTTCTCTAGAATACCCTCATCACTTAAAGGAGACTGCTGTGGCTCAGGGCATGGGAGGTACTGGCCATTTACTGCAGAAGCCAAAGTGAGAATGCAGGTTTCCTCATTTCTCATCCTATGCTCTTTCATATTTGCAGTATGCAACTCCCTAACCCTCCAGCACCCATGGCCTTCCTGCCTGCCACCCCACCCTGCCCAACACTCACACACCCCACCTTCAATGTCACCATTTATCTCCAGGATGCATTAAAATTTTTTTTGAACCCAAAGTTTCCTTGCATTTACTTTGCTAGATATCATGAGTATATGCCACATGCAGTGTTTTTTTTGCTGGGAAGTATATTCTGAAATCTCCCCCAGAGAGGGCTGTGATCTGAGCCTCAGGAAGAAACAAAGCTTACTCCATTTTTCTTGGGGAATGGCCACTCCCCAACCGGGGACCTAAGTGGAGACTCTCAACAGCCGGCAGAGGAAGACACAAATTCTAACCCCATACCAACCTGTGGAGGGCTTCTCGTAACTTTCTAGCCACGGTTTGTAGAATCTCTCTTGATGTTCCCCAAAGTCCCTTCCGGTTCTCAGAGCAGTCACAGCCTGTAGGGCATATAAAATCATTCCTTATTTGGATTCTTTTCTCTATAATGCTGCTAAAGTGTTGTGTACAAGTTTAATTATCTGTCCCTCGTTTTGGATTTTAAATGCATCAGGGGATCTTGCTTTATCGGGAACACTTGATCATGTTTACAAAGAGAGGATTTGATGCAGTGAATAATTGTGTGCTAATGTCTCTTTTAAAATTAATCAATAGTTCGAATGTTTATAGGGTGTCACTCAATGCAGGGCACAAATTTATCTTCCGGGTCATACTGTTTGTTTATGTATTTGTTTATATGTTTATATATTTAGAGTGCTCAAAATGGAGCCATGTTCTGCCCTTCAGACTCTTTCCTTTTAGGGCAACACCACGGCCCCAGCACACACCCACTCTTCCATCTCTGCACACTCACACACACTATCACAGGAGGTCAGTGCCACTTTAGGAAACAGACAAAAACAGGCCCTCTCATTACAAAAGGATTCCCTACTGGGTTCCATTAAACACTGAGCTGCCCCCAAAGTGCCCCTCTTGTACATTGTGAGGTTCTCCTACACCTGGAAGCCGGGGCAAGGGGGAAAGATATTTGCGGTTCCTGAAGCCCAGGCAGTGTGAGAGCTGTGGGGAAATTAGCTTTGAGAAGGTTAATTCTTCCCGGGAGGGTAAAGCTTTAATGACAAGCCATCTTTAATGGGATTATCGTGAGAGCTCATATCTACAAATAAGATCAGGCAGAGGCCAAAGCCAGCTGCCTCCTCTGTGGAGTAGGGGTGGAGGGCAAGCAAAACAGGCGACTAGGAGAGAAAAGATTTTCCCGAAAATATAAAGGGAACAGAAACTCCTTCACCTTGAAATGTTATACTTCAAATTCTCCGAGATTTTCAGTTACATCAGATTCTCTGGAGGCCAGGATGACTGACTACCCACTACAGTCCGGATGAGCGCCTTGACGAGGGCATGGTTCAGGAGTTTTCAGTCAGGCAGTCATCACTGATGTTTGTTCGGTGCCCACTGGTTACCTAGCCGCAGGCTCCATGCTGTGGAGGGCCATCAAGGAGTTAGAAAAATGGCCCCGCCCCACCCACCCCCACCCCAGGCGCTCAGAATGTAATTCTGGAGGTCAAGTGGGTACCTATGTTCACACACAAGTGAAAGAGATTTAAGAACACGTATTAATCCGTTCAACATTGAGTGATGGGGGTTTATTTTCCTAAGCCTTACCCCGTGAGTCCTTGTCAAGAGTTAGAAATCTCCAGTTGTAAGCACCTTCAGCCTCTTGGGAACACAGAATCTAACACATTGCTGTGTTCTGTCAATCTGCTCAACCACTTCTCAGTTCCTGCGCTCAGAGTGGTAGAGGAGAAACATCATTGTCAGGGATGTTGCGAGACATGGGTTCAGAGACTGTCTGCTCTGTCGTGAACTAGCTGCATGATTCTGGCTACATCCTGTTGCCTCTCTGGGCCTCACGTGGACAAGTGAATCTTCAAGGTCCCCGTCAGGTCTGATACGCGCGTGACATAAGACTGTACCTTTGAACAAATTAGAGAGCAATTCAAGAGTGCTTGTAATCAAGAGCTAGACAGCGCTGGGCAGACTGAATGCTGCCAGTAGAGCCTTGTCATTCTGTCTCACTTTTACGGATCCTGAACAATCTAGCTCTCCGGCCCGCCCCGCCCCGCCCCCCACGTCAGCCCTTTCAGTTGAGTGTCCTCTAAATGGCCTTTGAGGAATCAGGCAGGGAGACGGCGGCATGGAGCCCCTGGCCTCTATCATTGGACACATCCCCCCAACAGGTGCACAGGCCCTGCCGCTCTTCAGACTTGGACGGCAGAGAGAAGGGAGGGTGGCCTCATTTTCTGCTGCTGCAGTGAGCCTTGGCAGACCCACAAACAGCAGAGATCCAACTCGCCAGCCTGTGGCTGGGAGGCATTTGAAATACCATTTGGTGAAGTCTGGGTTTTTCTCTTTTTTTGTTTAATTTTCTTAGAACCACTTGGAGAAGATTACAGTTTCAGATCTCAAGTAATGGCTGCAATCAGTCAATCAACAAATATGTGCTGAGCATTTCCTACGTGCCCAGATTTCTGCCAAGGGTACGGGCTTGGGGGTGGGGAAGACGAAGGCAATATCAGTTGCCGTCCCAGCCCTCAGGTGGTCTATCCAACCTGCTTCTGGCAGGCAGAGGTTCCAGCGTGGGCAATAGTCAGAGAAGCAGCAAAGAACTGCACCCCCAATCTCTTGTTTCTGTGGGGAAGACAGTCTAAGTTTTGAGGAGGGGTACAGCAGCTGGCTTTTCCTCCTGATGTCTATTCCAAGCTATTTTTAGCCACAACTTAGGATGGTGAGGTTGAGCAGCTGAAAGCATCCAGGGTGTTAGGACAAAGCTGCCTTGGACTGAGAATGTGCCATCACAGACACAAGTGTCTAAAACTCCCCCATCGTCCAGTGTTGAGCTCAGTCTGCCCTGACAGGCCAAAGTTAACGGGAAGCCATGGCCCCAGGACAGAGTAATGACATGAACAGTCCTAGGGGAACAGCCCAAATGCCTGCAGCCGAGAATAACACTTGCACCTCTATGGAAAGAATATTGGGTCAAAATGGGTCATAGAAAGGATATTTCCTGCAAGAGAAAAGAGAGAAAGAAATCTGCCTCTTGTAACAACAGGTATGTTTCTGGGTAAGTGGACATCTGAAGCATCTCCAAATATTGAGTTGTTTTTCATTTATTTCGGCTGGTGGGATGTGCCATGGGAAATTTTCTTTTCCAAAAAAAGGGGTTGTGTGTTGTCACTGTTTCAGGATGATCAGGATGAAGTGAACCAGAACTACTTAGCAGATGAAGAAGAAGAAGCAGAAGAGGAGGCTAGGGTGATGGTGGTACCTGATTTGGAGGAGGAGGAGGAAGAAGAGGAGGAGAAAGAAGAGGATGAAAAGGAGGAGGAAGAGAGTCACAGTCAGGAAACCGACAGTGCCTGGTGGCGGAAACTGCAGATTGTGAATGAATACCTGTGGGATCCGGAGAAAAGGATGTCTCTGGCCCGAACAGGTCAGAGTTGGAGTAAGTCCCAGTGGTCCCAATGCCCCAGTCAGGTGTCCTTTGCTTTCGGCTTGGCGTCCAGAGCTCCTTTACCACACGTTGGATGGGCTTGTCTGCAAACTTCTCTTAGCTCTTCACGTAACCGGATCAACGCCTAGGGAAATAATGGGCAGATCTCATCAGGACAAACTCCAAGTGGGTGAACAGATGATTGTGTAGCTGAAATCCACTGGGCTCAACAGCATTTTGTAGTGCAGAGAGACAGTAAGAATGCGTTGGAAAAGCACAGATTTTATGGAAGCCCCAGCCCTGTCATTTATCATTTATCGTTTATCCTCTCTGAGCCTCAGTTTCCTCGCCTGCTGAATGAGGAAAGCAGTATCTCCCTTTCTCTCTCACAGGAGCAGCCTGAGACTCCGATAAAATATGAACATGGTAAAATCGAAAGTATTACGCAGAAGACTATTCCTAGGATACGAGACTGAGGTCCCTGCTAACCTGACCAAGGGTTTGTACGGTCTCATCATTTCACCCTGTATGTCAGAGAAGGATAGCCAGGGCTGCCACTGACCCCAGGTTGTGGGTACTCTACGGCTCCAGGGTGTTTGGAGAGAAATGGGTTAAAGGGATCATTTCTAGTGATTTAAGCCCAAGCTTCTGTATTTCTTGATCCATGGCAGAACTGCAGTCCACATGCAGCCACCATGTTACTTCACAGCTTCCCCAGCACTCCTCTCCCAGGGTCCCTCCTACTCACCTCTTGAACTCTTAATGCTGATCCTTCTCAGGAGATTTAGCTTGTGGTAAAATTCACACTCGCCACACTCTCTGCACATCCCAGGAAAAGAGCAGCTGCTGGTCTGAACTCAGTTAATTCATGGAAGGAAAAACAGATAAGTCTATGGATGAAATAAGAGTCCCCCAGTGCCAAGAATCTACATTGCTGAAGTCCGACATTCATGCCTTCTAAAGACCCCTTTAACTGAGAATTCTCTCCTTTGTAGCTGATGTTTCTAGTTCAGCTCAGTCAGGGTGAAACGGCCAGCCCCGCTTCCTGAAATTGGGAATAGCAGGTGTGGGGCCCCAAACAACACCCACCTCCATTCACCCCTCTTCAGTTCCCAGCCCCACCCCTGCCCATCCCTCGAACTCTAAACACTCGACTGGAACAAATGTACCTTTCAAGGAACATTCTGACATTCTGGAAGCTGCAGACAAATGCAGGACACTCGCTGGGGCTCTAAAGGGGGCACAGCTGTCTCTGGCTTGCCTAAAGAGGACTGGAAAAACAGGCCTTGTGAAATGCAAGTGTGGTTCTGGGAGAGGAAGCCCTGCGTTAACCCTTAAACAGCCATTGGAACTTAACCAGATGAGCTGACCCAAACTGTGCCTGCGGAGAAGAATCCATAAGCCAATACGAGGGGACAAGGGAGGAAGGTTCGAGTGTCCAGGGGAGATGTGGCAGTGGGGACACTGCATATCCAGGCCTCTGGGAAGCGGGTCTCAAAGGCTAATCCTGGGCAAATGGCAAATAGTGATGTTAATGCCCAGGTCACCACATGCCTTGCTGTCTTCTTGCTTGAGAACTAGGTGCCAATTAAGCACTTACAAACCCTATCCAGCCTGGACATCAACATGACAGACATATTCACCTAGACTGTTATTATATTCTGGGCTTTTCCTCTTATAGCTGGGCAACTTCTATTCATAGGAGCTATATGTTATTTTTTTGGGTACTGACCAGAAGTCTATGAGGTAGTAATATTATTGTCCCCATTTTACAGATGCAGAAACTGAGGCTTAGAGAGGGTAAGTAACTTACCTAAAGTCACGCAGTTAATAAGTGGCAGGACTGGGATTCAAACCCAGTTTGGATGAACACTGGAGTTCCTTCTCTTGCCAGAACACCACACTGTCTTCATGAACTCTAGCAGTGAGCAAGGCCCTGATGGGTAGGGCCTCAGGACCTGATGGGATGTCTTAGTGGAAGGACTGAAGAGTTGGGATTGCAGGTATCTTGTCTATTCAAGATATAATCGTCTATCCAAGCTTGGGTGGGGCATTCAGGGGCGAACCCTGGATTACCTAGAGGAGCAGCCCAAGTAAAATTTGGATATTTGGAGCAGAAAAGGTTGGAGGGATCATTGGGTTCGGGTGGGTACAGTGCTTGGTTTTGCCGGGGGTGGGGGTGGTGCAGTGTAGCTGAGACAGCCTATCACAGGCTCCAGGGCAGAGACTCCTGGGCAAAGCTGAGGGGATGCATTGCTAGTGCCATTCTCCCATCTACAGCTTCCCGGCCACACATCCTGAGCAAGAAGGAAGACGTCTCCAGGGGAATGTACCTATCTTCTTTTGCTTTCCTTAAATCCATGAAACTGAGCCTTCTGGTCCCCCAGGATGGTCCCAGCTGTGGATGGGTTGCCAGGATGAGGACAGAGGAGGGGGCACAGGGCACATCCCATCAGGCCAGCCAGTGGGCAGCAGCCAAGTGCCACAGGCACACAGGTGCTGCTGTTTCTTCTCCGGGGCCTCCAACTGAAGTGAGGTGTTTGTATTCCAGCTCCGCTTTAGTGCATCTTAGAAAACATAAAGGTTCACCTCCAGTGAAGTTCCTAAGGAATTTTTTTTCCTCCTTTTCCCGACTCTTTTTGGGGGCTGTTAATTTTATTTGGTTCATGGTTCAATTTAAAAATTGACATTTGGATTTGGTTTGGGGTACAGCAGAGTTAGGTAGTTTGTTCCGGTTTCCAGCTCATGATATGGTTCAAATCCATAATTCTGACATCATGTCACTGCTGTGAGCAGAGTTAGATGCTATTTTCTGAGACAGTCCCAAAGAGGGGCATGCTTATTCACTCATTCTGTGCTGCCTAATCCTGGGGCAAACCTGGTCCTGATTCAGCCCACAGAGGAAGAATTCATACAACTGTGCCTCTGGAAACTATGGTAATAATAATAATAACAGTGATGAAGAGTGTCATATATAGAGGGCTGAGTGTCTGCCAGGCCCTGTGCTATTCTATTTATATGCATCATTCAATGTTAAGAAGTCAGTACTATTATTATCCTCATTTTACAGATGAGGAAATTGAGGCCCAGAGAGGTAGATAGCATGTCTAACATTCAACAGCTAGGAAGTGGTAGCATCAGCACAGGATGGAAGGAGAGGCTGAATTTCAAATATTGTTAGGGACATAGATCAGAATATGAGGGAAGTGCTAAACTTATCACCGTTTTATCTGCAAGGAATCAGGGGGTGCCCAAAGGTTCTATATCTTGCCCAAGTGCACAGTTAGAGCTCACAGGTGGCAGGTATCAGTAAGTACAGTTGCCCCCTCCTTCCTTCCCCATCCTGTGTTAGTGTTCTTTTTGAAATCAGAGTCACTTAAACTTTTGCCAAACATGAGTAAGATTTGAAGTACATAAAGTGAAACCTTGCTTTGCCTTCATTAGAGTCAGGTTCAGTGGAAATGAATCAAAAGTTTGAATTATGGACTATGTGAAAAGAAATGCTGGTTTCTTCACTTGCAAATATATATAATCACCAGAACCAAGTGGCTAGAACTCTTTAGGACACATGCTTTAACGAATAGCAGAGAATGATTTGTATATAGGACACTGACCATAGCCCAGAGGACTCCCAAGCAATTTGCCCTCTGCAGTACTTTAAACTCTGTTCCCCTGTAATTTCGTTCATGGTCATCATTTGCTCAGCAAGCCCTTCCATCGGAGATGCTGTAAAGGTAAAACTGCAATCAGATCTCTGACACAATTCTCACCAATTTCAAATCGGTGACATCTGAATAAGCAAGGACAAACTGAATCTGGGGAATTACAAAAAAAGCCACGTCACATGTTTACGCTGGTTCTGATTCGTAAGTTCAAATGCAGACGCAGGGCTTATTGGCCAGCACTGACCACCCTCATCTCTGATTTTTCTGCAGGCCTGATCTTAGTCATTTACTTCTTCTTCTATGCCTCCCTGGCTGCTGTGATCACTCTCTGCATGTACACGCTATTTCTGACCATCAGTCCTTACATGCCGACCTTCACTGAGAGGGTGAAGCCTCCTGGTGAGTGCCCAAATACCCTGAGCTGTCCGAACACCCTGGACAGAAATCTGCTTGCACGGCATGTTCAGCCTCAATTAACTTTGGCTCTTCCCGGTAATGACTTAGGGATTCAATTATTAGGAGTAAAAGTAAAATGGTACTTGGCAGATTATGGTCCTTTTCATTTTGATTGCCTGGGAGGGGGTTGGGGGGAATGGTTTCATGGGAATCGATACAAAAAATTATCTCAAGAACGGGTTAATATATCCAAGACTTGTTTTCATTGCCAGGAGTTATGATCAGACCCTTCGCCCATAGCCTTAACTTCAACTTCAACGTTTCTGAACCTGACACTTGGCAGCATTATGTGATTAGTCTAAATGGGTTTCTCCAGGGTAAGTGCCTCTGAATGGTGAGAATATCTTTGGAAAGGTGATGGGTGGGAACTAAAAAATCACTTGGCTCTGAAATCCCAGTCTTAACTAACACTACCCATTCTGGTTTTTCCTTACCTTGTGTCCCCCTCAGCACCTGTAGATACAATCAAAAGTACTGTAGTTTGTGACTGTATGTTGCCTTAAAGTATATAAGCCAAAGATGGTAAGTTATATGTTTATATGAAAGCATATAAGCCAGTAAGGTGATAAGTTTATTAGGACAGAGAACTTGCTTTCTCTTCTGGAATACCCTAGAGCACCTAGTTATGTCCTGGACATATCCAGATGGCTCAATAATGATCAATTATAAAAGATAATTCCAGGGAGGGGGCGGGTGGTGATGAGAAAAGGAGAGTGTTCTCCAGAACAGGAAAACTCTTACCTCTTGTGTTTTCTCAAGGTGAGAGAATTCATTTCTTGGAGAGGATCCATCTTAAAGGATGATCCATCTTAAAGAGCCTTTATTTAAGGCTCTTTATTTAAATAGCAGTCCAAAAGGGAGTTGGAGGACAAACCTCTGGGTGGCAGTCACTCCAACATTTTGATAGCCAGTGTTTTCAAGATGCCTATCTCTGTAGTATCATCAGATAATGTTTTCAGGGGCAAATGAATGGCTTTCTGAGAAGCCCTTACACAGGGTGAAAACTGAGGTAGCAACTTGGTTAAGTTTAAACATAGAGCCCACAGTCTCTGTATTTCTCCAGCTATCAAGGTAAATCCATGGGTTAACTGCACCTATTTTTAGTGGGGGAAAAGCCAGTTAGACTGGTTTGGTTGTCCTGGCCTGGCTGAAGCCCAGTGATGGGGGTGGCCTACAGAACATGCACTGAACTAAGAGGATTCTCTTAAGTGATAGGAAGTGTTATTTAAATGCATAAATGTCACTGAACTTTAACCCTGCATCTCAGAGTCTATTGTCCCCATTTTACAAATGGGGGAATTGAGGCTCAGAAGGGGGAAGAAACCTGATCAAAGTCTTCCAGTAGCCGAACCAGTGTTTCAATTTAAACCCTTGTTTCTGTTCTTGACACCCTTGCTACTCAAAGTGTGATCCAGGAACCAGCAACATCAGTATCACTTGGGAGTTTGCTGGAAAGGGATAATCTCAGGCCCCACACAGACCTGCTGAATAAGGATCTGCAGGTGGTCTTTACACCCTTTAAAGCTTGAGAAGTGCTGCTTTTCACAATTCTTTTCTGCTGCCATATGACCAGGAATTAGAAACTCAGCTTTGTATCAGAGTCATCTTGATTAAGTCTGAGATTCAGAATCCTCACCTGTAAAATGAGAGAGGCATGGTTCTTTTTGAATCCTTGGAGTCCCATTTTTGGCACCCCAAAATGTTTTGGGCATCATAGCCAGCACAATATCTTCTCTTCTTTAAAAATGCTTGTGAGCGATTGCAAATGTACTATCAGAATCTCTGCTAAGGAAATTCCTCTGAGAAGACAGAAGATGCAGAAATATCAATTCTGACCTGATGACAGAGGTGGGAAACATTAGGAAAAGCATTGGGTTTTTTAGTTCCTAAGTGTAGATAATATGCCCTGTTTAAAAGGAACACATCTCTGAAATAGACATCCCAGAGTATCAATTTCATTCCTGTGAGGACAGAGATTTTGCAATAAGGGTCATGCTCATGTCACATTATTTTTAAAGGAACACCCTCAAGAGAAACAAAGAACACGTGATTAGAGTTTCTATTTAGAAAGTTATTTGAACATAGTTCTTGTTCTTCAAAAAAAGATTAAAAAAAGAGAGAGATTAAAACAAAACCTTGAATTGAATGTAGACTTGTCAAAGGAAAAATAAAAGCTTAGCCATAACTGAAATAGATTTAAAATTCCCAGTTGCTTCTAATATCAAGCCCAAGTCACAGTCTGTCTAGATAAGGGTCCAGCAATACTTTTGGAGTTTTACCTCTGGTGGCACAATCTCCTCTGAAAAACTGAGCTACTTGGAACATAAATGCATGGAGGTTGGATCTAATAGAAACTGGATTTCATCATTGAGAACCAAACTGGGAATAATGTAGTTATTTCTAAAGCCCAGTTCTATGGTATCTAGTAGCCCAGTCAGCACACAGACAGACCCTTTTCAGCCCTCTCCCTGATACCTATACCTTGAAAGTGAAAGTGAAAGTTGCTCAGTCGTGTCTGACTCTTTGCGACCCCATGGACCCCAGTCCGTGGAATTCTCCAGGCCAGAATACTGGAGTGGGTAGCCTTTCTCTTCTCCATGGTATCTTCCCAACCCAAGGATTGAACCCAGGTCTCCCGCATTGCAAGCAGATTCTTTATCAACTGAGCTATCAGGGAAGCCATGAGTACCTTGGACACATGCTAAATTCCACACAAGGGAAAGGGACACTAACTCTGAGTCCCTTGGGTCTCAGCAGATAAGACCTCACCCCCTCACCCTCTCCGTGGAGACCCTACGTTTGTCATTGTTTCCTGTCTTTCAGCCTAAGTTTCTATTTTTCAGTGCTAACTTCCCTCTATAAAGAATGAGGAGCTGGTTTATTTCCTCCTCTTCTTCCTCCCGCTTCCTCCTGTTTCACAACACACAGTTTTCACCTTCTCGCATTGGGTGCCTCTGATCGACCTCAAAGAGAGGTTTCCTAGACTGAACTTAAAGAGATATAACCCCCGTGCTTTGCCTCTATGTATATCCCATGCCTTGATATGACTCAGTCCTTCTTCCAAAATCCGCCTGCTATGCGCCTCTTCCTCTCCCAGAAGTATTAATAGAAGAGGCAGCCCTCCATGTTTACAATTTACCATGTCAGAAAAGAAATAATGGAAAATAGAGAAGAGTTATAGAGCGACAAACATAATACAATCCAGAGACGGATATGGAAGAAGTTCCAAGAGAATGAGAAGCAAGGGGACAGGCAATCCAAGTGGACTAGGGGGACTAGCCCAGAAGGCTTCATGGAGAGATGTTGTTGATGAAGGGCCTGGAGCCCCTGATGCCAGGTCACAGGGTCTAAGACAGACTGAGTGGGCTTTCAGAGGAGCACAAGTAAGCTGGGGAAAGGAAACCAGGGAGAACTACTGAAAACCTGGCCCTCTCTGCAGCACCTAACATGACCCTTTGCCACCCCCACATGCTTTAGGTTACAATGACAGTCTTCAAGAGGAAATGAATGTAGACTGTCCCCCTGGCCAGTACTTCATCCAAGACGGTGATGAGGATGAAGACAAGAAGGCCTGCCAATTTAAGCGCTCCTTCCTGAAGAACTGTTCTGGCCTGGAAGACCCAACTTTTGGCTACTCTACAGGACAGCCTTGCATCCTTCTAAAGATGAACCGGGTATATTGGCCCATGATACTCTGGTGATGAAAAGTGGATGAGTTGGGTAGGAGGGCTCTGGCCACTCCATGTCTCTTGGGTTCTGTCTTCATACACTGTTAAGCTTGGTCATTTTTACCAAAAGCATCAGTAATACAAACAACTGGATAAACCTACCAAGTAATAATTCCTTTTCTCCCTGAATACTTTCTATTTGGATTCTTCTCCAGCACCCCTGAACCTGCCCTTGGATGCCTGTATCAGGAATGAGATCTTGAGCTGTTTGGCACAGGGGACTGACATGAAGGTGGTGGTGGGGGGCAATTCTTCTATCACGAGAAATGCATTTTCCTCCTCTCCCACCATGCCTTGGGGTGGCAGAGCCTTATCAGGCATGCTCTTCTTTTGACACCAGTACGTTCTTTACATCTTCAGGATAATCTTGCTGCAGTTACCACTGATATTCATATCAGCCACAAATAAAACAAGGAGTAAGCTGAGCTGTGTAGCTCTGAAGATATTTTGCATCTTCTGCTTTCTGTAACATTTCTGAGAGGACAAATAGATCAAGTTTGTGCCTAAAGAAGTGATGACTCTAGGGGGATTTAGAAAAGCCCCACTTTTTGACTGTCAAATCTGTTAATTTTTTTTTCTTTTGCTAGATTGTTGGCTTTCGTCCTGAGCGTGGAGACCCTGTGAAGGTTTCCTGCAAAGTTCAGGTAAAGTGCCCTTTTGAAGAAGTACTGTTAGCACATCTGTTTCGTGCAAAAAGGTGGGTCATCTCTTCCAAGGGCTTTACCATGGACAGTTGGCTAAGGGTCAGAGAAAGGGTTAATCTTTTCATAACTGACCTCCATTTATACCTTCAGTCCTCCCTGTTTCCAGAAAGCATTCCATTCATGTGTATTTGTGTGTGTAGTGTGTGTGTGTACGTGTGTGTGTGTGTGTGTGTGTGTGTGTGTGTGCGCTGATGTATACCTGTGAAAGCCAAGGACTGAACCTCAGCTAAGGGCCACAGCAGGGAACAACAATCTGCCAAGTCATTAATTGGGATTCTGTTTACACTTTTGCTTTTAGCTCTAATTACTTGTTTCTTTGAACTAAACAAGCGGCTTTCATTAGAGTCATTAGTCCCTGCTTTTAAAACTGAATTTCACTTTTTGCAGCAATGACCAGTGGCACTGGGTGTTGCAATAACAAATGACTACAAAGGAAGTATAAACAGAACTCCATTAATATGCTAATTAACTGTCCTTCAAGGGACCATTAACTCCTATCTCATCTGTGCCAATTAGCTCCCTTGTAGGAAAAAGCCCTAGATCTTGGGTTTGCTTCTTAAACCGGCAGTAGCTGCCTCCTGTTTGCTAACAGCCACTGTACCCCCAGTCCTGGGCAGATGTCTCACAAATAAGTGAAGCCAGGGAATCCCATTCTCAGTACCAGAAATGCCACTCAAAACTCCAGTCTTGATGGTGGCAGATCAGAAAGCAGCAAAAGGTGGCATTTATTCAGCAGTAGTTCACATTCAGTAAGAATTTATGAATCACTTATTAAGTACCAGGTACTCTGCCTGGTGTTGGGAGTGCCAAGATAAATATGAATCTGTCTCTGAAATCAAGGCAGTCAAGTAATACAGATGCAGTGGGGACATAAAAGAAGGAAAGGTTAGTTCCACATGGGAGGTGATGACACTGAAGATGAGCTTTGAAAGGTCAGGCCATGCTTCCCCAGTGACCAAGGTAGGAAGGACATTCATTTTGTTCACATATACATGAGCATGTATAAATATACACACATGAGAGGTATGACTACAATTGGTGGAACTGATTCCACACACCATTCACCAAAAATAAATTTCATTACTTTTTAGAATATATAAATAAACCATGAAGACGAACTCAGTCTTAAACTAGCATAGTAATTGGATTGAGTCCTGCTTAGAGTTCCCTAAGGAAATCAAACCAGTCAATCCTAAAGGAAATCAGTCCTGAATATTCATTGGAAGGACTGATACTGAAGCTGAAACTCCCAACACTTTGGCCACCTGATGGGAAGAACTGACTCATTGGAAAAGACCCTGATGCTGGGAAAGATTGACGGTGGGAGGAGAAGGGGACGACAGAGGATGAGCTGGTTGGATGGCATCACCAAACTCAATGGCCGTGAGTTTGAGCAAGCTCCAGGAGTTGGTGATGGACAGGGAAGCCTGGTGTGCTGCAGTCCACGGGGTCACAAAGAGTCAGACATGACTGAGCGACTGAAATGAACTGAGAGTTCCCTAGTGGAAGTCATTCATTTTTCAGTTTACATCAAACCTTGCTGAGAACTGTCTTAAAAAAAATTGAGTCATTATACATTCTATAATAATCAACACTGGTCAAATCCACACCCACTTGTGGAAGTCAAGCAGGATGAGGTAATTACTAGAATAAATTAAGGAGAGTTCAGTTTATACTAAGCCATTATAGTATATTGATAGAAGTAATCACACGACCTGAGTGAGTGATTTGCTAGTAGTGATTCACTATTTGTCTCTTACTAACCTCCAGACCTTGACTATCTAGGGCAATCCTAACGCATGGGCAGAAAGCCCTGCCTGACATACTATGATGAGAGTCAGTTCAGTTCAGTTGCTCAGTCATGTCCGACTCTTTGTGACCCCATGTGAAGCATGCCAGGCTTCCCTGTCCATCACCAACTCCCAGAGCTTACTCAAACTCATGTCCATCAGGTTGGTGGACCATCTTCTGTCGTCCCCTTCTCCTCCTGCCCTCAATCTTTCCCAGCATCAGGGTCATTTCCAGTGAGTCAGTTCTTCCCATCAGGTGACCAAAGTATTGGAGTTTCAGCTTCAGCATCAGTCCCTCCAATGAATATTCAGGACTGATTTCCTTTAGGATGAACTGGTTTGATCTTCTTGCACCCCAAGGGACTCTCAGGAGTCTCCTCTAACACCACAATTCAAAAGCATCAATTTTTCGGTGCTCAACTTTCTTTATGGTCCAACTCTCAACATCCGTACATGACTACTAGAAAAACCATAGCTTTGACTAGTGGACCTTTGTTGGCAAAGTAATGTCTCTGCTTTTTAATATGCTGTCTAAGTTGGTCATAACTTTTCTTCCAAGGAGCAAGCATCTTTTAATTTCATGGCTGCAGTCACCATCTGCAGTGATTTTGGAGCCCAAGAAAATAAAATCTCTCACTATTTCCATTGTTTCCCCATCTATTTGCCATGACGTGATGAGATCGGATGCCATGATCTTAGTTTTCTGAATGTTAAGCTTTAAGCCAACTTTTTCACTCTCCTCTGTCACTTTCATCAAGAGGCTCTTTAGTTCCTCTTCACTTTCTGCCATAAGAGTGGTGTCATCTGCATATCTAAGGTTATTGATATTTCTCCCAGCAATCTTGATTCCATCTTGTGCTTTATCCAGCCCGGCATTTCACATGATGTACTCTACATAGAAGTTAAATGAGGGTGGACTTGTTTATTTAATCATTCCCCCTTTGCTTATCCTCCTGACCCCACCCCCTGTAATGAAGGCCCTCAGGGAATGTGGTCAGAGACACGTGTTTAGGTGAGCCACGTCCAGACCGTGCCCCTGTGCCCCTCCTGGTTTGACCTCCCCCAGAATTGAGCACACCACATGCATGGTGCTGTAGAGTGGGATTTACAGAGCATGTTCTAATTTACACCTGCCTCGGCTCCAGAGTCCAAGGCTGGGTGCCAGGTCCAGTATGATTCTTTGCAGACGGGCTGGCATGGTAGGCCCTCTTGCAAGAGCAACACCAGGTACTGCAGGCCCTTTGGAGCCCCTCGGAGCCCTTCCGCCTGAGTCTCCTAGGAGCCCGCACAGAGCTACACTGAGAACCTTCAGCCTCCCATGGTCTGGGCCTTCTATTCAGAATTCTTTGAACTGCAAAGCCAAAACCCAGTCTCTCCCTGGAAACATTCCTCTGGCAATAAGTCTGGCCTGAGCTATGCCTCACTCTGCTTTCCTGATCTTCCTGAGATGGACACACACAGTGTTTCCACCTGGGCCTCAGGCCCCTTGAGCTCAGGCTCCAACTCAGGGACCCAGCGCCTGATACATACTTGCTTCTACTTACAGAGAGGTGATGAAAACGACATCCGATCCATCAATTACTACCCAGAGTCGGCTTCTTTTGACCTCCGCTACTACCCTTACTATGGCAAACTGACTCATGTAAGTCTGTACTCCCCTTTAGTCTTTGCTGTCAGAAAGGGCTCAGGCTGGGATCAATGAGAATTAGGGAGCAGCAGGTAGTAATAGCAACGGGGCGAACAGCTGCTGGCCCAGACCAGGAGTTCACTCCACCAATTTCTATCCCAACTGCTCCTTGCCAAATCTGAAGGAATCTCAAACATGGTGTGGCCTCACTCCTTCAGTTTACAGATAGAAAAATGAGGGTCCAGAGAGAGGAAGTGACTTGCCCAAGGTCACACAGCTAATTAATGGCAGAACCAGGGGCAGACTAATCACTTACCATTGCACTCAATGATGCCCAAATAATCGGGTTCCTTTTTCTCCTGCTTGGAGTCTTGGGGCAGTGAAGGCTTCAACGCCAGCATGGAGACTTAATAAATACTAGCTCTGGTTTGATTCATGGTCTGATACCCAGAGAACCATATCATGTTGAGTTAGAACTGGTTCTCCCCAGAGGACAGTCAGACAACTGACACTGACTTATGAGAGAAACGCGTCATTTTCCCCCAGGCCCAGGGCAGACAGAGCGTCTCAGTTGCTTCAGCCACCTGTGACTTGGCATCATGGGATTTACACAGTTCCCTTTGTGGAGGCTATTCCATCCTGCACTGACCATCCAATCACATCCATCCTACTGTCCTTCCCCACGCCCCCTCCCCTCCTCCCACTTAGAATTCATTGTTCTTCCACCTACAGGTTAACTACACCTCCCCGCTGGTGGCAATGCACTTTACAGATGTGGTGAAGAACCAAGCGGTGCCTGTGCAGTGCCAACTGAAGGGCAAAGGCATCATAAATGATGTCATCAATGATCGTTTTGTGGGTAGGGTAATCTTTACTCTAAACATAGAAACCTAAGAACTTCGGGGGGCCACTCCCACCAGTTCTGTTTCTGTTTTATTTCATGTTACCCTGGTAGCACCTGAATTCTTTTCTTCAATCAGGACACAGCCAGATGGACACCTGAGACAGTAGACCATTTTTCCTTGCCTTTGACATATGTACAAAATGGCATTGTGGGAACTATTTGATTTTTAAAGGTAGTCTCTCCTGATGACAAATAGATGATATTTGTTTCCTTTTCCCCCACTTAAAACTAAAACCCGTACTTGCTGCTAGAAGTCTCATTGCAGTGTAAACATAGTATTTGATAAAATTCACAGTAGCCATGAAGGAGAATTTCTGTAACGATTATAAAGTCATCATGTTTTCTAAAAATGTGTTGTTTTTGGAGGTGAGATTCCTCCCAACCAGGCTCATAACTAACCCCTTTTGTTAACCTGCCTGGCAAGATCCTGCCCTGAGAATCACCAAGCAGACCAATCCAGAATACACCTAGGGCCACCATGCCCAGGGAACTCTGTCTCCAAAGGTGCTTGTGAAATAGGTCATGGGCAACTAAATACTGCTTCACCAACTAGATTGTCTCCAACTGGAACAGAAGTCACTGATACCTGGATGTTGTTCTGGGACAGACCAGAACATAGGCCTTCCCTACGACTTCTTTGGGGAGGTGAGGCCCAGTGCAACTAGGATGAACACCTACCACACGGATGTGACTGTTATTAGATTTCTTGCTTTATGGTGTAAACATCCAAAGGCTAATGTCCCCGCAGAAAGGTTGTCTCAGCTTCAGGCAAAGGAAAAGACAAGGATGATCTCCACCACCTAATTCTTCTCGGGCTATTTGTTTGACAGTAGTGTGATGTTCTTTGAGACCTCAGGGATGGATGTGTTGACCACCCTCACACCCTCTGCCACGCCTTTGGGGATTGAAGTCAGGGTCTCCCAGCTGATACATGGTAAGACAGAAATCTCCTGCCAGGCCACCCTCTATTCAAGTCCCATTAGCCAGCTTTTCATTTTCTTAAAAAAACATGGTACGAGGCAGATGTTTATCCAGGTGTGGATCAGCCAGGCTGCTTTGTCTTATCCTTGGCCATTATGACCATTCCGCTGCTTGTCTCTATAGGGGAAGGGCTGGGACCAGGAGAAAAAAAGAGAGAGTGTCAGAGAAAAGCATGGTGTCTCAGGGTCCAAAGCAAGCTTAAAGGCCACCTGGAAATATCCAGAGTCAGAATCTCCTCTACAATGTTTACCTTCTCCCAAAACAGGGAACTGACAGTTTGGTAGTAAAGGCAAACAAGTAAGGAAGTAACTACAATATAGTGTGACAAGAGCTTTAATATTAGTATGTGGGAATGCTATGTGAACACGAGGAAAAATAACTCAAGCTGAGAAAGTAGCAGAGGAAATTTCACATGCAAAGTCACAATCATGAAAGACCATGGTGTGTTTGGGTAACTGTGAGCAGCTCATGTAACTCGAATGTAAAGGGCTCAGAGCAACGGCAGGGAGGGGCAGTGGACTGGGCTAGAAAGGCATGCAGGTACTGAAAGAGGCCTTTGAGTTTTATCCAGTAGGAGAAAAGGAGTCATTAAAGCATTTTATGGGCTTCCCAGGTGGCTCAGTGGTAAAGAATTCACCTGCTAAGCAGAAGATACGTAGGAGACACAGGTTCAATCCCTGGGTGGGGAAGATCCCCTGGAGAAGGAAATGGCAACTCACTCCAGTATTCTTGCCTGAAAAATTCCATGGACAGAGGAGCCTGGCGGGCTACAGTCCATGGGGTCACAAAGAGCCGGACACGAGTTAGTGACTAAACGACAACAAACAAAAGCATTTTATGCAGGGAAGCTTTGTGATACTTACTTTTCAGAGAGAGCACTTTGGCAGCCACATTGTGAAGGGTGCATTGCAGAGGGACAAGACTGGGGAATGGGCAGTGAGGGAGAAGGAATCAAGAATGACACTAAGGTTCTGAGCCTGGCAAGAACCACTGGGATGGTGATACTGTCGATTAAGACTGGGAATACATGAGTGAGGCAGGATTGGAGAGGAAGATGTTGAGATCAATTCTGGACATTTTAGGCTTGTGATTTCTACTTGTCAGACACTGATGTGGAGCTGTAGATATAAGTGGGTTGGGGAAGAAGGAAATCTAAGAACAAAAGCAACATTTGCTTAAGTGAACTCTCCTAAGAAAGTCCATGGTATTTAATCATGGGACTCTGAACCACTTGTGTAAACATCACAGCAATCTGGTATCTCAGGTAGTGCTTCTCTCTTGGCTTATGGCAGAAAGGACTGCTGCTGCTCTTTGGAATCTCCTTCCCACACACCTTTCCACCTCTTAGTGACAGTAAAGGGGAGCTGACTGCTATTAACAAGTGATTCAAAGACATGCGACAGCAGATCTGTGGAAAATACAAAAAACAACGCAACTGTCTCCCCTCAACTCCTTTCCTTACCAAATTCGACTTTCAAAGCTAACCTTTAAAAAGAAACCAACTTGAAGATAACAACTTGAAAACCTCCTAACAGTCACCTCAAATGATCAACGTCTCGAGATTGAGTAGTAACAGATAATAGAACAGTAGATCTGGAAAGGAACTTAGAGAGCGTTTAGTGAAAACAACCCGCATTGCATCTGACTCCAGGTCCAGTGCTCTTTCTACTCTGAGCTGCTGCTTACCAGGAAGTACCATCTTTTAAAAAATCAATGAATGATATCCCAAACATTTTAAAACATATGTCAAATTTGAGTTAGAATAGTTAACATTTCACAGGAATTCAACTGGTGCTATATATTATACATAATACATTATCCTGTTAAATACGTTGACTATTAAACAGACAAGGAATTATGAGTCTTTTGTCATACAGTATTTCTCATTCAATGGAATCCATCATTTCCACAGTTTCAAAGCAATGTTGAATAGAAGTAGAATACTTGGGGATGTCAGCCAGGACATTTAAAAATAGCTTTATTATACAGAACTGGATATTATAATATATTCATTAAAACTGGATTCTAACATTTGAAGAAATTTCCAGTGGATTAATTTAAATAGTCCACTAAATGGTGCTGTACCAGGATTTGATTTGTATACCATCTGTTGCATTGCACTGGTTTTACTTGATTGTCAATGAGAAATACTATTTCCAAATGCCTTCATGATTTTTGTCCATGCTAGACTTAGGATTTTTTACTTCTTAGCCCTTGAAATTATTATTCTAACGTTACCTTTCTTAGGCATCTGTTTGCTGGGAATCTTCATGTAGAAAACATTAATATTGTCTTGGGGAGATGTTGACAGCAATAAATTAAAATTAAAAAGGAGTGTATGATTTCCTCTTTCTAAACTATACCACTGATTTCCCCACAGGAATATCGGGCAGACATGTGGGTGGAAAACTTGACAACTGACAGCCTATTAGTTTAAGACTTTTTTTCTTCTCCCTCCCACCATTTTTTCCCCGACTCTTGGGATTCGGCCACAGGAGGATGAAACTAAAAGTTGTTCCATTTCTAAGCATTTTTCCTTTTGCAACATTCATGCTCCAGTTTCTCGGAAGACTATTTTGTCAGAGTAAACTGCCTTTCTTCATCAAGGTTGAGTTTCTGGTATAAATTATTCTGTTTGTTTGCATAGAGAAGAACGCGACAAGAAACTTTGAGGCAGGGGAAAGGAACAGAAATTCAAAGAGAAACTGCAAGTTAAGTGACTTCAGGGCACATCTGACCACAGACTATCTCCCAGAGCAAATCTCTAGTGGTAATTGCAGCTAAAGACAGAAATATTTCCATTCCCTTATTTGACTCAGAGGCTAGGCTGCAGTCGGAACCCCTTCTTTCTTTGCAAGCTGCCGTGGGCTAAGGTCTACTAGCAGATATGGTTTGAACTGGGGGGGGGGGGTTTGTCTGTGATTGCAATGTATTTCCCCCATCTAGGTTCTGTGTTAGAGTCCTTTTTCCTTACTAATTTCAACCATGATAAAGCAATTTAACCAAATCACGCAGAAGTGTGATTTACCGTGTGATTTTATCCAGGCAGAAAATAATTTTGGGTGTCTGTATGTACTGAGGGGTCTCACACCCTCAGTGGAGTGAGGAGTAGATGGAGGCAAAGGGCAAGGAAAATAGAGTTGAAATGCAGAACAGCCCTGCCTACTTCACACAGTTCTTTAGTTGTAGGCTAGGAAAGAAGAAAAGCTGATAGAGGGATCTAAAAGTTTTAAGAAGGATGTGGTAGGCTCTCAATCTGACAGCCCTGTATTCAAGATATACTTCTCCACAGGCCCCTGATTAGCCATAGCATCAGTTAGAATTCCAATAAGAAATAGACAGCATGTTGACAAAATAGAATAAGTGGTAGAGGATTTATTTACAAAGAGATTAATTATAAATGTGTCAATGTAGGGAACCACAAAAATAGCACAATAACCCAGGCTAGTACAAGCCAAACTCTTAACCTTCCCTAGGTCCTAAGGGACGGGGTTAGGAAGAGGTTCCCAAAACCCAGGACTGAGCAGGGTACAGCTGACCACCTCGAGAGAAGTGGTGACCTTGCTAGAGAACTAAGCTATCTCAAGGTGACCTAGTAGGCAGGGAAACAGGAGAATACATACCTTGACTTAATCTTCCTCCCTCCTTCTGATCTCCTGCTGGTAATTCCCATTGCCCAAACCCAGCCAAAAGTCAGAGGGCAAGTAAGCCCTCTGGTGTGGTCCATACAGGTCAGTCTCCCAAGGAAAAAAGCACGGTGGAAAGGGGAGGGGGGACTACTTTTGGAGTGTCAGACACAAAACATCTAGCACAGCCACCAATTTTGAGATTCTGAGCACAGACTCCTGGGAGCCTGGCAGAGTGCTAGAACCATCTACTGAACCGACTCCAGTGACTGGGGCATTTTGTCTTCATGCATCCTCTACTCCACAGCCTTGGAGTCAAAGGCAGTAGGTTTTCCCATGATAGGAACTCATTTCTCTGTTCTTTAATATTCATTCCCTTTTCCAGTTTCCTCCTTCATACTTTCCTAATCTGGTATCCTTTGGTATGTCATTTAAAACTCTTTTGCTTGTAAGTCACAAAACAAATGAATAAAAACTATCTCAAATAGACTTAAGGATAAAAAGAAATTTACTGAATCATGTAACTAAAAAGTCCAGGTCCTGGTTACTTTGGTTTCAGGCATAACCAAGTCTTGGAACTCTATGTCATTAGGAAACAGTCTTTCTCCATCTCTCTATACTGCTTTCCATCATTCCCAGGCTCCACAAATCAAGATATGTACAATGGCTGCCAGCACTATCAGGCCTATATCCTCAAAGGCTAATTTTCCTTTGAAAGGCTTCCCTGGTGGCTCAAACGGTGAAGAATCTGCCCACAATTTGGGAGACCCGGGTTCGATCCCTGGGTGGGGAAGATCCCCTGGAGAAGGGCATGGCAACCCACTCCAGTATTCTTGCCTGGAGAATCCCATGGACAGAGGAGCCTGGTGGGCTACAGTCCATGGGGTGGCAAAGAGTTTGGGACAATTGAGCAACTTAACACTTTCACTTTCCCTTTGAAAAGGTAGCTTTCTCTTCCCTGATAGTTCAAGTAAAAATTCTGAGTCTCTCATTGGCTTGAATTGGATTCTGTGTCCATCCCTGAACCAACCTCTGTGGCCACAAGGAGAAACTTCTCTAGTTGGCCAGGCTTGAGTCACATGCCCAACCTTGGAGCTTGGGGTGGTATCAATACCACTCAGCTTGCCTGGAGTGAAAGTCAGGGAGAGGTGATCCTCTTAAGGAAAACTGAAGTGATTTTACCAAAGAAAGATGCATGAGTGGAAGTTAGCATAGCTGTCCACTGCATTTTGTCAGTGTCCCGTCAAATCCTACATCTACTTATGGTTGTTCCTGACAGTCCTTTCACTCTACTCTGGCATTTTGTCAACACCTTTGGCTTGGAAAAAAAAGCAAGGTGGAAAGAGAGAGAAAGAAACCATCTTGATTTATTCTACTTTGTCTTTACCAAAGAGAATTCCATTATTTAAATCTGCATTCAAAGTCTGGCTTCCATAAAATGTTTTCTTCTCAGAATAGAATGATACAATCTTCATAAAATAGTTATTAATAACTTGAATCATAAAAGTATTTGACTTGCATCAGAACAAATATGTTCACAAATAAGACACAGGATGAGGGTAACATCCTTTCCCTCCCCTCCAATCCTCTGACTGATGACATCATCTTGTATATAGAAAATCCAAGGAATTAAAAGACTATGACAAAAAAAAAAGACCATGACAGCTAGAGAATAAGTTCACTAAGGTTGCAAGATAAAATATCAGCACAAAAAAATTGATTGTCTTTCTCTGCACTAGTGGTGAACAAACCAAAAATGAATTTAACAAAACAATTCCATTTATAATAGAATAAAAAAGAATAAAATATTTAGGAAAAGGTTAACAAAACAAGTGTAAGACTTACACACTGAAAACTACATAATATTGTTGGAATAATGTATAATGGAAATAACCCCAATGTCCACCAACTAATGAATGGATAAACAAAATATAACATATCCATACAGTTGAATATTATTCAGGCATAAAAGGAATGAAATACTGATCCATGCCACAGCATGGATGAATCTCAAAACATCATGCTAAAAAAGCCAAACACAAAAGGTCACATGTTTGATTCATTTATATGATGTATCCAAAATAGGCAAATCCATAAAGACACAATACATCTGTGGTTGCCAAGAGCTGGAAGGAAGGGGAATGGAGAGTGCCTTTTAATAGGGATGAGCATATCTATCTACATATCACTTATCTATCTATCTATCCATCTATCCATCTCTATATAGAGGAAGAGAAATTTCTGGGTCATATGGTAATTTTATGTTTAACTTTTTGGGGAACTGTCAGACTGTTTTCCAAAGCAGTTGTGCACCCCCATTTTACAGTCCCACCAGCAAAGTATGAGGGTTCCAACTTCTTTATATCCTTGCCAACACTTTTATTATTTTTTTCTTATTACAGTCATCCCACTGGGGTTGTAGTGGCATCTTATCATGTTTTTTAAAAATATATATTTATTTGACTGCTCTGGGTCTTAGTTGCAGAATGTGGGATCTAGTTCCCTTACCAAGAATTGAACCCGGGTCCCCTGCATTGGGAGCTTGAAGTCTTAGCCACTGAACCACCAGAGAAGTTCCCTTATCATGGTTTTGATTTGCATTTTGCATTTCCCCGATGACTAAGGACAGAGAGCATTTCTTTTTCTTGTGCTCATTGGCCATTTGTATATTTTCTTTGGAGAGGTGTCTATTTAGATCCTGTGCTCATTTTTAGTTTGGTTGTCTTTCTACTCTTCATTTGTTAGGGTTATTTATATATTTTGGATACTAGACCTTTATCAAATACAAGATTTGCCAAAATCTTTGGAGCAAGTTGTGAACTCAGGAAGTGTGAGTCTTCCAACGTTGTTCTTCTTCTTCTTCTTTTTTTTTTTTAAAAAAAGGTTTTTTTTAGCTTTTCTGCATACCTTTAATTTCCATGTAAATTTTTTGACCTGCCTGTCAATTTCTGCAAGAAAGATTCTATTTCAATGATTGCTTCAGAGTTAATAGCAGGTTTTCTCAATCTCAAAATTGTTGACTTTTTGGTCCAGGTAATTCTTTGTTTCAGGGACCATCCTGTGCATTTTGGAATGTTTGGCAGCATCCCTGGCCTCTACCCAGTATACATCAGTAGTATCCCCTTCAGTTGTGGAAACCAAAAATGTCTCCAGACATTCCAAAATGTCTTCCAGGGGTCAAAATCACCCCTGATTTAGAACCACTGGTTTAGAGTATATATCATTAACATCATAATCCATCTTTAAGTTATTTCATACCACTTACATATTGTATATGAACCTTACCATAGAACCATATGTTCGACTTCTCCCCTGTGGGTCTTTCTGCTATTGTTATCATACATTTTACTGATTCATATATCATAAGCTGCTCAACACATTGTTATTATTTTAATTTAAACAGTAAACTATTTTTAAAGAGATTTCAGTAATAAGAAAAAATTATTATATATTTAATTATGTAGTTATCATATATTTTATACTGACAACCTCTACCATTTGAATTGTTTAGACCATTTATATACTATGTGATTACTAATTTGGTCGTATTTAAATCTACCATCTTGCTGTTTGTTTTCTGTTGGTCCCATCTGTTTATTGTTCTCCCTTTCTTGTTTTTCTGTCTTCCATTGGAATTAATTGTTTTTAAAATGATTCTACTTTATTGACTTATTAGCTATTATTGCTTCATTTGTTTCTTGTGTGTGTGTTTTTAGACATTGCTTTAGGGTTTCATTGTAGAAATCTTTATCACTCTCTACCTTCAAGTAATATTACACCAATTCATGTATAGTATAGGAACTTTACAACAATTAACTTCCATTTCATCTTTGTGCTATTTATCATGCATTTTTCTTCTATGTATGTTATAAACACCACACTGCATTGTTATTAATATTACATTTACTTTAACATATATCACTCTTTGTTCTTAACATGACTTTTAATAGCTAAATAGCATTATGTACTATCCAGAGTATGGATGCATCAAAATTTATTTAATCAATTCCAAATTGTGCATTAAGGTTGTTACTTATTTTTCCTTGATATTAAAAATTAAAAATCAATGAACATTCTTGTGCTAAAATCCCTTTGCACACTTCTGATTATTCCTCTAGGATATTTTTTGTGGCCAAAAAAATATATATACACAACAAAAAATTTGCCATCTTAACTATTTTTAAGTGTAGAGTCCAGTACTGTTCAGTGAGTTCACATTTTTGTGAAACAGATCTCCAAAACTTTTTCATCTTACAAATCTTAAACTTTGTACCCATTAAACAGAAGCTCTTCTTTTCCCCTTCCTCCCAGCCTCTGGTTAACAAACATCCTACTTTATGTTTCTATGAATTTAGATACCTCATATAAGTGGAATTACACAGTATTTGTCTTCATGTGGCTGGCTTAGTTCACCTAGCATAATGTCCTCAAGGTTCATCCATGTTGTAACTAACATATGACAGAATTTCCTCCCTTTTTAAGGCTGAATAATATTCCATTGTATGCATATTCCACATTTTGTTAACCCATTCATATGTTGATGAATATTTGGGCTATTTCTACCTTTTGGCCATTATGGATAATGCTCTTATGAACATGGGTGAACAAATATCCTTTCAAGACTCTGTTTTCAATTCTTTGGGGTACACACCCAGAAGTGGGACTCTTGGATCATATGGTACTTCTATTTTTAATTTTTAAAGGAACATCCGTATAATTTTCCATAACAGTTGCACCATTTTACAGCCCCTTCAAAAGTGCACAAAGCTTCCAATTTTTCCAAGTCCTTATCATCATTTGTTATTTTCTGTTTTGTGATAGTAGCCATGCTAATGAGTGTGAAGCAGCTCTGTGTTTCATTAGGGTTGATGCCTAGAGCTTTATTTTGTTCCGTTGATTGGGCCATGTTTCTCTGTTTCTTGTTAATTTTTTTGCTGGGCTTTGGGCATTTGAAAAACCACCACTTCTCCCAATCTTTAAGCGCTAGCTTCTTGCAAGGGAAGACGTTCTCCAAGCATCGCTGCTCCACGTTCTGAAACCTCTCAAACCTTTTCCGATCTCTTGCTCCCCCTGGTGTCTGCTTGCAGAACTACAGTCCTAACACGGTTGCCATTTCCTTCTCCAGGGGTCTTCCCCACCCAAGGATCGAAGCCAGGTCTCCCTCATTGCAGGCAGACGCTTTAACCTCTGAGCCACCAGGGAGGCCCATCTTTATTCTCAGTGACTTTCAAGTCTATTTTCATGCGTTCGTGTCCGACTCTTTGCGACTCTATGAACTTTGGTCTCCAGGCTCTATGTGGTTCTCCGCACAAAAATAGTTAAGTGGGTTGCCACACCCTCCTCCAGGGGATCTTCCCAGTCCAGGGATGGAACCCATGTCTTTTATGTCTCCTGCATTTGCAGGCAGGTTCTTTACCACTAGCTCCACCTGAGAAGCCCAAACCTGCTCTCAGTGGCTTCCAAACCGTGGTGCTGGTCCCATCAGTGTTCTGAATCAGACAAGACAGAAACTAGTCCCTCTGGCAGTCCCAGACAAGTCAGAATGTTGGACATATGTTCCTTTTTTATTCCTTCTGGGGGGAGGTGCTCTGCTATGGAGGTTTTCCTCCTGGTTACTCTGTACTCTGCTACACAGAGGGAGTGACATGAACGAGTAACCAAAATGCATGAATTTTCCTACTCTTTCACTGGACTCCCTCTTGGTTTTATAAGGGCCTAGTTGCTGTAGCTTCTCAACTGGTCTCTAGAGTTTTCACAGAGGTATTCTGGTCTGTGTATTATTGTTAACTCAGTGTCTCTGTGGGGAAAGGAGAGCCTGTAACTTCCTAGTCCACCACCTTGTTACCTTTGCCTGTATTTTAAATCAGGTTTTCTAAATCATTCAGTTGTAGAAGATCATTATATATTCTGCATATTAACCCCTTATCAGATTTATAAATATTTCTCCCATTCCATGAGGATTCCTTTTCTTTTTTTTTTTGAGTATTCCTTTTCAATCTGTGTTTTTAATGTGTCCTTTAATGCAAAGATTGTTTTCTTTAATGCAAAGATGTTTTAAATTTTGACATAGTGCAATTTATATATTTTTTAAAATTTGATGCCTGCATTTTTTTGGTGTCGAATCCAAGAAATCATTGCTAAATCCATTCTTTTACTTTTAAATTATTTGTATTTTTATATTTAAAGTGTGTTTCTTGCAGGCAACTTATAATTGAGCCTTGGTTTTAAATCCAGTCTCTTAAAAAAATAAATGAATCCACTCTCTTGAGAGTCTCTGACTTAATTGGGGTACAACTTCAGTGGTGTATTTGCCCCATTTATTCCTTTTTCTCTTTTAGACTTATTTTTGATTAATTGCATATTGTTTATTATTTCACTTTTGCCTTTGTTGGTTTTATTAGCATTAGCTCTCTAGTTATTTTAGGGTTGCTTTATCTACACTAGATTGTTAATATTATTTTAAGTCAATTTTATCTTAGGGATTTAAATAATAAGAAAAAATCATATATGTATGTATATCTCCTTATTGTAATAATTTCTAGTGTTCTTTATTCCTTTGTAGAAATCTACATTTCCATCTATCATTTTCCTTCTGCCTGAAGAAATCCCTTTGACACTTACAGTATGGATCAGCTAATAATGCATTATTTCAGCTTTTGTATATCTGAATAAGTATTTCACCTTCTTTCTTGATACTGTTAAAAATATGACAACAGGTCACAAATGGAGTCACTTATGCTAAGCCTCACATCACCAAACAAAACTTAACTACAGTTTCAGCTTTCCCAAAAATGGAATCTTAAACCAATCGGTCAGGAATTACCTGATCAGTACTAGTGAGGCAATCTTCCTGATAGACCCCTGCCATCCCCTAAAGGAAACTGACCTTGCCACAACGAATCTGCTAGCATAATTTCCTTGCTCCTGTTCCCTTCTGCCTATAAAAATCTTTCATTTTGTACAGTTCCTGGAAATGCCTTTCTACTAGATGGGATGCTGTCCGATTCATGAACCATTGAATAGAGCCAATAAGATCTTTAATTTTTACTGAGTAAAAATTGTTTTTTAACAATATTTTCACTGGGTAAAATTCTAGGTTGACAATCATTTTTTAATTTCAAGACTTTAAAGGTTTTGCTCCTCTGTCATCTTACATAATTTCTGATATGAAATTTACTATCATCCTTTTATGTAACATGCCTTGATCTGGTTGATTTTAAGATTTTTTTGGGAAATTCTCTAGTGATCCAGTGGTTACAATTCAGTACTTTCACTGTCGTGACTCCAGTTGAAACCATGGTCAGGGAACTAAGAGCCTTCCTGAGAGCTGCACAGTGGGGTGAAAAAAAAATTTTTTTTCTCTCTCACTCATGAGCAATTTAACCATATATGCCTTGGTGTAGTGTTCTTTAATATTTTGTGTGCTTGAGGTTCTTTGAGCTTCTTGGATCTGTGAGTTCATAGCTTTCATGAACTTTTGAAAGTTTCTACCAATTTTCTGAACTCCCTTTGAGAACTCCAATTACACAAATACAGTTTTACCATTGCTCAGTGATGCTTTGTTCATTTTTTTGGATGCTTTTTCTCCTGAGTGTGTCATTTTGGATAGTTTCCATTGCTGTATTTTCAAGTTTACTATTTTTTTCTTCTTCAATGTCTAATTTACTGTTAGTCCCATTCAGTATATTTTTATTTCAAATTGCATAGTTCTCAATTTCATAGATTTTATTTCTGTCTTTTTATATTATACATGTCTTTACGACTTTTGAACATACAGAGTTATAGTTATAACTGTTTTAGTAGCTATAACAACTGTTTTAATGCCCTTGTCTGCTAATTTCAACATCTCTGTTGTTTTGGGGCTGCTTTTGATGGGTTGATTTTTTTTTTTCATCTCATTATGACTTACGTTTTCCTGCTTCTTTGCATGCCTAGCCATCTTTGATTAGATAACCAACAATGAGAATTTTAACTTGTTGAGTACTAGTTGTTTCTGTAATCCTACAATTATTGAAGCTTTTCCTCAGAGACACTTAAGTTATTACAAGGAAACAGTTCAATCCTTAAGGATCTTGCTTTTATGATATTTTAGGTGGGTTGAGGTTGCAGGGGGCCCAGGTTCAATCCCTGGCTGGGGAAATAGATCCCACATGCCACAGCTAAGAGGTCACATGGTGCAACTAAAGAATTTGCATGTCACAAGTAAAGATCCTGCATGCTGCAAATAAGACCTGGCACAGCCAAATAAATATATATTTTAAAATAAATAAACACATGACTGAATAAATATTTACTTTGTATCCAGCAACCATGATGATGTCATCAATCGTATTAGTATTTATTAGTGTCTCTTGGATTTTCTGGGTATACACTCACACCAGAAAAAGTTATGATTTTTTTCAATACTTATTATACTAAATCATTTTATTCCTTTATTGCATTGATTAGAATAAGAATATGTGGAAGAACAATTATAATAGCATTCCTGTGTAATTCTTGGTTATCTTGGAAATGCTTTTAGTGTTTCATTCTTCAGAATGATATTTGTTGTTTGTTTTTAGTAAGGAGCCTTTAGGTAGGTCTTTCTGTTCTTATTTTACCTTGTGTTTTTATCAGGGATAGTTACTGGATTTTATGAAAGCAATTAAAGTATATTATTAATATGATCCATGATGTTCTTCTTTAATTCATTTTGTTATGAATTACGAGTACAGGTTTATTTATACCAAACCACCTTTGTATTCCTTGAATATATCTAAAATGATAATAATGGATTATACAATATTTTCAGCACTAAATCAGTTCAGAATTAACTGCAACTAACAGAAAGCCTAATTAAAAATAGCCTGTTAACCATAAAGACACTGAATTATTCAGCAACAGTGGAAGTGTAGAGCAGGTGTTTCCAAGGCCGTTGAGAGGCTGAATAAACTCATCAAGGACCCAGCTCTCTCATTTTTCCATACTGCTCTAATAAAGTCGAATCCCTTTTTCAATGTTTGACTGTTGACAGCTTTTAAGCTTCACCCTCCCTCTTCCCTTTGTGCCTCACATCTTGGTAAGTTGGTAAGAAAGCCTGGGTTCTCCTTTCTTTGGCACCAGCCACAGATTCAAACCCCCAGACCCCAACCCATGGACAGAAACCTTCACTCCAGCCCACCACTCCCCAGACCACCATAAAAATCCCCAGCCAGGGCTTCCCAGGTGGCACTAGTGGTAAAGAATCTGCCCTCCAATGAAGGAGATGCGGGTTTGATCCCTAGGTCATGAAGGTCCCCTGGAGAAGGAAATGGCAACCCACTCCAATATTAAGAAAAAAAAAAGAAAGAAAAAAATCCCAAGCCAGTCTTTCTTTCCTTCCTCTCTCATATCATTTCAGATTAATTTGAGATGCCTGCCCTGGTTGCCCCAGAAAGTCTCATTATGTGAGCAATTTCAGTGTTGACATCAAAACCAAATTTGGGGTGGGGGTCCATGCTGTCTCTGTAGGGTGTCCACAGTCAGTACTGTGAGTAGAATGCTGAGACAATGATCACCACCAACAGGGGTGTGTCTTCTCTTGCTCTGGCTTGCTAACTGACTTTGATGCCTGCTGGCTAGCTTGCCCTTTGAGTTGTGCTTCATCGTGCTGCATTGGCTGAATCCTACAGAGCTCTGTTATAGATTTAACTAAGTCAGAAGTTTCAATAATTAATTGGCATTTAGAAGTACAGGATCAGAGCCCTCTTTAAAGTGAATGACCCTGGGTTGTGTGTCTTGGCCCAGACCTATCTGTGTGTCTTAGAATGAATCATCTGTCTTGATTCCAGCCTAAGCTGTGACTAATGCTGTTGCTGAGTCGCTAAGTCGTGTTCGACTCTTTGCGACCCCATGAACTGTAGCCCACCAGGCTCCTCTGTCCATGGGATTTCCCAGGCAAGAATATATATATATATATATATATATATATATATATATATATATATATAAAATCATACATCAATGCGAATCAGTCATAATTACAAAAGAAGAGAAGCAAAAGGCAAAGGAAAAAGGGAAAGATATACACAACTGAATGCAGAGTTCCAAAGAACAGCAAGGAGAAATAAGAAAGCCTTCTTAAGTGAACAATGCAAAGAAATAGAGGAAAACAATAGAATGGGTAAGACTAGAGATCTCTTCAGGAAAACTGGAGATACCAAGGGAACATTTTATGCAAAGATGGGCACAATAAAGGACACAAACATCAAGGACCTATCAGAAGCAGAACAGATTAAAAAGAGGTGGCAAGAATACAAAGAAAAACTATACAAAAAAGATCTTAATGACCCGGATATCCACAATGGTGTAGTCACTCACCTAGAGCCATACTGAACTGTGAATTCAAGTGGGCCTTAGGAACCATTACTATGAACAAAGCTAGTGAAGTTGATGGAATTCCTTCCAGCTGAGCTATTTCAAATCCTAAAAGAGGATGCTGTTAAAGTGCTTCACTCAATATATCAGCAAATTTGGAAAACTCAACAGTGACCACAGGACTGGAAAACGTCAGTATTCATTTCAATTCCAAAGAAAGGCAATGCCAAAGAATGTTCAAACTACTGTACAATTGCTCTCATTTCACATGCTAGCAAGGTGATGTTCAAAATCCTTCAAGCTAGGCTTCAACAGTACATGAACCAAGAACTTCCAGATGTATAAGGTAGATATAGAAAAGGCAAGGAACCAGAGATCACATCGACAACATTCATTGGATCATAGAAAAAGCAAGAGAGTTCCAGAAAAATATCTGCTTCATTTACTATGCTAAAGTCTTTGAGTGCTGGATTCCAACAAACTGTAGAAAATTCTTAAAGAGATGGGAATACCAAATCACCTTACCTGCCTCCTGAGACACCTGTATTCAGGTCAAGAAGCAACAGTTAGAACGGGACATGGAACAAGAGACTGGTTCCAAATTGGGAAAGGAGTACGTCAAGGCTGTATATTGTCACCCTGCTTATTTAACCTATATGCAGAGTACATCATGCGAAATGCTGGACTGGATGAAGCACAAGCTGGAATCAAGATTGCTGGGAGAAATATCAATAACCTCAGATATGCAGATGATACCACTCTAATGGCAGAAAGCAAAGAAGAACTAAAGAGCCTGTTGATGAGGGTGAAAGAGGAGAGTGAAAAAGCTGGCTTAAAACTCAACATTCAGAAACCTAATATCATGGCATCCAGTCACATCACTTCATGGCAAATAGAAGGGTAAAAAGTGATAGCAGTGACAGACTTTATTTTCTTGGGCTCCAGAATCACTGTAGATGGTGACTACAGCCATGAAATTAAAAAGATGCATGTTCCATGGAAGAGAAGCTATGACAAACCTAGACAGCATATTTAAAAGCAGAGACATCACTTTGCTGGCAAAGGTCTGTATAGTGAAAAAGCTATGGTTTTCCAGTAGTTGAGTATGGATGTGAGAACTGAATCATAAAGAAGGCTGAGCACCGAAGAATTGATGCTTTTGAACTATGGTGATGGAGAAGACTCTTGAGAGTTCCTTGGACAGCAAAGAGATCAAACCAGTTAATACTAAAGGAAATCAACCCTGAATATTCATTGGAAGGACTGATGCTGAAGTTGAAACTCTAATACTTTAGCCACCTAATGAGAAGAACTGACTCATTGGAAAAGACCCTGATGCTGGGAAAGATTGAAGGCAGGAGGAAAAGGGGATGACAAGAGGATGGAGGCAGGAGGAAAGGCAGGAGGAAAGAAGGCAGGAGGAAAAGAGGATGAGATGGTTGGATGGCATCACCAACTCAATGGACATGAGCTTGAGCAAACTCCGGGTGATAGTGAAGGACAGGGATGCCTGGCGTGCTGCAGTCCAAAGAGTCAGACATGACTTAGTGACTGAACAACAACAATAATTAAGACTGGTTCACATTGATGTACGGCATAGACCAACACAACATTGTAAAGCTATTATCCACCAAGGGAAAAAAATATGTTATATAAGTCTTAAGTGAATAAAGAAAAATGTATAACTTTTAGTATTAAAGACTTTCAAGTGAAAGAAGAATGAATGATGCCCCACTGTAGATTGTTGTGGCCTCAGTGCTGTGGTCCCACCCATTAAGGTTTCCATACTCAAAATTATTGAAACTACTGACTCTGTCCAAGCAAATGATAGATATTTTTCTGTAACAGATTTGACTAATACTTTCTGTTCAGTCTCTATTTCAAAAGTCTCTCACCTGTAGTCTCCCTTCACCTCCTAAGGTACATGTGTAAGGCATAGTTCCGGCAAGGCAGAAAAGGAAAGACGACCTCAAGAGAAGTAGGTTACCTTTATTCAGGCAAGGAGGGGCGACAGTCGGCCTAACGACCAGGCTGAGCGCCGAGAGGGATCAGGGAGGCTTCATACTTATAGGGAGGTTTGTGGAAGCGATAAGGGAAACGTCAATCAAGTGGGATATTTTGAGTATTCTTTTGTTGAGATGACACTTGTAGTTGGGCAGGGGGTGATAAGTCTTCTGGGGGGTGTAGGGGGTGGTGGGTTTCCAGACAGGGGGTGATAAGTCCCAGATAGATGCAACGGGCCTGGAGCATCAGGATGGAACTAAAGTTATGCTTTGTTTTCTCCGAAGTTAGATGATTCAGCAAGGGGCCTTTGAGACTGTTGTTCTCTTTTCTAGGCCCAAAAGACTCCTTCTACATGATACACCTTTACCTGGTTATCTATGGAGCACATCAATAGTCTTGCCATCACACACAATTTTTGCAAAATGATCTTAACTGCATCCAGCTTTCTCCAGGGGCACAGTTATGGCTTTATCCTACTCTGAGGCTATTCACTAGGCACATTTATTCAGGACGAACACATAATCACAAGGGAGCTCAAAAAGGGGGCTAGGCCATTGCCTCACACACAGTGCAAGACCCCACTACCTCCGTAAATTCCTGAAAATGATTTGGTAAATGGAGGACCCCTCCGTACCTGACACTGTCAAGAAATAGTTATTAATTCTCAACTTCCACAGTGTTAAAACAAGCCCAGTATCTTTTAGGCCTTTTGGGTTCTGGAGGTTACATACTCCTTATTTACAATTTTTCCTTTAGCCCATTTATGCAATTATTTGCAAATCAGCCCACCTTGAATGGAGCCCCTTCCAACAATGGCTCTAGATTCTGTCAAAATTACAATACAACAGCCATTCTCAATAGCGCCCCTCGGCTAGACTCCTTTCACAAAAGAAGCTTTAGCAACCTTCTCTCATGCCTCCAGGCTCCTCTGTCCATGGAATTTCCCAGACAAGAATACTGGAGAGGTTTGCCATTTCTTTTTCCAGGGGATCTTCCCTAGCCAGGGATCAAACACGTGTCTCCTGCTTGGCAGATGGATTCTTTACTGCTGAGTCACTTGGGAAGTCCTCAGGCCACATAGAGTGCCATAATAAACTTCAATTAAATGAAGTGTCTTACACTTTTGTCACACTCAAACTTTGGAGTAAATTATCATGAAGCGTCTGACTTCGCTTTTTGATGTTTGACTGCGGACAGTTTTTAGGCCTCCACCCTCACTCTCCCCTTGTACCCCCTCATCTGGGAAAGCCAAGAAGAAAGCCTCACTGCTTTCTCCCTTGGTGATGGCAAGAGTTTCAGACCACAAGCCCCCACCTACACACAGGAACTGTCACCACAGCCCCAACTCTAACTACAACTAAAATCCCCAGCCAGTCTTTCTTTGCTCTCTCAAGCCATTTCTGGACCAACTCGGGAGCTCTGGCTGTTCTCCCCAGAAAGCTCCTTAATAGAATAAACATTTTTCAAACCCTCTTACTGTGCATGTGATGTCATCAGTCTGGACATCTGGACCAAATCTGGGATGGAGGCTCACCTTACATGATGGTCACAACATATGTCTGCCATGTCTCCCCTCCTGGTCTCAAGGTAACTGCTGCAGCTGCAAACAACACAGCCTCATACTGGCATCCTAAGGATGAGGGCTCGTTGGTAAAAGGTTTTCACTTTATTGGTCCTCTATCTAATCACAAAGGAAAATCTTTCCCTGAAACTCCCAGCAAATTTCCTGATATATCTCACTGAGCAGCACAGGGTTACATGTCCACCCCTAAGTCAATCACAAGACCCTGCCCAGGGTTCATATGCCACTGACTAAGCAATGTAGAGGTTCTATTAGCAAGGAAGAAAGTAAGGTTTGCTGTCATAGGAATGTTGATACTGTCCATTTTCAGATATGTAGGATTTTTGCAGATCGGTCAGTGTATTTATACAATATATGAAGAAGGAATTCAGAGGGCCTGGACTCCATCTCAGGCCTGTCTGTGCTGATCGTGCTCGGCTGCCTCTCCAGTGGACTCTGAACTCTCTGCTTAGTGCCTGTGGGAACGACAATGGAAGGAGAAGACCCCCTCCGGACAGGGGAACCTTGAAGATCACATCCAGGTTACTCATCACCTAAGAGAAAACAGACACTAATCACCCCTGCCTCCGGACACTATCTATCAGAATGTAAGCACAGGCTTATCGGTTTTTAACTATTTGAAATGTAACTGCGGGCTTATTGATTATTGACTGTTTGAACACATAACATGTGAATGAGGGGGTTATTGTAGTTGTATTTACCCTTCCTTTGTTTATGTAAGTCTCAAGGGAATTGGGGTGGTGGGTTTGGATACGTGCACATGGGGTATAAAAGAGTTTCACAAATGCTGGTCGGGGTCCTTGGCTAAGAGGAGACTCTGCCTTGGGCCCGCCGGTGTAATAAACTGCACTCCACTATCTGCATTGTCCTTCTGAGTGAGTCTGTTTCCTGGAAAGCGTGGCTATAACATATTACCTTGCACACTATTTTTCTGATTGGCTATTAGCTTTATCAGCTTCACAAAATGAACTGGGGAGCTGCCCATCTTTTTCTATGCTGTGGAATATGTATCTTTAACCTACAATATGCATCTTTAATATACCTTTGCTGCTGCTGCTAAGTCGCTTCAGTCATGTCCGACTCTGTGCGACCCCAGAGATGGCAGCCCACCAGGCTCCCCCATCCCTGGGATTCTCCAGGCAAGAACACGAGTTATTATACTCCTTCATATATAATGCAAGAATCTCACGACAAGGAATTGTTCTTGGATATGAACCAAAAGTAACATATAAATGTTGGTACAATCTCTTTGCAGCTGTATTTATAAATAAGATGGGTCAATAGTATTCTTTTTGGTACTATATTTTTGTCATCAGATATTATATGATAATGGCTATACAAAATGATCTGGGGGAGTTTTTCCTATTTTTCTATGGTTGAAATGGCATACATCATAATTACCTGGTTTTAAAGCTTAAATAGAAATTAGCACAGAATCATTTTTGTGCTTTTAATAACTGACTATACTATAACTGTGTATTTATAAATTGGAGTGCCCTGAGACTCAGTCCTCTGTTTTCTATTCTCCTCTCTCCCTAGGAGATCTCATTCAAGTCCTTGGTTGTTAAGTACCATCGATTTCTTCCCTGTGCTCCAAATCTGTATATCCCAGAAGGCCTGCTTGATATCTCTAGTCTGGTCACTAAAAGACATCACAAACCACATCTCTGAAACAACTGCTCAAACTTTAAAACTAGGGGTCATCCTTGTCTCCTTTTTTTCCTCTCAATCTTTACAATCCCCATCCAAACAATCTATAATATCTGTCAATTTTACTTTCAAAAAGTGACTCTATATGTGTTCAATAGCTACATGTTAAGGGAACAAAAATGTATGGATCTTAAGTTTAAGAGAGATGTCTAGGTTGGGAATACTTCGACTTGTGGTGGAAGTAGTATTTTAAATTATAGAGAGGCTTCCCTGGTGGTCCAGTGGTTAAGACTCTGCACTTCCACTGCAGGTGGTGCAGGTTTGATCTCTGGTCAGAGAACTAAGATCCCACATAAGATCCCATATGCTGCACAGTGTGACCAAAAATAATAATAAAATAAAATAAATTAAAAAAAAATAAAATGTGGGATTGGGTCAGGCAGAGTAGAAAGACCCTGAGCTCATACCCTCTCACAGGCATATCAAAATTACAATGATTTACAGCACACCTATCAATGAAAAAGCTCAGAACCTACAAGAAAAGATAATCTACAACTAAAGATATGAATAAGAAATCACAACAAGAGGGGTATGAAGGGTGGAGTCCAATATAGTCAAGTCTCATCCCCCCAAGTGGTGACCCACAAAAGGGAGAATAATTATAACTACAAAGGTTCTCCCCAAGGAGCGAGAGGTCTGAGCCCAACACTGGACTCCCCAGTCCAGGGGTCCTGCACAGGGAAAGATGATCCCCTAGAAGGTTTGGCTTTGAAGGCCAGCTGGGCTCAATTTCTGAAGACGAAGAGGACTGGAGGAAATAGACTCCACTCTTAAAGTGTGCACCCAAATCTTAACATGCTCCGGGACCCAGGGCAGAAGCACTAATTTGAAAGGAGCCTTGGTCAGACCTATCTGCTGATCTGGAGAATCTCCCGGAGAGGCAAGAGGCAACTATATCTCACCCTGGGGACACAGACCCTGGTGGCAGCCATTTCCGAGAGCTCTCTGTACCATGTGGACGCTGGTGCTGGCAAGCACATTTTGGAATCCTCCCTCTAGCTTATTAGCTTCAGGACCCAGCCCCACTCACACCCAACAGCCCGTAGGCACCAGTACTGGGATACCTCTGGCCAAGCAACTAACTGTGAGGGGGCACAGCCCTATGCACTAACAGACAGGCTGCCTTAAGATCCTCTGAGCCCACAGCCACCCCTAGACTAGACCCTGCCCAGGAGAGGGCCCAGAAGCAGGCCCCATACGCCAGTGCACATGTAATAGATCAGGGACCATCGGGTTCCTGTGGCCAGAGATCCTGGGACCCAGCTCTACCCAACAGCGGGCAGACACCAGCCCCAGAATCCCAGGCCCTGCCCAGCAGCAAGCCTGTTCTAGACTTTCCCCCCCAGCAAGAGGACACTAGCTCCATGAAAATCACAGCCCCCCAAACCTATGTACCCAAGTCACTGACCAGCAGGCCAGCTCCAGCCCCAGTACTAGATGGACCCAGGCCCTGCCCACAAGCAAGCCTCCTCTAGCCTCAAGACAAGCCTCACCCCCCGCAGGTGAACACCAGCCCCAGGAAGACCACAGTCCTGAAGCCTACAGACCCAGATCAATCACCAACAGGACAGAACCAGCACTAGGACCGACTGGGCCCTGGTCCCACCCACAAGCGGGTCAATATAAGCTTCAAGACACTCTGGGCCTTGCTGTCAGCTGTGTCAGGAACCAATTGTGGGACACCCCCCCCCCCCCAGGCCCTGTAGCCAGATCCCAGGACCTGGCTTTACCTACCAGCAGGCTGGCACTAGCTCTGGCTAGTAAACAAATTGGACCTAATTAAACTTTAAAACTTTTGCACAGCAAAGGAAATCATTGACAAAATGAAAAGACAGGCTACTGAATGGGAGAACATATTTGCAAATGATATGATCAATAAGGGGTTAATATCCAAAATATATAAATAGCTCATACAACTCAACATCAAAAAATAAACAACCTATTCAAAAAATAGGCAGAAGACCTAAATAGTTTCTCCAGAGAAGATATATACGTGGCAAACAGACACATGAAAGGATGCTCAATAGTGCTCATCATCAGAGAAATGTAAATCAAAACAATGAGCTACCACCTCACACCTGTCAGAATGGCCATTGTCAAAAAGGCCATAAATAACAAGTATTGGTGAGAATGTGGAGAAAAGGGAACTGCAGTACACGGTTAGTGCGAATGTAAATTGGTGCAGCTACTATAGCAAATAGTATGGAGGTTTCTCCAAAAACTAAAAATAGAACTACCAAATGATCCAGCAATTCCATTCCTTGGTATATATCCAAAGAAAATGAAAACACTAATTCAAAAAGGCACACACACTTCAATGCTCATAGCAGCATTACCTACAATTATTTACAATAGCCAAGATATGGAAGCAACCTAAGTGTCCATCAGCAGACAAATTGATAAAGAAGATCTGAGGTACACACACATACACACACAATGGAACACTACACAGCCATAAGAAAAATGAAATTCTGTCATCTGCAACAACGTAGGTGGACCTGGAGGACAGTATGCTTAATAAAATAAGTCAGAGAAAGTTAAATACTGTATATCATCATTTATATCTAAAAAATCTGAAAAATAAGACAAACTAGTGAATATAACAAAAAAGAAATAGACTCGCAGATATAGACAACAAACTAGTGATTACCAGTGGTGAGAGGGAAGGGGGAAAGGCAAGATAGGAGTAGGGGATTACGAGGTACCAACTATTATGTATAAAATAAATAAGCTACAAGGATATATTTATTGTACAGCACAGGGAACCTAGCCAATATTTTATAACCATAAATGGAATAAAATCTATAAAGATGTTGAATCACTATGTTATATACCTGAAACTAATATCATATTATAAATCAACTATCTCTCTCTCTACATATATGTGCATATATATATAACCAGACAGGATCTGGGGCTGTAACTGGGCATAGACTGTTAAAACCATCACCCCACCATTACCACTATTATGACTTTTATTAGCAGCAACTATGTAATCATTGTAATAAGAATTAACATATTCTAAACATTTTAATCTTCACAAGCTCATAAGGTAGAGCCTACCTATATTCCCATTTTACAGCTGATGAGGTTGAAGTCCAGAGAAAATAAAATAATACATAGGAGTGAATAAACTCATTCAAGGAGAACAAACAGAATGAAAAGAGGAGGGGTCTGAAGACAAAACTGGGAAAATACTAACTTTGGAGTCGTGGGCAGAGAAGAACAAACAGTTGAAAGAAACAGAAAGATAAGCCAGAGGGACAGGAAGAGCATCAGAAGAATTTGATGTCACAGAAAGCAAGACAGGATAGAGTGTCAAGGAGGGAATGGTCAAAAGAATCAAAGCCTGGGGAACACATGTAACTCCATGGCTGATTCATGTCAATGTATGACAAAACCCACTGCAATGTTGTGAAGTAATTAGCCTCCAACTAATAAAAATAAATGAAAAAAAGAAAAAAGAAAAAAAAAGAAAGCCTCCTGAAAAAAATCACATAAAACCTATCAAAGTATGCACTTGCTTTTGTAGTGAGGTAGTGACTACTGGTGACCTTATGAGAGATTTTTTTTTTTTTAATGAGAGATTTTTTCACTAGAGTTTTTGTAGGGTGAAAACCAAAGTGCAGCAGGTTGAACGGTAAAGGAAGCACAGTGAAGTGGACCTAGTATAGACTATTCTAATGAGAAGAAAATCCAGGACATAGGTTAGAGGGAGGAAATTATTCCAAGCACATAGGGAACCTGAACAGGCTTCCCAGTCTGGGAGAAAAATAGCCAGCAGCACAGGGGTGGTGCAGCGTGGCTGAGATGCAGGAAATACGGGGGGTGGGGGTGGGGTGGGGTGGGGTGTGGGGGTGGGGTGGGGGATGGGTGAGGTGGGGGTGGGGTGGGGTGAGGTGGGGGTGGAGGGTGGAGTAAGGTGGGGGTGGAGGTGTGGGAGGGGGTGGGGTGAGGTGGGGGTGGGGTGGGGTGAGGTGGGGGTGGGGGTGGAGGTGGGAAGATGTAGTGAAGTCCCTGAAAAAAAGGAATAGGAGGAACTGGGATCTAGAGCTTGAAGACAGGGTTCAGCAAGGAAAACCAAGGGGCTTCATGGCTCAACCACTTGATTTTCTTGACGAGCCGAACTCCAAGGCTGTCTGCTTTAGGATTAGGGAAGGGTACAGACAAGTTGAAACCACATAGAAAATGTGAGAGAGCGGCTGACGGTAAAGCCAGAGGGCGCTGAACCAAAAGACCCCACCCCCACCCCCGCACCCCGCCCACTCAACCGACTCCCGGATTCGAAACTCTTTAGTATCCAGGTGCTTCAGAATCTTTTGGGAACGCGAGTTCACCCTGCGGCGCACTGCGATCACTAGCTAGCCCGCCCTGTAGGAGGCGGTGCTCCAAGGAAAGGGCGTCCCCGCTGGATCCAGGGGCAGGCGCTCCACTTGCCGCCACACAGGGGGCGCCAGGCCGAGGACGGGGCTCCCTTCTGGCCTTGCAGCCTCATTCAGAGCCCACAGCTCTGAGGCACCACGCGGGGTGAGGAGCGGGTCACCCCAGTCTTCGTTAGGGGACTCGTGGGTGTGAGGGCAAGGAGGCGAACCCCAGGACTGAGCTAGGGCTGAAGGAGGACTGAGGAGCCGAGAGGCGGATCGGTTTAGCAGCCATCGCTCACCACAGCTGCAGCGTCTCTGCAGACTAGGCCGCGGAGGTCATGGCCGTGGACCTCGGAGATCCCAAGAGCGGTTTTCGCCACAGCGACGTAGTTACGTTCATCAACCAAGAAGTACTCAGAAATGGCGGCGGCTCAGATTTCTACGTGAACTACCGCTCGCGGCCCTGGAATGAGATCGAGGACGAGCTGCAGTCCGTCTTGGCCGACATGCATGTGCCTCGCAACCTCAAGAGGGCCTGTGCCTGGAGCGCGCTGGCCTTGGGCGTGCGGGTGGCCACGAGGCAGCGAGAGCAGCAGGCCCGCCGCATCCAGCGGCTGCAGGAGCAGGTGGAGGAGCGCGAGACGGCTGCTTGGGCCCTGGCCTCGCAGCTGCAGCGTCTGCGCGAAGAGCGGAAGCAGATGATCATGCAGTTGCGCCACACGCGCCAAGACCTGCAGCAGGCGCTGAGCGAGCGCGAGGCCCTGCGCGGGCAGCTGCTGCAGGCCGAGAGTCAGTCCCAGGCGGCCGTAGTCAGCTCTCAATCCCCGCAGCTCCGGGCTGACACGTGGCCCCTGACCACTGAGGAGCGCAACAAGTTGCTGGCCGCTACCTCGCAGCGCAGGCAGCTGGAGGCCCAGAGGGAGGAGGCGCAGAGTGCTTCGGCAGGCGGTGTGCAGGGAGCCCAGGATCCCTGGGCCCAGGTTGTTCAACCCCCGGCTCCCATGCCATGCCCCATGCACATGCCATGCCCCATGCCCTTCCAATTCCCACTACCTCCCCCACGTAGGGTACTCCCAGAAGCCCAACTAGCCGCTGCCCCAGCAACGGCATACCCGGTCCCCCAGATACCTGCTGGGGTGATGTATGCACCTGCTATGTGGCCTGTAGTTGTGTCCCAGGAAGAGGTCGCCCCGCCGTGGGACCAGAGGATCGAGGGCCAAGGGGAAGATCCCCACTTTGGAAGCCCTGTGGAGCACTTCCAAGATGGCCCAACGAATCAAGAACCTCAGGATCAGATGCCCAAGACGCCAGATGGTAAGAAAGACTTTAAACCCTAGGAAGAGGGATCCTCAGGAGGAGGGGTTGGGACTGCCTAAGGTACAGAATGGGATTAATTTTTCCTGATGTTTGGCTTGGGATGAATGCAAGAAAATCTAGATGCTAACTATGGTGGGAAGTCTTGCCCCAAAGAAGCTCCTCACTGACTTCAGGGATGTAGAAAAAGAATGGAGGCATATTCTAAAGAGTAATCAATTTGTGGAGGTCCCCTTCTGATCAAAAACTTTTATTTACATCATAGAAAATTTGAAAACCCATCAACCAAAAATTTTCATTATTCTACCAACTAGCCATAACCATTTTAACACAATATGTTTCTACCTATGGATCTCTTCCCCCACTTTCATATTATACGTGTATACATGTATATATGTGTATTGTTTCAAAGAAAGATGAGATTCTAATGAATATGTTAATTTTGAAAGGAAAAATTCTCCAATGGCATTTAAATTCACAGGTGGTGAACTGTTGATGGAGACTACCAATTGACTGACACCTTAAGGTATACGGACTGATGTGATTAAACATTCTTTTTCTCCTTCCTGTATTCTTCTTAGCCTCTCTCTCCCATGATACCAGGTCTTTGGCCGAGAATAACCGTGCTTTTAGAACATAAGATACATTTTATTCTAGGAACACTGCTTTTCCTTGAGTATGCTATCGTTATGCTGTATACTGCAGCCATGTTCATATTTGTTCCTTGATTTGTTTTTATAACACTCATTGGTCTGGGCCTGTTCTTTGTGTCTGTAAGCTCCAGGACCTCCGTGTGAGGCTGAAGAAGGTCCAGCTCCCCATGTGTGAATTGCCACAAAATGCCCTTCCAGCTCTCAGCAGCCTTCCCCTTAGTGAGATCTCAGCTGGATGGAGCAGAAAAAAAGAATGAAGAATCAGAGGAAAGAAGACATTCTGACACACATCTTGTAACAAGGGAGGGCAGACATTTTGTTAAGCTTAATGCATCTGTTGAGGAAAAGGGAATGACAGAGTTTCAAAGAGGGGTGGGAGGGTAGTATTAAATTTTAGGGGTTTAGCAAGTTTGTCAAATTGCATTCATTAACTCATTGAACAAGCAGTTATTTATTGTCTAGTATGTACTAAGAATTACTACTGTATGTTGTTATCTGGTGCACACATTTTTTTTTTTTTTTTTTTGGTGCACACATTTTTAACTCAATTGGAGGAAATAGGCTACATGACAGGAGAGAGCCTAATTTGGCATACCAATTATATCAGGTATGACTTCTTTGCCTTACATATAGTGTGGCTTTTAAGTAAACCCAATTGAAATAAAGTCAAGATTCGTTTCTACAATTCTGGGGGCAAAATCAAAAAGACTTTCGTGGAAGAATTTGAATGACTGAACTGCTCATCACATTAATCCCAGTGGAAATAAATGAGCAGGGGCATATATTGTAGCCTCACAAAAGTACAAGCAGGACTTTTCTCATACTCCTGCTGATTCCCCCCTGAGAGGGACAACTATTTTCCTGGTTTTCTGAAAGACCACTGGGTTGTCTTGCTACATACTCAAGCCCTCAGCCTCAGCCTGCTCCCATCCCAAGCCCTTTTTCAGTCAAGAGTAGATGAAGAATAAACTGTGTTTTCTGGGACATTCATTGTGCTATGGATTGTGCTTTCTTGAACTAGATTAAAAATAGAACTGAACTGGGATAGGCACTCTTGAGAATGCCCCTGGGCCCTTCTCTTCCACTTGGTGTCTTCAGTCGCTCTGCTCCCCTGAGGCGGCTGCTGCAATCCAGAGGGAGCCAAGGTCCGCCCAGAGAGTGGAAGTCAATTCAGGCTCCAGTCTGAACAAGAGGTGTCCTCGAGTTCCTCCAGGAGGTTCCAGCTCACCAGGCTCAACCTTTGTCAGAGATTTTCTGCTTCTAACTAGTAATAAAGAGTGTTCACTTACCTGCTGTGTCTTCTGTGTTGTGTGTACCGAGGGGCAGGTTTGCTCAGAAGTAGCGGTTTAAATCTACCTCTTCCCTCCATCCCACTGAGGTGACTGGAGAATTCAATTTCATTCACTATTGAAGGGCCCCTCCTCTTCCTGCGAGTTACTCAAGAATTGGGGGGAGGGACTTCTGTGGGGTCTTCAGTCCACTGTGATTGTCCCTGCTCCCCTCACTGTCCAAGTCCTTGAAGGTGGGCTTCTCTGCTACTCCTGGGCCCATGGGGCACAAGAGGGGAGGAGAGGTGAGGTGAGGTGAGGAGGGGGCTTCTGCCTAGGCTGGGAGCCCTACTGCCTTGTGTCCAGCCTCCCTACCTGCACCAAGAAGCCATTTCTCTGAGGCCCTGTCTTCCAGAAGTGCCTTGAGCAGAAATTTCTGCTCTGCAAGGCACTGTCCCCTCCCTCCTATGCACAATCCCATCAAGGTGCTCAGGATTCTGGAGAAGAGCCAGGCTTAGCCAGTCGGCTAACGTGGCAAATGTTCCTGGAGGCAAAAGGGGTAGAGTCTGGCTCCCTGCTTGGTGCAGAGACACATGGGGCAGAGAAAAGACTTGAAGCTGCCCCACCAGCGTCCTCACTCCCAGGGTCCTGATTACCGGGAGGCCTTGGTTATTCAGGAGGGTACTGGGGAGGAAGGGGACCGTCGAGGGCATCAACACAAAGCTAAGTTTTCCGGGTTGGAGGCTGGATTTGTGATACACTTGTGTATGCTGATAACTCCCTGGAACTCTGGGAGGACAAGACACAGATGAGATGGGAATATTATAGTACATTTTAATCTGGCGGTTCTCAATGCATGGCTTTTGAATCAGCAGCATCAGGATCAGCTGGGAACTTCATCACAAATGCAAATTCTCAAGCTCTACCTCAGACCTCCTGACTCCAGAAGTTGTGGGGGGTAGGGTCTAACAGGTGTTTCTGGTGCTTACTAAAGTTTGAGAACCTTTGTTTGTACCCATAGTGTAATGGGAACAAATCACCCTGGATCTCATTATGGCTGGCTCACTTAAGGCTCCACAACACACTCTGATGACCATTGGAATGTCTGTAGAACTGTAAGAAACCAGATTCTCCAGGTACAACTCTTCTGTAGCTCAATATAATCACCTAATGTTTCAGGGCTGACTTTTTTTCATAGCAACCTGCATGAATCTTTGGCCAGAATCATTAAGGTTGGCTGTGCCCAAACTGGACACACACAGGTAAAGGCAGTAAGTTGTTTAAGAGCCTGGGTGACTGGGTTCATACACCTGCTCTACCAATTACTAGCTGTGTAAACTAAAACAAGCTACTGAATTTCTCTGATCCCCAAAAAGTGTTGGCTCCCTTCCCCCACCATTAGGATTTCTGCGATAATGGGGTAATGGGTATAAAGGGTGCCCCTGGTGTGACTTCTCATACCACAGAGTGACCACCATGTGACACTGTGTGGCTATTACTCTCATTGGTGACAGCTCTGTAAAGTATAGGTATAATAGATGCCTCTGTTAATAGTTCTTCAAGGAGGATGTTTTACTCCCATTTTAACAAATGTGGCAACTCAGTAAGTTACCCAAAGTCATTTAGTTGGGAGCTGGTGAAGCGTGGGTTCTAACCCGTCGCCTGGCACCAAACTCCATGCCCTTTCTGCTATATCAGAACCTCAACCTTGTACCCTTACCAGTTACTAGCAGTGAACTGGGTCTGTCAATACCTTGCTGGATGTATTTGGCTATAATGGAAGGGCTCTGAATCACAGAGCCAGTCTGGTGGAGAGGGAAGTGAGTGGAGGGGGTCAGAGAGTCAGGGTTGGTTGTTGTGGAGTGTTGATGCTACAAAAGAAGGTGGTGGAAGGAGTGTGGACATAGCTTCGGGGTGTCAGCTTGCTGAAAGTTACAGGGAGAGTGATGCAGAAAGCAGAGCAGCGTAGGGTAGCTGCCACGCTCCCCGCCCCACCTCCATAGAGCCCCTTGCCATGAACACTTCCACTCCCATTTGTCTCACACAGTTGCAGAAGCAGTGGCTCCAAGCTGACCCTTCCTCTGGGGGCCTCTGCAGGCAGCGAGTGGTAAGTGTAGGGATGGGGAGAAGCCTGCTCAGGTGTGGTAGGAGGCAACAAAAGACTGCTCCCTGATAGGTGTGCTGCATCCCTCTGCAGGTGAGAGCTGTGCCCAATGCATTGCAAATGCCAGTTAGCCAGACTACTGAGCAATGTTCAAGTTTTCTGTAATAAAAACAAGTTTCAAATGAGGGCAGAGCCCTGATACCTGGCAGGAGTGGAGGCTTTGTCCTCCCACAGAGTCAACCCTTATTTATGAGTAAGATGCAAGAGAGAACCAAGGAGATTCATAACTCACTCTCTTGGGAAATTATTTTCCTGAGGCCCTTTCTGACTATCAAAGTAAACTGGATTCACCAAAACAGAAGTAGGAAAAGCAATTAAAACCATGTACAATCCCCAAACCTGGAGGTAACTACTGTTTATAATGTATTTACTTCACATACACACACTTAGGTGTATATAGAACCACATATTTATATACACCAAGACACAATATGGTACATACTTTTTTGTAGCCTCCTCAACTGTAAAAGTAGTGACTCAAATTTGGATCCCTTCTATGGTGGGCTCTGCACCCCACATGGGGGAAGGTATAGGAATTGAGAAGCACTTTTTGGGTGGCAGAGCAGTTATAGATACATAGAGATTTATTTACCAAAACAGATTAATTCAGTACATATACCTTTCCTATATCTGTCTCACCTAGCAGTAAGGCACACTGTCTCATATCTGAATTATTTGAGAATGTAACTTTAAATGGTCATGTAAAATGCTGTCATGTCAATTTATTGTACTTAAGGTGTTCTCATTGGGCATTTAGATTATTTTCAAATTTTCATTTCACTCTCAACAATATTAGTGTGCAGAATCTTCCGTATCATGCCCAAGAATAAATATGAATGTGAAAGTTGCTCTGTCGTGTCTGACTCCTTGCGACCCCATGGACCCCATGTCCTTGGAATTCTCCAGATCAGAATACTGGAGTGGGTAGACTTTCCCTTCTCCAGGGGATCTTCCTGACCCAGGGATCATACCTAGGTCTCCCACATTGCAGGTAGATTCTTTACCAGCTGAGCCACCAGGGAAGCCCAAGAATACTGGGGTGGGTAGCCTCTCCCTTCTCCATCTTCCCAATGGGTCTCCTGCATTTCAGGTGTTCTTTACCAGCTGAGCTACAAGAAGAAAATCTAATAGTAAATATAATCATATAAAAAATCTTAACCAGTTTGAAAGATCTTAGTTCGATTTGTATTTCTTTGCTTATATAGAAAGATGGAGTATTTTTTGAAATTACTTATCCATTTGTACTTCTTCTGTCATGATTTATTCATGTCCTAAGTGTACTCATGGAATACTCACCTTGCTTTTATTTGATAGTAAGGATATTAACCTAACCCTTCGTCATAATTAGGATGCCAAGTATTTCCCCTTGTTTGTAGATTAAATTTGTGTGTGGTGGCATTTTGATAGAAGTATTTTAGTTTTATATACTGAAATCTTTTCCATTGTCAGTTATTCATTTTCTTTTATTCTTAGGAAGCCCTTTGAGATAAAAAACAACTACCTATATCTGATTCTGTATCTTTTAGAGTTTTTCAAAATTAAATCCTTAATCATCCTTGAATTTACCTTGGTACTTATGAGGTAGGTCTCAATGTACTTTTCCGCAAAATAATCAACCTAGTATCTCAGCATCATTTTCAATGTTCCAGTCTTTCCCCATTGATCTGAAAGGACCATCTTTAACAAATACCAAATAGAGTGTGTGTATATATGTTGTCCATTAAATTGTTGGTCTATTATTATATCCATCTAACATTTGATCTGAGCTTTAAAACACATCTTAATAAATGTGTTAAATGCAGTAATCACTCATTTTTTTCTAAATCTTCTTGGTAGTTATCACCTGTTTATTCTCAGTTGAAGCTTTATAATTTAACTCTATTCCTCTGTGTCTCAAATGTACCTCTTCAACTGGATTCTGTGAGATTTTTACAATCACTTCATAATTCATTGCTCTTTTTATAACCTAGTTTGAGTGGATTTCTGCTCCTTAAGGCTTTATCTCAGCCCTATTCTCTCTTCACTTCCTCTTTCTATATAAGATTCCAACCTATATGGTTTTTTAAAAGCTCAAGTTTATGTGAGCTTACTTTGTAAATTTGGTGGCATTATCTTATTTAATTCCCTTTAGAACCTTACAAGATAGTAAGTAGAAGATAGTACCATCTCCATCTTACAAATGGAGAAATCTAGGCTTAGAGGTTGAATAACTTGTTCAAGTTACTTATCACCATGCTGTGTGTCAAGAGCAAGGATGCAAATTCTTTTCTGATATACCTGCCATGCTATGCTATGTAGCATTTAAAAAGAAGGAAACATGAATATTAAATACTGTCTGCTTTAAAATGGAAAATCATAGCCGCCAGACTTTTGCTTTTGGAATTGAAGATGACACAAGCAGCAGTATGTCATACTGAGAGGAGGTTGTAACGGTAGAATGCTTACGGCTTGGCTCTGACTGCTTGGGTCTGAATCCCAGATGCATTCAGTGGATTAATGGTAGGTGTTATAATGCAGGAATAGTACTCTCCACAGTGCCTGATGCATATCAACTCTAAGATGTACATTTTTTTTACATTTTTGAAAACAGTAGGCCTCTCACAGTTTAAGGAGTATTTATCTTACAACTGATAGCATCTTAGATTTGATAAAACAAGGTATTAAGGAGTTAGTAAGTGTTTAGCTATTACTGCAAAAAATGACCACTTATCCATCAGCAAATATTTATTCAGTGTGAACCGTGTGTCAGGTACTAGAGACTGGAACAGCCTAGTAAACATTGTAGATTCCTGCTTTCGTGAAGTTTACCTTCTAGTGGGAAGCATACATGAAATACGGATTAGCAAGTAAAACAAATAGCATGTCAAATGGTAATGGGTGGTAAGTAATATAAGTGAAACAGACTAAAGGGGATGGGAAGTGGTGTGGGGGGAACACTGGAGTTATAGAGTGGTCAAGGAAAGCTTCCCTGACTAGGTGACATTTGAAGAGACCTAAATGGGACTAGAGGATGAGCCATGAGGATAGCTAGGGGATCTTTCCAGGTAGAAGGCAGAGCAAACACAAGGGCCTCGAAAGGAAGACACCTTTAGGGTCTTTGAGGAGCAGCAAGAGGGCCAGTATGGCTGGAGAGGAGGGAGTACAAGAGAGTAGATAAGGTGGGTGCGGAAGAGTTACACATTATGGCTGGAAAACAAGTAGGCGAATAAGGGCTTCCCTGGTGGCTCAGCAGTAAAGAATATGCCTGCAATGCAGGAGACGTGGGTTCGATCCCTGATCAGGAAGATCCCCTGGAGGAGGAAATGGCAACCCACTCCAGTATTCTTACCTGGAAAATCCCAGGGACAGAGGCACCTGGCAGGCTATACAGTCCATAGCGTCACAAGGAGTCGGACATGACTGAGCGACTAACAACAAATGTGAATGAGGATTTCTTTTTTTTTAATTGTTTATTTAATTGGAGGCTAATTACAATATTGTGATGGTTTTTGCCATACATCGACATGAATCAGCCACGGGTGTACATGTGCTCCCCCATCCTGAACCCCCCTCCCACCTCCCTCTCCAGCCCATCCTCCTGGGTTGTCCCAGAGCACCAGCTTTGAGTGCCCTGCTTCATGTATCAAACTTGTACTGGTTATCTATTTTACCTATGGTAACATACATGTTTCAATGCCCTCTCAGAAAGGCTCTGGATAGGAGGAGGAACTGCATACTGGGGCTCAGAATCACCCAGCAAGGACTGCCAAGTGTCACGGCTACACTGCACTTAAAAGTTAGGGGATGGCTGGGGGGTAGGGATGACATTAATTTAGGTAAAGTGAGGAGACAGATCCATTTAGTCTCTTAAACATACTAATGCACGGTCAGAATGATTCATGGTGCAGAACAGTTTGAGGACAGAATGATAATGATACGTGATCAGAATAACTAGATGAGGCTACTCTGAAAAACAGTGACATTCAGGGCTTAACATCTCTAACAAGGTGCAGCACAAACTGGCCTTGGTTTGATCTTTCACAATGCACGCTGCCACCACATTCGTTCTCACTTCAACTGGGCTGAACTAAACTCAAGTTATTTTAAGAATACTGAAGAACATTTATAGGGTGACTACATGCAGGATAGAAGAGTACAGAAATCAGATTTCTGTAACCATTTAATGTATGTTTTTTTTTTTTTTTTAATCTATTCTTTCTTAGAAGCCAAGATGCATGGTGGTGAAGAACACGGTCTTTGAAGGCAGACAGAACTGGGCTCAAATGTCAGTTTCATCACTTACTTTGTGGGACTTTTGTTAAATAACAGCTCAAACCTCAGTTATCTCCTCTGTAAACTGGGAATGACACCACCCAACTTGAGAGAGTTGCTGTGAGGATTAAGTGAATGAAATGTGCACAGTGAATGAAGTGAAGTGAATGAATTTCATTCAATAAGTGAATGAAATAAAGTGCACAGCACTGTAATTGCTCAATAAAACTATAGCTGCATTTTCCTACTAAAAATGAATTGGATGCCAAGATTTTTCCTGTTCATGCTCTCTTGAAATAGAGGGACTCAAATTTACAGTCATCAAAATATAATAAAAAGACAATAGCAAAGAGAAAGCAAAACTTTTCCTTAAATTCTAAAGGCTGTTCTAGCACTTACAGTATACACACTGAACTTAAAAAAGATGAACCTCAAAAAAAAAAAAAAAAAAGATGGACCTCCACATTTTTTTTTTTTTGACCGCTCATCTTTTATTATTACATAGCTTGGTCATGGAAGAAATGACTGTGGTCAGTACACGTATGAACATTACGAAGGCTATGGTTTAGATGAATTTGCAGGACTAGATTTATAAGGTCCCCCTTTTCTCCATCAGAGTGGTCTCTGAGCATCCATCAGTGTTTGGTGGTTGCTTCTAGCAAGTCTTTTGTTTCATTAATTTTGGTTGCTAAGTAAGGAGATCCACCTTTATCTGGGTGATTCAAAATCATGATTCTCCTGTGAGCTGCTCTAATCTTGGCCTTGCTGGCAGATGGGCTTACACCCAAAATGAGACTTGCTTCTCGCCTACTCATTTTCTGTTCAAATCCTCCTCCACAGTAGGGTGAAAAGCTAGGAGTTGAAATCTTCTTCGCAGTTTCTGTGATTACTTGTCCTAGAGGTTTCCAGATCTGAAATGCGTAGCGAATTGCAAAGCCAAGAGCTGCAATACCCAGCCCCGCAGCTATCAAACTTCTTGCCAGCTCGCGGTCGTGGCCGGCGTCCGACCGACGGCTGGGCGGGGTCTGCAAGGATCCTGCGTAGCGCAGGCCCTCGGCTGCCGGCGCTATGCCGACCGGGGCAGCCAGGCGGCGCGGCTCGGGGCCCTCGGAGCGCCGCCCACATTGACTTTCTAGATAGATGGCAACATATATGGAACCACTCTACTTGCTATCTATAAAGTGCTTCTTTCAGAGGCTTTGTGAGGTGCAGAGTTATGAAATATATTCAGCTGAGAAAAGAAAGACCTCCCCCCAAGTCCCACAAATGCAAGGTAAGGCCATTTTTTGACTGAATTAAAGCCCATTAAGCATTTAACAATCAGAAAATGAAACCCCATTACTCAGGAACTATGGAGAGAGCAAAGTTCCTTCTCGCACCAAAAATGTCTCTTAAGTAAAAAGGAATGTTTGCCATTTTATCCAGTCATATAACATTTGAGCATTAGACTGGGTTATCAGGAATTCAAAGGAATTTTCAGAAAAGGGATAGCTCCTCTTCTGCCCGTCATATCCCTGAGGTGTTTATCTTACTCAGAATGGAACCAATTTCAACAGTGAATACAGTTTATCAACGCAGACAGATATATATATATATATATATATATATATATATAAAGTACAATTATTATGAAGCTCTTAAATTTTATTTTTATATTTTATTTTCAATATCTTCTTGAAATTTTCATGACCATATATGCCTCTATATTTGAAATGTCTACTTTAAAGGTTCTAATGCCTTAATGACTGCCCTATGTAAATTTGCAGACTATGAGATCATGTAAATCCTATTGACAATTCAAGAGACAAAAATTTGAGGAACTCAGTTATACAAACCAATCCAACCTCTAAATACTGAGAACATGGAATAAAAATGAAGTTATCCATAGCAATATAGATTGAATAATCTTTATTATTATATTTTAATCCACCGATCTAAAATTCACACATATCAGATGAAACAGGAGTGCCACAGTATATTTTGTAGGTATTAATTCACTATATTGATATATCCAAAACTTTAGGTAGCAGCAAGCATCAGTTCTTCCAAAGAAGCTCAGGTGAAAATAATTCTTTATATTCATGAGTTCAAAACCCCACTATCTGATCCACTTTTGTACTGACATAAAAATGAACTCAGTAAAAAAAAAATGAACTCAGTGAACAAAGTTTATTGAACACTCAGTTCACAGATTTTGGGCTTCCTGTATTTTACTGGAATTGAAGCAGTTTTTGTTCTAACCGTCTGATAATTTTATATTTTAATTAATCTTAATTCTCAAGAATGAAATATGTTTGCTAATTATCTAAGATAAAACCATGATACTCATTGAGGAATTAATGATGTTAGTCTCCTACCCAACAGGTAGAAAACTTTTACATGAACCCATACTTCTAAATATATCTGAATTTTCCAACCCATATACCTGGCAAGGTCACAAGCTGATTTAAATAACCTGGCTTTAAGACAATCATCTCAAAAATATTTATTGAAACAAAGCCACTGTTCTTTATGGTGCCATCACTTTGACTAAATAACAGCTAAGCAATTGTTTTAAAAAAAAACACATTTTAAAAGAAAACATTCTTTATATACTTAGCAAATCGAGGAGAGCTCAAGTCTGCAAGTAAGAACTAGAAAGTTCTAAGGGAAGTGTAGTTGAGCATTCTGACTTTCTACTCCAGTTTGGAATATATGCTTTTGAGGTGCACATATAAAGATAGTAAAGAAAGATGTTGATGAGTTTTTTTTAAATGAAAGTTTCCAGTCCCAATTATTGGCAGAGTTCTGGCATCACTTAATGGCAGCAATACAGTGGACAGCATCTGCACTGTGCTGAGAGGTAGATGGGGATCTTATCCTTGGATTTAATAACGAACTTTATTTAAGGCTTAAGCCTAATTTTTTAATTTAAGAAAGTTTTTAAAGCGAAGGCAGATCTTTGGAAGACACTTGTTTTTTAGTTACATAGAGAGAAAATAGCTTGATAAAATCAGCATCTGCCTTCATACGAATCACATGTGTGCAAAGCTGCACACTAGAGAGATACAGCACTGTGCTTCCAAATCACAGGGTGATTCAATAGCCTGGCCAATCAAGCAGACACTGGGAGGAGAAGCCTCTAGTACCTGACTCCAGCAGCCTGGGCCATCAGAGGTCCCTACAGGGATACAAGTCTGTTATCAAGATCAATAAATTTACAGAATATTCCTGGTCCAGTTTTGGCCAGGCAGCCATCTGACTGATGATACTTCAGGGCCCACTAGTTTCTAGAGTTAGCACTTGCTGTTATAAGAAAAAGAAACCAACACATTAAAAATTTATCAATTAGAACTTATTCAAACAGGGGACGAGAGAGTGCAGACGGCACACAAAATAAAGCTTTGTCTTATTCTTTTTTAGCGGAGGATGAATTAACTTTCTGAACAAGGTAAGGCTCCATGGGGAAAAAAATTCTAATTCATAATTCTAAAAAAAAAAAAAAAAACAACCCAGGGAATTCCCTGGCGGTCCAGTGGTTAAGACCCTATACTTCCACTGCAGGGGTCAAGGTTTCAATGCCTGTTGGAAGAACTAAGATCCCACATGTTGTGTGGTACAGTAAAAAAATTTGGTATGAACACCTTAAAAAAAAAAAAGGATTGTAGATCTTACTTCAACCTTCGGCATAAATGGCAAGTCTGAGATAGTCAATATATTCCAAACTCTAGTAGGAAAAAAAAGATGTCCTTGTTAAAATAGAGTAGCCACTAATCGTAATTAAGAAAACAGCCAGATTTTTGCTATTAAATACAATATTGGGAAAACATTCCTTTCTTTCTAACTAGCAGAAAAATCAAGATTTAAATAATCTTGGGAAAACTAAGTCTGATGACAAACCAAATTTTATGTTTGCCACCAATGAAAATGAATTCCATTATGTTCTTGATTTTCTGAAGCAAGTTAAATTCTCCAACAGCTTTGATTTTGCAAATAATGTCAAACAAAGAGGCAAAACACAAGTAACTGCAACATACAAAATTACCCTTCAATAGAAATGCTTTCATAATTGGAGTCAGAGGCTTAAAATCATTATTTACTAAAAAAGATACTATAAGTCACAATTTTTCTTTCAGTTACACTTTTACAAAGGAACAAAAAATAGAAAAATAAAAAACAGAAATTGTTCCTAAGAGTGCTACTCATGCCCAAGTTAGCTAGCAACTCACTGAGGTTAATCTGCATATCCCAAACAATTGCACAGCATTTCCTGGCTTTTAGCCAATGGAAGACATAACTTCTGATAGCCAAAAAATAAAAATAAAAAAACCCTACTAGATTTAATTGATTACACAGACTGATAACCAGTACGACTTTTCCTTCTTCCAATCATATAAGAGATAAAGACAACAATTATAAGGAAGCCCAAGGCCACACCCACTGCAACAGGAATAAGAAAGTTGAGGTCAGAGTCTGCAGAACATTCTTCAGCTGTCAGAAAAGAACAGACAGAAAGCAAGGAAAGGAAATTAGTAAGGAATGCAATTAAGCAGAAACAAGCAAACAAGAAACAAGCATTTTGAAAGTGTACATAGGTTAGTCTTTTAGAGCATTACCCCATCTTCTATTTTTACTATATCCACCCAAATATTAACATTTCCAACTAACCAATCCTCCTGTATCTCACTGTCACTTCATCTTTAATCACACCTAATTCCTCAGTACAAAAACCATAAGTTAAGGGGACAACGGGAAAGGGTCTGAAACAAAGAACTGTGCTTGCCTAATATGGGAAGACTTTATGCTGAATTGTCTAATAGTACCACGGGAAAAGAGCAAAAAACCACCGCCTGTGTATTTCCCCACTCCCCTCCTACCTTGCCACAACTGTCGTGAAAATATAAATAAAAATTCTGAATGAGTAATAAAATTCCAGTTAAAAGGGATTTACGATCAAGAAAATGCAGTATAATGTTTTTCATACAAGCATTAGGTAATTATCAGGTTATATTATTTTTCGCTGAGCAGTGACCTGGAATAAAGGCAGAATCCAGTGGACACCACTGAACCACCAGGAAGGCTGTGTGCACGTGCAGTGTAGATTCTGAGCTCTGGATTGACAGAACTGAGTTTTAAGTCTTGACTCCTTCAAGTATTAGCTAAAGGACCTTGGTCAAGTAATTTAAACTGAGCTTCACTTTCCTCATCTCTAAAAGGGGGATAATACCTACATTATAAGGTATCTGAGGATTAAACACAATTATATTTCTAAAGTATCTGATACACATCAGAAGGTCAACAAGTGTTTATTCCCTTCTCTTTTCCTCCCATGTTTGTGATCCCATCCAAGGAGATTTTAGGCTTTGAAGTAGCAAACAGATCAAAATAGAAGTCATTCAAAAAGCCAACATTACCTTCAAAAATATTTAAGCAAAGTTGGGTGTCATATACCATTTATTGGAAGCAATTAGTACAGAAACTCAAAGTGTCCAATGCTGATCTCATAGTTTCAAGTTTAAACCAGTTTTACTATTGATATTGAGTGACTAGATTTCACTGGGACTCTTAAATCAAAATGGTAATAATGCTTTTGTTGTCTACTAGATATATAACTTCAGTGAAGTCACTTCTTTCTGTAAAAATTACGGGGTTTAGAGTAAATAGTCTTTAAGGTCCTTTATAAATCTCATGCACATAACAAATGTGGTACTTGGTGTGATTTATGATCGAACAGTAACTTGCTTTTTTACTCTAATTTTAAAATTAATCTTTTTCTCTTCTTGCATTTTGTCATGCATAAAAAAAGTAACCGTTCTGAATATATAATATGAATTTCAGCAATGACAATAGCTTTTATTAAAAGGATTTACTATATTTTACTGAAAGTTTTCAGAGACTGATAGCTGGGTGCCAAAATACTGATTAGTGAGTTATAAAAATTCTGAACAAGTCAATATATACATAGAATGAATTAATAAAATAATCACTTCAATGTGAAATTCTCAAGCTTCCTTTTTACTTGTCTATACATTCAGTATCTATGCTGCACTTCTAACATGGAGCATGCTTCGATAGGGGCTGATTATCTAGCTCATTTTAACACCAACAGCTTCTCTCTACACCCCCATCTATACTCTGCCCCACAGGGGCTGTCTTGGAAAAACTAAGAGCCTAGTTGCTTGCCTCACTGCCTGCCTTTTGAGATTGCTGTTAGCTTACATTTCATAAGTACCAGTCTGATGACAACACTAAATAGATTTTAATGCTCCAGAGATCAACAAGATGAGGTAGAGAAACACAACACAATCTCTCCTAATTAGTTCATAGAATATTTCTATCTTTCAATGCTAATTGGGCATCCAAGGAAGAGAAAAACATTAAAAAAAAAGGCAAGTGGTTAAATATATTTGAATCTTTTCAGTCTATACTGCTGAAAAAGAAACATCTTTTAGAAAGCTCTTAATTCTAAAGCCAGATTAAGCACTGTTGTGGTCTCTTGGGTCTGTTTTATACCTAGGGAAAAATCACAAGCCTAAGATACTGACTTCAGCTTCAAAGAAGTCAGCAAAAGTGACAGTCCCGAGGACATTCAACTGAAAATCGAGTTTAAGCATATGATGGGCATTTATGCCACATCAACATTTATTTAATCAACTATATGCAAAGGCACTGTGATGAGTTTAAATCAGGATAGTTCTTATACACTGAAAACAGAACACCGGTAGTGAAACAATATTTATTAATTCCATGAAGAGACAACTACACATTCAACCTCCATAATGGCCATGTTAATAAGTTTCAGGCATCTTGGGTTAGAATCCAAATTTGGCCAAGGCTTCTTAAGAAAGACCTTGAAACACAGCACACCGATGTTCTTTTCAACAAATTTGTCTTCAGGACCAATTAACATGATGCTTTTTCAGTTTTAAGCTGTTCTATTTACAGTTTTCATTAATAAAGAATGATCTCAAAATGCTGGGACTGATTTAAGACTTAAAGTTTTGCTATATCAATCTTCACAAAATATTTCAAAACTGAAAAGGAAGAAAATCTTATGTGCATGTATTTTTATATAATCAATCAGAATGCAGGTTTCTAAAATTGCTCATATCCAGCATGATGGCGCTTGAGACCAATAAAGTAAGCCAGCAACACTAGAATAAGCACTCCTGCCAAGGCCGCTCCCACCGCTATGGGCACAAGGAAGTTGTCGTCATCTGCACTGCAGTCTTGAGCTAGATGTGGAGAAAGGACAATTGAGAACAAAAACAATGACAACATTTCTAATGTGTACACTTTAAAATGACAGTTCTTCCCAACACACACATTTGTTTTTCACACCCAGGCAACAAATCACTGGCACTCATTACCAGCAGATGAGATGTCCCACCAAAGTGATTTTCCAAATAACCAAAACATACTTTTAAGTACTGCCCCCCGCCCAAATACAGTCATTTTGGATGAAAGACCTAAAATGATCACCTACTTCCCAGATTTCTTAAATGGAAGATAATGGATAAATATATTTAGCCTTTCCTTGATGATCAAGCTGTGAGCTTTCAGAAGCAAACTGTTATGAAGTTGAAGAAGCACAGTGCCAGGTGCACCACAGATTGGGAAGCAATAATGAAATGAGCCAAATGAGCAACTATACAAAGCAGATAAAAGACTCGATGCAGAGCAATATGCGATCGCTTAGTAGTAAGGAAAGATATCAACCGGCCCGGATTAAATAACTGTTAGCCTCAAGATTTCAGTCTGGTATAGGAGTCAGACAAGAGAATCCAGTAGTTACAATTTCAAAATGTGCTATAACAGGCAGGGAACACACAAAGTGTCACCGAATTTTTTCAGAGGCGCACTCACCTCAGCCTTGTTACCCAAGGCATAGGTTGAAAAAGGTGACACTAGAGCTGAAATTTTAAGAATGAGTAGGAATTAGCTGTGCATGTAATGGGCGAAGGGCATTCCAGGTATAAATAGTATAGACAAAAATACGGACCTTTGGATGGTAACAAAACACAGGGCTTTGGGTGAAATGTAAGCAGGCTGGCATAGCTAAAAACAATGGATTAAGAAATACTCTTGAAAAAGAGGTGGAAAAAGGATGTTAGGACCAGCTAAAAACACATTGTATGCTCTAGGTAGTCTAGCCTTATACTGACAGCAAAAAAAAATTTTTTTGCAGAATTTAAAGCAGGATATTTGTTTCAGAATTTACAGCAGATGGAAGGCTGGAGGTATTGTTAGGAAGCAACTCTACCACTAGAAGCCAGATGACCAATAATTCAATCCTGAACTCAGTAATGTGCAGATGTAGAAGGGACGGACTAGAGATCCAATGAGAAGGCAGAATTGACCAAATGGATGTAGGCAGTGTGGTAGGAGATAACAGAATGGCCTCCAATCCCATGCTTTGGTGATTAGGTAGATGCTGGTGCCATTCATGGTGATAAGGAATACAGAGGAATAATATGCATTTCAGTTTTATATGTAATTATTTTTGTGAGGGTTTATTTTTTTAATTTTTAAAATCTGTGTGTTGGGAGAGGGTAGAGAGGGATCTGTGGAAGAAGGAGACATTCAAGTTTCAGATACCTGCTTCTTAACCAAGTGGTTGATGTACTTAAGTGATAGGTCAAATCAGGGACAGAGGTATTTCTCAGCAAAGGTAGATAAAATAAGAGGGTCAGGGACAAAACCCTTTGAAGAATAAAGGAGTAGGGAAAAGTAGGAAAGGTAGATAGAAAACGGTGCCTCAGAAGCCAAGGAAAGAAAGTTTCCATTATCATGGGAGAATAGTGTCAATTATTAGAGATGCCTGAGAAATGTCCACTGGATGAAGCAATACAGAGGGTGGGGGCTAGGAGTCATATATTGTTGCAGGTTTAAGAGTGAGTGGGAAGTGACTGGTTAGGAGATCAAGAACTTGGGATGGGGAACACAGTATTTGTTATGAGAAGTTTAGAGGGACCAAAGAAAGGTAGACAGAAGGGGGACACAGGGTCAAGAAAGGATATCTTCAGGGTGGGAGAGACGTAAGTGGTTACAAGATCAAGGAAAAAGCCACGAGTTTTTTTTACAGGTTGAAGATGCCTCCTGGGGGGCAGGAGAAATGCAATTCTAGAAGCACGGACCAGAAGAAAACCTACTGAGACTCCAGAAGAAAGGAACAGTGTAGACGGTGGTATGTTTGCAAAGACAGAAAGCAGCTAGTGTGTTGAGCCACAACTTCTATTTTCTATTTCTTTGCCTCTTACTGCCCTAATTCTCCTCCTCGCTTGCAATTTACCAGGGATTGATAAATCAGATAATTATCCTTATTAGAATTGTGCCGAAAAGAAGAATGAATAGTTGCAAGGCAAATCTGTATTTTCATGTAGGAAATGTGCCAGCCTTTCACTAGTGTCTGGAGCAATAACTGGGAACAAGATGCAATCCTAGAGATTATGGACTTTGTGACATCAACTTTGGTTGCCAGCTCAATGATCTTTTTCACTTGTTTCTTGGTTTTGTTAACAATCAGGATAGCTGAGATTGCCAGATGTGACTTTTGTGGATTTATGGTGTTAAGATCACCCAGTGAGCTCCTCCCCTTCAATTTCCCAAATTACCAGCCACCATATAAACACTTGGGTGACATGTACCATAAAGTATTATGCCTTGGATTTTATATAACTTGGTTTTTAAAAAATTCATTAGTAGATTAATTTCTCATTCTGGAAACAAATTCAAAGTCCTCTCTTAGCCAAATTGGGTATTTGACCCAGTACTAAAACGACTTTCATAAATACTGCCAATAAGGCTTTCATGTAAGACAGATATTCTTAGATCAAAAAGGCAATTCCACTAATACAAAGATCTTTCTAGATGCTGTCATTTACCTAAAATGCTCTCCTCAATGAGTATCAGTTCAGTCGCTCAGTTGTGTCCAACTAATTTATAAAAACTATTGATTTTATGAATTCAACCTGTAAAAATTCTTCGGGTAACGGAAAGATGTTTTGGTAAAACAGAAATTTTAACAAAATCACATCTTGAAGAAAAACCTCCTTCTGTAAGTCATTCTGACCTGCTCTATCTGCCTAATGTACACTTGAGACCATACTGAAAATATTTCTGGGGAATGGAAAAGTGGAAGAGTTTAGTAATCACAGAAGCAGTGAAGATTTTTAAAAAAAGGTAAAATTTCATGGCCATTGAAATCTCAAGGAAAATGTTCATGGAGATTTTTTAAATGCTGTTAATCTTCAATTTTCTGTTAGTTCAGAAATCTGTCAGATACAGTTTTCAGGGTGAGGGTTGAAAAGTCAAGATGTACATTTATAATAAAATAGAAAACAAACACCTCTTTAAAACCAATGAGTTTCTCTTTGGAAAATCAACATTAAGAAGTGTGTTCTTATGTGACATTTATCACATACATTTTAGATCTACAGTCAAACTGTTTGAAGTTTATTACATGGATCTGAAAAGATATTTGAAGCTACTCTATACTAGTTTCAATAATATGATAATTATTGATGCAGAAAATTAGGTACTAGGATAAAAGATCAGGAGATAGGTAGGAGAAAGATGAGCCTAAGACAATGTAATATTATCTACTTAAATAAATAGAAATAAAAATGCTATAATCCTAAAAATATCTTGATTCCTTTAAGAATTCCTCCTAAAAAATGCAATAAACTTCAGATGGTATGTTTTACACTTGATGAAAATACATTTTTTTATCCTAACAAGTAGCTTCTTAGCAGGTTTCTTCTAAAAATACTCAGATGTATATTTTTCTTCACTGAAATGAAAAATTTCACTCAAAGAAATAAGAGTAAAAAAAGAAAAGAAAAGAAATAGAGTAATAAGACTTGAAAACCCTCAGCCCCCAGATGAAAAAACTGAGAGACCCCAGTTGAGTAGCTTGACCAAAGGCACATGGTTGCTAGTAGAGTTGGGAGCTGTGATGATTAACTGTCAGTCACAGGCTTAACTGGGTAATCCAGAGGAAAGCCAGCCAGGCTGCTAAATGGCTGTGTGTGACACACTAAGGCAGACTGGGAAGTCATCTAGAAATTGGAAGTTTCATGCATTTTAAGGTGATCTGAGAGAAAGATTACATACAATCCTGTTTTGGTTTGGATCAATAGCTCGGTTTGTGTGGCTGCAATGTACAGATATTAAATAGCAGCCTCAGTTTAGGTGTTGAGAAAAGTATACAGAGATACTCTGTCGCTTTTACTGTAAAATATTCTAGATCATTGGTTTCCTAACACATTAGATTCAACACACACACATATACCCCATACACATCTCATCCCCGGCCTGATTTTTACTCTAGCCACCCCAACATCAGTAAGGACCTATATACATATATATGTATACATACACACACACACACACACACACACACCCCACTCTCCCAGAAAGTAATACACAGAACATCACACCCCACTTTCCCAGAAAGTAATACACAGAACATTCTGGAAATAATTTAGTTCTAAGCATTTCTGAAGTTTTTCCTTTTGGAAGAAATTGCCATTATATAGTATACAAAATCTAGACTTTAGCCAACAGGAAAGAAATGTGAGCAAATTTCCTTAAGAAATAAAAGAATCTTTATTGTTTGTTTTAGAAGCAATATGTTGAGCAAACGGACAGTCAAATAACCGAAGAGAAATACCATACATCAACTAGTGGTTTAAACATTTGAGGAAAAAACATAAAAGCATTTACATGGACCAGATTCTTTATACAAATGCTAACCCATGAGAAACACCCAGAAACCAAATAGACTGTTAGACCCTCAAGATGTAAGCCCAGTAAAACAAAATTACAAAAAGTACAAAGAACACGTGGCTATATGAAATAATAGTGAATAATAGCATATAAACTGGCCCATGTAAAGTACGAAAATAGTCAATTAAGTCAGGTTCTCTATAAAACAGTGCTACTTAGAGGTATTTTAATATGAATCAGGTATATAATCTAAAGATAGAAACTTCTAGAAACATTAACAGCATTAAGCCAGTGCCACTCGCTTGTGCTTCCAATTTTTATTTTTTAAAAAAGCTGCTTTGACTCTTGAGAAATATGTAAGGCTCATACTCTTGGAAGCGTCGTCCATTCCTATAAGGGTTAACAATCTTACACTAAAACATTATTTAAATAAAATTTTTTTTTTAAAAATCAGATTTATATTTAGCCTTTAAAAAGTGCCTTAAGCTGGCAAAGCAGCTCCAAGTAGCTTTCTAGAGAGGGGCTAGTTAGGAATCTAATTCTGAGTCAGTAAGATTTTCAGGGTACTCTAAACAGAGAGCAAATTTAAGTAGGAGAAAATATCATGCCAATATAACTCAAAAGGTAGTTACAGACATACGCTGGCTAACATGCTATGGCCTCTGTGTGTCAATTGCTGGACTACCAAATTAACTCAAAACAAATAACATTTTGGAACCTAGCTATCTCATTTTCTAGTGAATGGAGGGGTACATAATCTCCCACCTCCCCAAAACACAGAACCTGCCATATATTGCTGCATATTAACAATTTTTTAATTGCTCAGCCATCTCAAAGCCAAAAGAAGACCTATTAGAAGCAGCAAGAAATACTTGTTATCAAGTTGAAATGCTTTGCCTTCTCCTATAAACATCAGGTGGTGCAGATGAAATGGACAATTGGTGCCTCTCCCCAGAGCACAAAACTTAACACAAAGTACGTGAATTGATGATGCTACCGTAATGAATAATAACATAAGCTTTGATTAGCACGGAACTAGTTAAATATGAAAGCCACGTTAGTAAATGTAGCCATCAATGCAAGCTGGAAAGGAAGAACAGCTTTTTCGTCAACAAAGAGGGGACCAAGACTTTTTTGGGTTAGGTCCAAGTTCTTTATCTAGGTTCTAGGACATACTGGCATTTCTTCTTTAAGGAAAAGGAAAGAATAAAAACAAACTACCACCAACATGGAGACTCAAAGACTAAAGAGTAATCTACATAAATCTAGTGACATTAATATTAGCACTGTGTGTAGGGGCCAATTTATGGGTACAAAGAACTAACACCCCAAATTGGCACTGCCTGGCAATTACCTCTAAAGCATCTAGATAATGGATTGAAATGCCCAGTTGGAATAGTCTTGTATCTTACCATTTAAAAGGCTGAATTACCCAGTTTTTTTTTAAAGAAAGGATTCAACGATAAGATTAACACCTATTCTAAAATTTTAAAAGCTTTTGTATCTTTTGTTGCTACAGCCATATTAAGTACAAGTGTACTCAAAAGGCATTAGAAAAGCATGCATTGCTAAGAACATAATACTATTAGACCCTGTTCACATCTACTGGCATATCTCTCATAGTCAAATATGCAGCAATGCCAAAGCAGCTGAGTTAACCTGCAAACAAAATCACTAAGAAATGCAAAAGGAGCAAGTACAAATCCACTGTAGAATGTGTTGTCTCAATTTGACTACATACGAGGGTGGGGAGGGGGTTAAGTTCTTTTTCCTAAACTGTGTATTTCTAGTCAGAATGTCTACAGTGACAACAATGAAATACTAATTCAAGACAATGTAAAACAGAATCTATAATCCATGCAATTTTGCACATTTGGGGGGGAGGCACTATAAAAATGTTTTAAATTCCTTAGTTGGAAAAGCCAAAATCGTGTGATTCATTTATCGTTTATCATTTTAGGAGTCTTTTTATCTATTTGAGTTTGAAATCCCTGATACCACCTGTTTTAAGATCAGCACTGTAAACTATATATACCTTAAGTTGAACAGTATTGCATGTTGGAACTTGTACTTGCTTTTATTATTCTGTAACAGAGCCTCATGTAGATTAGTGTTACAGAGTCTGATATCCAGCATAACTTTTTCTTCTGCCAATTAGGTAAGCAATCACTATAACGATAATCAAGCCTGAAAGACCAGCACCAACTATAATTGGTATTAGAATGGTGTCATCATCCAGCGAACACTCTTGGGCTGTAGGTGAGAAAAAGTGTGTAACAAAGAGTGAGTATAATAAAAAAAAAAATGATGTTCCAAAAGTAAAAGATGTTCATTAAAAAGTCAGAAAATGCTCTTAAAAGATCAACTTTAAGTAATTAAGACAGGTCTATTTTTATGATAAAGCTACATAAATTATGGATTGTTCTTGAATCAAAATCCTAAAACTTATTTGTCCTTTCATTCATGTATGTATGTATATATTAGATATATATGTATACTCATTTATGTAAAACACATACATGTATCTATATTTCTTTGTTTATATACTCCAAGTGCTTTCCAAATTAGGAGTATTACTTTATCAGAAATGAAGGGAGCCAATCTAGCCAGATTTCTACATAATCAGTTTAGACTTCGTGGTAGAGTGATTTCTTTAGGGAAACTGGGAGCAGATCAGGAAGGTTTCATCACGGGATCAGAAGAGCCACACTATAGCCTGTGAACCAAATCTGGCCCAAAGGCTAAAAAAGTGCCTTTTGAACATTTTTAAATGACTGGGGGAGGGGAGGGACAAAAACAAAAGAAGATGATTTTGTGATTCATGTGAATTACATGAAATTCAACTTGCTGGTATCCACAAGGCAAGTTATACTGGAAAACAGCCACGTTCACTTGTTTACTGCATGTGGCTCTTTTCATGCCTCAACAGCAGAGCTCAATAGTTGTGACAGAGACCATATGGCCTCCGAAGCTGAAACACTGTCTGAGCCTTTACAAAAAAAGCCTGCAGATTCACAACTTTGAGGAAACGCTTCTAGTGGCTGCTACGTCAAGAAACTGAGACCTCTGACTAATTTGAGTGTGTTTACCACATTTATCAATCCAGTCAGGGCTCACAGGGGCTATCTTTTCCATTTCTAGAGAGCAGTCTGATTCAGTAAAATCCAATCAATAATCTTACCTTACTGAAAGTCTATTTCCTCCTCCTATATAGTCAAGTATTGCCAGTCAAGAACCTAGCTCCACGAACAGACTACACATTCAGTATCAGTACTAAATGTTGAATACTCCTTTGGGTGATATTTTTAATTCTATGTATATGAAAACTAAAGTGGCAAATAAGAGAAAAAATACAGCTCATTGTATTTTAGTTGACTAGATTAACAGGCTTGAGCTGACTGCAGGCTACAAATAGTCTGAAGTTCTAAACACAAATCTGGACTTAAAATTTGAAGGTAATAATGTAGGGGAGGAGCTTGATAAAAGACTCAAAAGTAAAACAATGAAAAAGGATCAAAATAATTGAGAAGGAAATGGTAATCCACTCTCAGTATTCTAGCAGGGAAAATCCCATGGACAGAGGAGCCTGGCAGGCTACAGTTAGGCTACAGTTCATGGGGTCGCAGAGAACCAGACACAACTGAGTGACTGAGCACACAAGCAAAAACTGACAAAGGGGAAAATGAGTTCTTGAGACTATGTTTTAATTGTGATCAATTCCTCTAATCACAAGAATGGTAGCGTCAAGAGCCTATAATTTATTCTGGCCTAACCAAGGCTGGCTAGGTGTTCAGCACTACTATAAAACCGCTGAGCAGCTCATAGCATATTCACTTTCAGATGCAGCTTCCACATTTCTAAACCACTGAATTCATTGTTGAAAAGGATGTGGATGACTGGTGTGGCTCTGCTTGGCAGAGCTGTGATCCACAAATCGTCCATTTTATGTAATCGGGTTTAAAAGATGAAGTCAATTAAGAAATTTTATGTACTTTTCCCTCTTCATGCAGATTTTAATCTTGCAATGCCAAATGCATCTTTCATAATCGTATAAACAGTGTAATGAGCTGTTCACAAAGCTTTCACTAAAACCGTTAGCCCTGAGTAGACCTTCAAAGAGCCTCATTCACACTGGCACATGCTTTTAAAACTCTCCAGATCATTCTAGTTGGCCAAAACATAGGCCACATCTGAGGCTTTCCTACCGCAATCTTTTGTCTTAATAAAATGAGACCAAACTGCCTTAATTCGAGTATGAAAATGTTTCCAGTGAGAAGATGGCCCCAAGAAGGCAGTCAAGATGCTCAAAAACTGCTGCTCCCCAGTGCCATCCTTCCTACAAATGACAACCCATGGAGGAGTGCCTGCGTCTTGTGTAAAGCTCACGTAAAGCACCTATCAGTTTGTAGCTTTAAGAATTTTGCTGCAAATGGTTTTGAGATTACAAAACACACCTAATTTGAGCAAAATGTGAGCTAATATAGTTACACCACTTGCTCAGGGCTCTAAGAGTCAAGAGGTGAACTCCTATGTCTCTACTCCAGGGCTTAAATTTCCACGACTCAGAAGAAAAGCCACCTAGCAGTCAACCTGTGAGCATAAATTATTCATAAAACTTGCTTGGTTCTTACCGGTAGAATACTTTCCTTCTGTCACACTGAAAGGCTGAACCCTTAGATCAAAGGTATTTATCTGAAATGCTCCAGACACGGAAACCGTCTGCTCTTTGTTGCACATGTAAGAACTTCCCAGGGGAGCATCCCAGTAGCTGAGATTGGTATTTGAAATGCTGTAAACTTTAAAGGAAAAAAAAATGTTAGTAACTTATCCTGCCAATATTTTTTAAAAAGGGGGGAGGGGGAAGACAATCCTGAGGATTTTTCTGTGAAATACGGGAGAGGGTACAGGGTCTGCCCACAAAAGCCATTCTTAAGATCACTAACTAGGTTCCCTATCTCTCTACGGATGTTGCGACAGTCTAAAACCCAGTCACATTCTTAACTATTGCTTAATATGCTTTGAAAATACAAGATATTGCAAAAGATAGAACACTAGTTCTAAGCTACCAATTTTAAGTTATGGCCAAAGCCCAATTTTGACATAGAATCTTCTGTCCCATTAAATAAGGCACTTGTTATTAAATTATCTTGTTATTTGGTAACAAGATAATTATGGTTTGTATTCTTTCAGTGAAACCCATACTCTTCCCCACCCGCAGGCCAATGTTTTGCTTACCAGAGCCATTAACCAAAATCATGCTGACATTCACCTCCTTCAGATAGAATCGGTTTTCATTTTTCTGTGTGAAAAAAAGCATTCAGTTAGTCAATGCATCACAGCTGTTTACAGACACAGTTAACATCTATGGAAGGAGAGCAATCTAACATTATCACCCAGAAGATGCAACCATGGATTAGACCTGGCCCAGTAGCACAAACTGCAACCAAGTCAAGAGACTCAAAATGTGACTGAAACCCTTTTCCTCTTCATTTTTCTTTCCAACTTTGGGACCAGAGATGATGTGCTCACCTGGTTCCCAGACACTCAGCAATTCACTCCCTCCATTTCGATCTTTCTGTCACTTTCCAAGCCCTTACCACCTCCAGCCTGGATTACAACAGCCTCTTCACAGGGCTCCCTGCCTTTCTACCTGTCCAGTTCTGTTTTTCCTCCAATGCTGTTTTCTTTCTGAGGCATTAATCTAATCAGACAATCCTGATTATTTCACCGCTTAGTATGTACAAGGTAACACATCTAAGTGTTCCAGGGAGCCAGCAAAATGGACACATTTAGATCCTGCCCCCATCATGTTTACAATCTGCCAGAGAAGACAAATAAAAATAAATAACCGTACTACAAAAAAGAAAGTGATAAATTATGAATAAAAGGAGAGGAATTCCAACTAGGGAAGGAGCAAAGGCAACAGAAGATTAGGGGCGGGCCATTTGAATGGGATAGGATTCAATTAGGAAAGCAGCAGAAATGAGTATTCAAGAAGGGAAGAGCTTGAGTAAAGAAGTCAGAAATGAGCATCATCACAAGCACACTGGCATCTGAGAACTTTAAGTGCCAAGCGCTGTTCCTAAAACTTTACCCAGGAGGATTCATGGAAGAATTACAACACCCCATTTTGAGATGGGATAACTGATCCATGGAGAGTGTTGAGCAACTTCCGCAAGGCTACAGATTTGACCGCAGGGAGTCCAGCTGCAGAGCCTGAGTGCTGGTTCCTCGGTCACTCTCCTACCACACTGGATGTGCACAGGGAACAGGGTGATGGAAGCATGAGATTCACAAGGGAAAGACAGAATCATAAATCTGGATACGCAGGTTACTTTGCACAGCAGGGAGGGGAGGCTTGAACTATCCCGGCATGGGATTTAGATGTTTCCTTGTTGGCAAAACAGAACTACTGCAGGTTTCTGAGAAAGAGCTGAGCTTCAAGAAGATTCAGCTGAGGCTGAAGTCCATTAGGGGAGGGGAGGAGAAGGGGGGACTAGTTAGGAGGTGGTCTGAAACTAGTTAGGAGGTAAGCGGTAATGTAGGCTGGAATCGGTAGGGAATGAAAACAAGGGGGCAGACTAAGAGAACTTCAGGAGAAAGCACACAGGAAGTCTTGACAACATCACCCCATCTCTCCTTGGTTCGTCATTCAAGGCTCTCCACAATTTGTCCCAAACACTCTTCCAAACTTATCATTCACTAAATATGCTCCATGCCTCATTTTCCACCTAGTCTAAATTGTGTTTCTTTATCCAGGGATATTCTGTACTTTTTCACTTACTCCCCTTATACTCCACGTGTACACATCTGATCCATTCTTGTATGTCCAGCTTTAATGCCATTTCTTCTGTAAAACCCTCCTGACTCTCCCCTCCAGCCAGAATTAATGGCTTGTTCCTCTATACTCCTATTTTTGTGTCGGGCCACTCAGTCATGTCTGACTCTTTGCGACCCTATGGACTGTAGCTTGCCAGGTTCCTCTGCCCATGGAACTCTCCAGGCAAGAATATTGGAAGCAGCCATTCCCTTCTCCAGGGATTGAACCTGGGACTCTTGTGTCTCCTGCAATAGCAGGCAGATTCTTTACCACTGAATCACCTGGGAAGCCCTCCTTTACTCCCAAAGCACTTTGTACTTCCCTCTGGTCTAACACTCACCCCACTTAGAATGCACCTCCTACAGCACAGTCTACTTTTCCACAGAATCAAATCCAAAAGCCAGCATGGCATTCAAGGCCTTCCATAAAAGTGGTGGTTATTTGTACACTGTTATCTTTACCACTTGGGGGCTTCCCGAAAGGCTCAGTGGTAAAGAATCCGCCTACCGATGCAGGAGATGCAGGCCCGATCCCTGGGTCAGGAAGATCACCTGGAGAAGGAAACAGCAATCTGCTCCAGTACTCTTGCCTGGAAAATTCCATGGACAGAGGAGACTGATGGGCTACAGTCCATGGGGTCACAAACAGTTGGCTACCACTGACTGCATGCATACACACACCTTGACCAATAAATAATGGGCATCTTAAGAATACAGGCCTTCTTCTTTGTATCCCACCATAGCATCCTGTGTTGTTGTTCAATTGCCCAGTCGCATCCAACTCTTCGCGATCCTGTGGACTGTAGCATGTCTGGCCTCCCTGTGCCTCACCACCTCCTAGAATTTGCCCAAGTTCACGTCCATTGCAATAGTGATGCCATCCAGCCATCTCATCCTCTGACACCCTCTTTTCCTTTTGCCCTCAATCTTTCCCAGCATCAGGTCTTTTCCAATGGAAAAAAAAGCCACATGCCTTGTCGTGGTGAGTGGCCTGTGTAACTCAATTAAGCTACAAGCCTTGCTGTGCAGGGCCATCTAAGACAGACGGGTCATAGGAGAGTTCTGACAAAATGTGATCCACTGGAGGAATGAATGGCAAACCACCCCAGTATACTTGCCATTAGAACCTCATGAACAGTATAAAAAGCATCCTGTATATACACTGAATTCAATTATCCTAAGAAGCAATTGTCATGATAGGATTGGCCCCACTTAACTCTGGTGACACTGCAGATATTTCTAGACTTTTCAAAGCGCCTGTAGCAGGGTTAAAATGTCACTATTTTGAAGTACATTTTAGAATAGTCTTCTGCAATTAAGTAGTACATATTTCCCCATGAGAGTCAGAAAAAATCATGTTCCCTTTAGGATCCTACCTCAGCTAGAAAGATCAAGCTCAATCACTCAAAAGGGAATGAATCTAAAATACTGCTTTCTTTGTTCTTATTGACTACAATATAATCTCTATGAGGCAACTTGGGAAGCTTGCTCTACCACATTGAAGATGACAAGCTTAACTATACATTCTTAATAGCAGTTCACTGGTCATATGTGTACTGTAATGGAAAAATTATTTACATATTGGAAAAAGATTTTTATAAATCTTTCTAAAACATAATCAATTCCTCCACATATATTCCATACAGGAAAAAGGCTTTATACTCAAAATATCAAGTTTAGACAAGAAACAAAGACATGCCTAACTTTTCATATATCAGATGTTGAAGCTATTTCCCCATCCCTAGATATGAGTAATCTGATTTAAAAGCACAACTTTTTTAGTCACTTATATATTAACTGTTGGTGGGTCAACAGGTCCCTCACGGGTAGCTAGCCCCTCTTCCCCATTACAATTTGCTGTAACCTGTGCATGCACATGCACACACACACACGCACACATACACACACCCTTCAAAAAATTATGGGGATAACAACTGCTTCTGAGGTGGAAATAAAGGCCCCCAATGATTAATTTATGCTAGCTAGAAGTAGAACATGCACAAAAACTTCTGTTTAGGGTCCAGCCTTTGATGGGACCATGAACAAAGAAAACCTGGGGGCTGCCATTATAAACTATCCTGACGTAGTACATGCAGAGCCTTAGACACAGTGAGTACTCATTAAGTGTTAGCTATCATTATTACTGATACTAACAAGTAGTATAACCATGAAAAAGCCTAAATATCATAATAGACAAACAGGAGAATTTTCTAACCAATAATGGAAAAAAACTATGGAAAGTACTTTGTCTTTTATAAATAGACTTTATTATTACATATATCTATTTGGACAGATTAGATTTTTTTTTATATGGGTTAATTCTTACACCTACCCTAAGATCTACAGAACAGCAGAAGAGGAGAATGAGCTCAGTCCACAGAACATGGAAGTGACCCTGCGGAATTAACAGGAATCAATGGACAACACTGTTTAATTAAGTAGTGTTGAAATGGAAAATAGAGATAATTATCCCCCTCAACACATAAACATACACACCCATTCACACAGAGACTTTCAGATGTGTTTCTGAGAGAATGATCCTAATTCTTGATGAACCAGTTACTCACCACAGCAAAGACAAAGTCGAGATACTTGATGTTGCTGCTGCTCAGCCTGAGAAGAGCAGTTTGAGGTTGGCAGCTGCCAGTAGTGTTGGTTGTGTTGGGATTGATATTAAAAACTGAAGCAACCTTCAGGGGAAGAGGAGGGGAGAAAGGCATAGATTAACCATAAAAATCTACAGCAAAACCTTATATTCCAATAAGATCAAGTTCACGGAGAACAAAAACTCCTTTTGTCTCCTGGATACTTAAATGTATGATGTCTTACTTTCAAAGTTGGCACAAGACCCTCAAGCTGTAACTCAGCAGACTTTAAAAAAAAAAAAGGAAGACAAGAGGGAAGCTTCCTCAAACAATGAGCCAAATGAAAAGACATTTCTTACGGAGCACAAGAGCCATCTGTCTAGCTTGTTTAAGTCCCAAGACACTGGAAATGAGATCGGTTTGCCAGAACGCCCTCTGTAGGCCCAATAGAGCTTTGCAAGCAGAAGTGCCGTCAGGTACTCCTTTCTGTATTTACCTACCTATAGCATTCAAATCAGCAAATAGCTGGAGAAACAGCTGCACTGTGTTCCAAGTTTACAGTGTCAGTAGCTCAGTTGTGTCCAACTCTTTGCAACCCCATGGCCTGACCACGGAATTCTCTAGGCAAGAATACTGGAGTGGGTAGCTATTCCCTTCTCCAGGGGATCTTCCTGACCCAGGGATAGAGCCAGGGTCTCCTGCACTGCAGGCAGATTTTTTACCACCTGAGCCACCAGGGAAGCCCTCACATAAAAGTTTCAAGGAGTTGTACTTTAAACTAACTGAAACAAAGATCAACTGCTTGGACTTCCCTCGTGGTGCAGTGAATAAGAATCTGCCGGCCAGTGCAGGGGGCTCAGGTTCCATCCCTGGTCGAGGAAGATCCCACATGCCACAGAGCAAATAAGCCCGTGTGCCACAGCCACTAAGCCCAAGCTCTAGAGCTGGAGAGCAGCAACTACTGAGGCCCGTGTGCCTAGAGCCCAGACTCCACGACAGAGAAGCCTGTGCACAGTAACGGTGAGTAGCCCCCACTCACCACAACTAGAGAAAGCCCACCCAAAGCAATGAAAACCCAGCACAGAGGAAAAATTTTTAAATAAATAAACAAGTAAATTTTTAAAAGACTCAGCACAGACAAAAAGAAGTAAAAATAAATAAATAAAATTTTAAAAAAAAAAATGCTCTTTAAAAAAAAATACTGCTCATATTCTGACCTGCTGATGGCAAAAGAATCTATGCCCCAAAGAGTCTCTTAAACTAATAGGTTTCCTGCTGGCCAAGACAATCCCTTGACAGCGACATTAATTCTTTATGGTTGTATTAACTCAAATTAGTTACAACTCTACAAGACAACATCAGATCACTATTTAAAACTGCATCAGTCCATTACACATTCTTGGACTGAAGGCTGGACCCACTACATTGGAAAGGAGATACAGAAAAGAACATATCAATAAAAATAGGCAACTATACCTTATCATGAGTAAGGTTCAGCTGCAGCCCCATGGTAGCCAGAAGACAGGTACCATTGCTATTTACAACTGAATAGGATCCGACCACTGGTTTTGTTGGAGATGGCACCGTGGTGGGAATGATGGGCACGGCAGTGGTTACAGTTTTATCTTTATCACACAAAAACTCTAAAACATACAAGGACAAAATAAATTGTTTAATTCATAAGGTCAGGGAAGAGCAACATATTTCTCAAAACAGAAGTACAAAAGGATTATATTCAGGATAGGGAATGTTTTGAAAGTATTATTAGTATTTTAAACTAAATGAGGCAGAGGTCCTCAAACTGCTGCTTCATATGCAATCTTAAAAAAAGTTATGACACATCAGATGGGCTCCAGACACATACAAATGCTTTATCTACTCACATGTGGCCACACACTCATCTTTTTATACCCTTTGTTCCCCCCAAATTATCACCTGCTTCTGAAATGAAAATCAGAGATTTAAGTTTGAAAACAGTTCACTCCTACATTTAAAAAAAAAAAAAAAAGTGTTTTTAGCTGAAAAAAAGTTTAAAAATCACTGAAGGATTTAAATACAAATGAACTTTTTTTTATCTGTGTTGCCCCTACAGCAAATCATAGGCATTTCAACCTCTTCTTAGGAAGTGTTGGTCATTTTCCAGAACTGGTGCCTGAGAAATTAATGTATTCCCAATAAAGTCATACAAAAGTTACAAAATCAATTTATAAAAGTCAAGATTAGAACACAGAAATTCAATTTCTCAGCTTTTGTCTGGGATCTTCAAAAGCTTAAGAGCTAAGGATCAAATGCTATTTGAGGATTTGTTCCAACAAAGATTAGGTTTTATCCACGGAGAGCACTAGAGGTAGGGTATTTCAGAAGATCATTCCTCCACATGTCCATCAGAAACCTGAAAGCCAAGTTCTACCAGAATAAGAATTGCTGTTATTTATAAAAACTTTACAGTGCAATGTAGCTGTAAGTCTTAACATATAAATGCTTCAGATAATACTTCAACTAAAGCTTCTTGGTATACTCTAATCTTAAGTTAGGACCCAAGTATAGAAATGTCTCTGCTTTTAAAGTGCTCACCTGTTGTGCTCACTGTGCCATTCTGGACAAAAGCTTGTACATGAACATCCCAATAGTGCTGGACAACATCACTGTTTTCTAAGGTTGACAAACTATTGCATCTAAAGATGTCATTCAATGGAATCTTGAGTGCCACATGGTAATTAACAGTAAAAACTCCTGTAAGACAAGAGTCAACAACAGCTATTTCCAAGAAGGTAGGAGGAAAGTGATCATATAAATATATCGACTTTCACCTTTTCTGTGTGCCTGCCCCACCCCACCCCTGAAGTGACAACAGACAAGGCCTGTTCAGGGACAGACAAATTCACTGTGGCTGAAACACAAGGGGTTAAGAGGAAAGGGGTGACGGGGATTAGGAAGGAAAGATAAGTTGCAGGTGGTCACACTTTGCAGCATATTCTAAGACCTAAGGACAGGTCGGGCACTGTTTTGTTAGCAATAGAGGGTCAGTTTTAGTTTTTAAAGCTGGAAATAACAAAAGTGTCATTTATTTTAAGGAAGACAGCAAAACTATAGAGGTCAGGCAGGGCAGAAACTTTTTAAGCGAAGTCATTTAAGAGGTAAACTAGTTAGTAGGCTAATGACCTGGTTAAGGGGAAAGATGAGGGTTTCCCTGGTGGCTCAGCGGTAAAGAACCTGCCTGCCAATGCAGCAGACATGGACTCGATCCCTGATCTGGGAAGATCCCATATGCTGCAGAGCAACTAAGCCCACAGTCTTTGAGCCTGTGCTCCAGAGCCCACGTGCTACAACTACTGAAGCCCATGCGTCCTACGGTCCATGCTCTACAACAAGAAGCCACTTCAATGAGAAGCCCGCACACCACAACGAGAGAGAAGCAACTGGTCACCGCAACTAGAGAAAAACCTGCAAGCAACAAAGATCCAGCACAAAAATAAATAAAAGTATAAAAAAGCAGGGGAGATAAGGAGGAGTTGCCTAAACCAAGACAGTGAGGGGCAGTAAGAAGACAGCATGCGTGCGTGCTCAGTCATGGCTGACTCTTTGTGACCCCATGGACTGTAGCCCGCCAGTTCCTTCTGTCCATGGGATTTCCCAGGCAAGAATTCTGCACTGGGTTGCCATTTCCTCCTCCAGGGGATCTTCCCAACCCAGGGATTGAAACTATATCTCCTGCACTGGCAGACAGGTTCATTACCACACTGAGCCACCAGGGAAGCCCAAGAAGAGAGCAGAAAGGCAAATCGAAAACACATATCTAAGGTAGAATCAACAGGACTTAGTGACAAAACAAACAAGAGAGATGGAATAATCAAGGATTATTTCTGTGCTACAATCCCAAAGTAAGTGAAAGTAACTAAAATGAGTTTTTGAAACCTCTTCCTGGATAGAATTTAGAGACTATTCCATTTAGGAAAATCTCAGAATATGAAAGCAGTAAGTTACCACCTTTCTGTGCCATTATTATAATGCCTATAGTGAAATGCCAAAGGGGAAAAAAAAATTTAAACCAATGAACCAGAACAGTTTCCTACAAAACCGTTTTTCACTGTTAACTAAGTGAAAAGATGTCTGAACTGGCTGTACATAGACAGACCTCAAAAAACAAATGAGTGCAAAAACAAGTCATAGACACACCGGAGTTACATTATAAAACTGTCATTTGAAAAAAAAAAAAAAACAAAAAACTGTCATTTGTAAAATGATGTATTGTGTCTGAACATATATTGACATATATATTAGTCAAATACAAACATACAGACAGGAAAGTTACACTCCTAACTCCCAAGAGTGGTCCCCTCTTGGGAGGCAGGGAGGAAAATGGCTCTGAGGAGTGGGTACAAAGGAAACCTCTAAAGTACCTGGTAAGGTTTTATTTCTTGAAATAAAACAATGAGGCAAATATGGAAAAAACAGCATTCGTTCTGGGTAATGGGTTTATGTGTGGTTCTGTTATTTCCTGTACTTTTCTATTTCTACACTGTAATTTTTAAAAATTTTTCATTTATTTAACACTAAACACATTTTGTATTGGGGTATAGCCAATTAAGTGAAGGGACTCAGCCATACATATACATGGTGGCTCAGACGGTACAGAATCCACCTGCAATGAGGGAGACCTGGGTTCGATGCCTGGGCTGGGAAGATCTCCTGGAGGAGGGCATGGCAACCCACTCCAGTATTCTTGCCTGGAGAACCCCATGGACAGAGGAGCCTGGAGGGTTACAGTCCATGGGGTCACAGAGAGTCAGACACCACTCACAGCGAAGCACAGTACATTCTCCCCCCACCCCCTACCTCCCATTCGAGTTGGCACATAACACTGAGCAGAGTACACTCTATTTTAATCATGAAAAAGAAAAATTTAAAGGAAACAGCAGGAGGTAATTCCCTGGCAGTCCTGTGGTTAGAACTCTGGTCTTTCACTGCCAAGGATGCGGGTTTAATTGCTGGTTGGGGAACTAAACTCCCAGAAACTGTGGCACAGTCGAAAACAAAAAACAACTTCAAAGTCACTTCAATTACCATATGCCTAAAAATACAACGCTAAATTATTTCAAAAAACTATCATCAACAGTTTGTTTAAGGGAGTCATTTAAAATCTCAAATAGTTTCAAATATTACAGAAGCTAGCAATAAAAATTGTATCTTCCCTTAGTCAGGAAACTAAGATCCCACAAGCCATGTGGTACAGCCAAAAAATGTTGTTGAGGCTGTTTAGTAGCTCAGACATGTCCCACTCTTTGCGACCCCATGGACTGTATCCCGCCAGGCTCTTCTGTCCATGGGATTTCCCAGGCAAGAATACTGGAGTGGGTAGCCATTCTCTTCTCCAAGGGATCTTCCCGACCCAAGGCTCGAACCCACGTCTCCCACTTGGCAGGAGGATTCTTTACCATCTGAGCCACCTGGGAAGCCCATGGCCAAAAATAAATAAATAAATGGGGGGGAGAGATCGGTGTTAATGTTTCAAATTCCACAGTCTTCCCATCAAATCTATTAGATTAAGCCCCATCTGCTTTTACTGCCACCTCCCCTTGGTCCAGGTACTTATTACATCATCCGGTGAGTTCTGTAACAGTCTCTAAGCTGGTATCTCTGCCTGTAGTCTCCTCACTTCCCATTTAATCCTGCAGAACATTCTTTATCAACTACTGTCTCTTACTTTTGTTACATCATTCTTCTGCTTAAAAATCTAAAATGGTTCCCCAGTGCCTACCCCATCAAGCTAAAAGCAGTTCCTTGGCTTCCAAAGCCCCCTATTAATTTAGACTCACTGCACCTGGCCAACATGATTTTCCTTCTACTATGTACAGCCTCTATTTTAACTGGGCAGCTCTCCAATCACTACTGCACATACTGTGCTTCCCCCTGCTGGAAATACTCTGCTCAAAATTCTCCGCTTACTCAAAATCTACCATTAGGCGAAGTTTCAGCTCAGGTCCTCCTCCTCTACACCAAGCTTTCTCACTCCTCCAATGCATCACCTCCTCTGCTTGTCATCAGGCCCTCTTGTCCACAGGCATCCACTGATGAGCTCAGGGACTATGTACCATAGGTAAAGTTCACTCTGTGCCTTGACAAAGAAAGTCTAGAGCTTTCCTCACATTGTCAGTAAAGATTTATGAACCCTCCACCCCCAAAACACAAACAATAACAAAAGCACACAGATCTCAATGCTTTCCAATTTTCCCATGTATACTTGGGAAAACAATTTCACTTTGTCTCTCCAACTAGTTCTTAAGCTCCTTGAAAGTTAGGGGCAAATCCTAATCCTAGTTCAAGACAATATACAGCAGAAAGCTAAATATACAAGATATCCAAGAACAAACTTGCTTCAGTCATCCTCTCAAACTAACAGATCAGTAAAAAGGAAACTAGGATTTGATTTCTGAGTCTCAGTTAGTGATACTGCCCATGTTTTACATGAGCTCACTCACTTCTGGGTCTTTAAAAATATAATCTTTTGATACTCCATAAATCCAAATGAATTACTCATCCCCCAGACCAGGCAACTCAAGCCCATCTATTTGTGTTTCTGAGGTCAGGATGAAATACTATCTATGACAAATGCTAAGCTACTAGGAACACCATGTTAATATCCCAATCTCAGTGGAAGGTAAAAGAGAGAATTATATCCCTAACAAGACTGAAATCTCCATTATCCATGCCTTCAAAATATTTTAATACACATTTCACTTCTAGTAAGTTACCAGAGCGGCTTCCCTGGTAGCTCAGTTGGTAAAGAATCCACCTGCAATGCAGGAGACCACAGTTTGATTCCTGGGCCAGGAAGACCCGATGGAGTAGAGATAGGCTACCCACTCCAGTATTCTTGGGCTTCCCTGGTGGCTCAGCTGGTCAAGAATATGCCTGCAATGCAGGAGACCTGGGTTCGATCCCTGGGTTGGGAAGATCCCCTGGAGAAGGGAAAGGCTACCAAACTCCAGTATTCTGGAGTTACCAGAATGGCCTAATTCCCAATGCCTTCCCAAGTTCATTTTGACGTAAAATTGTCTCAAAATAGCAGCAAATGTTGACTTCAGTCATCTTACCTTTTTTTTAGACAACTTTTTTCTCTTACCTTTTTTACTCTACAGTCAAAATCCTATATAAACGGTAACAAGATTCGAAGATGAAGTTTTTCTGCTGGCCTCAGGCTACTAAACTTGTACCCATTTAAAATAGTTATCAGTAAAGGATTTTCTCATTCATTCAACACTTATTGACTGCCCACCACTGAATGAAGTAAATAACAGTAGTTATGTGCCATGGACTCTATAAGCACAACAGGCTTTGGTTCAAACACCAGCTTACCGCTTACTAGCCTGTATGACCTTTGGTAAAGATATCTAATCTCATCAGGCCTGTAAAGCTGAGATAACATCTACTTCCCAGGGTTGCTGTTAAGGCTTCAGTGAGATGCTCCTGGCAACATACTTAGGGTACTACACGGTACACAGTAAAGAATCAAGCAACGACATCAGACATCCTCACTGTGTCAAATACTATGCTGTGCAAGAAAGTCCAAAGACATGACATTTCCATTCCGATTAGGGAGACAGACAGGCATAAGCATGGCTTTTAAATTATTTACACTGTTCATTATTAATGAAGAGCAAGAGAACACAAACACAATCCAATACTTAAGGTTACCTTTTTCCTTCGCATCAGGAAATGTTGTGTTATCATTAGTGTTGTAGGAAAATGAGATGTAGTCGACTAAGTAAGTAGATGTAGATGATGCCTCTTTTGTAAAATTCACAATCCAGGAAAAACCGGACCCAAACTGCACTGCTATTTTGGGACCATTCTGATCGTCCCCACAAAAGCTTCCATTGTAGGTTGCAGCACTAAAGTCTGAAATGGTTACAGTTTTCTAAAAGAAAAAGACATCTGTGGCTTAGTCCCAAACAGGCAGCAATGAGAACAAGCATTTCCACCAGGGGTGCCACTGTGAAGTTGATATATCACACCCCACTGGCCAGCCTGGCCCATCTATGCTGACGGGTTTCTGATTCTTTAACTACACACCAGTCCCTCTGGACAAATTCACGTTATGTCTTAAAACAAAAGGAAAACCAGCCTGAAGTTCAGCTATTGACTTTAAAAAAAAATATCAGGCTGTAAGCAGGCAGGATCTCAACCAAAAGAAATAAGGCAAAAAGGATTGAGAGGATAAACCCACCTCCGTCCAAAGGAGACTTTAATAGCAAGCTATTTAAAAAAGCTTTAATGTTAGTACATGTCAAAAAATTATAGAAGTGGTTACACCTGAAACACCATAGTCTTCAGATCATTTTCCCTTAACCAACTCCAAAAAACCTCCAAAGAACTGATGAATTAGAATATTCATTCCTAAATAAACAAAAAAAATTCACTTCAAAACTAAATAGGATACCTTCAAGTATACATGCTAAATAAAATAGCTCCACAAAATGTACATGGTGTAAGTTAACATGAAATTATATTTGTATAAATGAATCCAAAGGATTAAAAAAAAAGTACAATTAAATTCCTACTATAAAACCCAAAGAAAAATAAAAACACTTACGTTATGCTTGTCTGTGGTCTCATAGCGTATTGTGAGATTCATCTGCCATTTTGCATAAAGGCAAGTGGCTTTTGATGAATCTGTCAAATTAAGTTCCAATGCATAAGATGAGACGGCACCTGGATTAAAAACAATAAGATTTTTTTTTTAATATTATTTTATTAGTTGGAGGCCAATCACTTTACAACATTTCAGTGGGTTTTGTCATACATTGACATGAATCAGCCATATAGTTACACGTATTCCCCATCCCGATCCCCCCTCCCACCTCCCTCTCCACCCGACTCCTCAGGGTCCTCCCAGTGCACCAGGCCCGAGCACCTGACTCATGTATCCCACCTGGGCTGGTGGTCCGTTTCACCATAGATAATATACACGCTGTTTTTCAAAACATCCCACCCTCACGTTCTCCCCCAGAGTTCAAAAGTCTGTTCTGTACTTCTGTGTCTCTTTTTCTGTTTTGCATTAAAAACAATAAGATTTTTAAATTGGACTACAAAAACACATATAAAATAAAAGCAAGCTCTACTCATCACTGAAGTTCAACCTAATAATCATTTACACACTCTGTGTCTTGCTAGTTTTAGACAATTATTACTTATTAAGACTTTTGGTTTTTTTTTAGGTAAATGAGGTGATGGGGAAATGTGGAAGGGGTGTTTTCTCAAACCAGCTGGTGGAACCTTCTCTATAAAAATAATAGCTCTGATTTCTGCGATCTTGCTTTAAATCCTGTCAAACTACATGACCTATGATACTGAGAAGTCTTGGCAAACTCTTTTTTATTCTGATGTAAAGATGTGGGCCAGGTCTAAGCATGTGTATCACGTGACCAAAGGAAAAGTATTGCAAAGGTTGTTAGATTCACAAGCAAAAAGTTAATTTTTAGAAATGCAACATTCATCATTTCAGTTTCATTTTAAAACTCAATCGATTAGAAAGCCTAATTCATCTTCTGACATGGACTCAAAGTCCCTTCCCTCCATTCTCAACCTGCTACCTCTTTATTTTAGCAGAGAAACCTTTCAGGGACAGAAAAGTTTTGGGGATTTTCAGCTAACTTGACTCTGATCTTCTACACTAGTTTAAATGGGGGACATCACCTATTAAATTGAAGAGCCCAAGGACTCAAAACACGATATGCCAGCAGACATAAATGATGGACCACCACCTAAGGATTTTCTTCACTGTCTCACCAAGGGGTGCACTGTTTCCTGTTGAGATAGTTGTAGAGCCTTGAATGATGCCTAAGCATGCCAGCGTCACCTACAAGTGAGGACATGCTCTAGACTACAGAGAATCAAGTCCCGAGAGGAAAACCAAGAAGGCGTGCCTCAGCAACAGCTTTCAAGCTGTACACAAAGCCCGCGTCATGCTCTGGAGACCAAGCTGCCTCGCCAAGCCTGAATCTGATATGCCTAAGCTCGTGGTTACTGACAATGCCTAAATGTACTGGCTACAGGCTCCAAAAGACCTGTGAAGCCTAAGTAGGTTTTACAGCCATTCTTTTCTCAGAACAATCTGGAATGGAGCTACCATCACTGATCCAAGGCTACCCCTGCAGTGGTGGCTCAGAATTCTTCTGATCAGCTGGAAGCCTACTTTCCATACACATTCTCTGGGTTTGTTTCAAGTCCCCCATTTTAACATATTCTCCTTGTATTCAAAGTATTCAGGACTTCCCTAAGGGTGCAGTGGGTAAGAATCTGCCTGCCGATGCAGGGGACAAGGGTTTGATGATCCCTGGTCTGGAAAGATCCCACGTGCTGCGGACCACTAAGCCTGTGTGCCACAATTACTGAAGCCTTCGAGCCCTAGAAGCGGTGCTCTGCAACCAGAGAAGCCACCACAATGAGAAGCCCGTGCACCGCAACTAGAGTAGGCCCTGCTCATTGCAACTAGTGAAGCCCACGCAAAGCCAAAAAGACCCAGCACAGCCAAAAATAAATTTAAAAACAAAAAAAATTCTTTGTTGATTCTGAATAGACTCATTAAAAAAAAAAAACAACCACCAAAACATTCAAAACCATCAGAAACAACCAAAAAAGCCTGCCATATGTTAATCATTTTCTTTCCAAAGATATTAGAGTAGCAAACAAGACCATGTGAAACAGCAATCAGTATCAAAGGATCAGTATCAAGGGTGGAGGACTCGGCTCTCTGGAACAGAAGGCAAAGGCAGTCGTCTGTATTCGCGGCTACATTAACATCAAAATGACAGAGGATGAGATGGCTGGATGGCATCACCGACTCAACGGATGTCAGTCCATCTGAATGTCCATCGAGTCGGAGCAAGATCCAGGAGTTGGTGATGGACAGGGAAGCCTGGTGTGCTGCAGTCCATGGGGTCACAAAGAGTCGGACACAACTGAGCAACTGACATCAAAACTGACATCAAAACAGCCTACCCACCATCCCAGAACTGAGAACTGGCCCAAGGGCCCAGCACATTCTGTCCTCTGACTTCACAACCCAGCTCCCTGGGAGAACTGTGCTTTCAGAGGGCTTCTTCCACCCCCAACTGCCCACAGGCCACTTTTACTCAATGCCTGTCACCTCGAACTCAACAATTCCAAAACATCCATTCTTCAACTTCCTCCAAGCTCGTTCCCCTCTATTCAGCCTCACTGGCTTGAAAGGAAAGGCAGCACCCTGTAGAGACACTCAGGCTCAAAAGGTTTTGGGAATTGGCTTCTCCTTCATTCTCTTCTTTGAGTCCTATTGATTTTTTTTCCTCCCAATTCCCTCTGAAATCCAATCTCTGCCTTTAATTTCTATTCCAAATCCACCAGCACACCCCTAACTTACTACAGATGCCTCCAAGCAGCCCCTAGAGGTGTTGTCAGATTAATGGTCCTTAAACACCTCTTCCTCTCAGGATACTGTCTTGTTCAAAACCTTTTATGGGCTCCAAAATACCCATGCTAGAATTTAATTCCTCTGCCTGACTTTCAAAGTAATCTTTAATCTTGTCCCACCCTATTCCTTCAACTTCTCTCAAGGCCTTGTTCCCAGAACACACCCTTCAATCCGGCTGAACTTGTTCCACTGGACCCATTCGCCACGCTCTAGTCAACCTCTGTCCCAGGCTTCTACCGTTCCTAACATTTGAAATAGACTTGTTTACCTCGGAGGGGATTTCACTATTTCTGGCTGTCCCCAAATCTACAACACCCCCGCCCTTTTTTAAAAACAATTTTTGGCCGATACCACCTCCCCTCACTGTAACAGCTGAAAATGTGGCAGGGGCCAGCCAGTAGGGCTGGTGGCAGTCTAGCTCAATGGCATGAGTTGGGACACTAAACTTGGCTGTGGGATACATAGTCAAGAACTCCAGTAATTCTGAGTAATCCACTGCACCTTTCTTAAAACGTGAAAAAAATTTTTTATGTGTGATGTGTAACATACATACAGAAAATATTACAGCATACATATGGAAGGGATTTCAAGTGCATCAAGTATCCAGCTCGAAGCATTTTCACAAACTGAACCCACTTGTGTCAGGACACAGAACATTCCAAGTACTCCCCTGAAAGTTCCCTCACTTCCCCTTTCCAGTTACCAATTCCCTTCCAAGGGCAGCCAACAACCTGACTTCTAACAAACAGCAGAGTTCACTTTTGCCTGTTGTTCAACCTGATGTAAATGAAATTCACTATGCTCTCTTTTGTACCTGGCTTCTTTCACGCAACATTATGTCTTTTGAGATTCACCCATGGTGTTGAGCGTAATTGCGGTTTGTCATTTCTCATTCTGAATGTACAGCCTTCTTGCATTAGGTCAATACTCCACTACATGTGTGTGCTACTGCTTATGGACATTTGGATAGTTTCCAGTTTGGTTCTATTACAAATGGATGCATCAGTGAACACAGGTGTGTTGTGTGTCTATTGGGTATACGTTTACGAATGAAACTGAAGGGTCTAAGGGTATGCACATGTCCCAGTATCTTTTTAAGAAATTCCTTTTCTGCTTAAAAATTGATGAGATTTAACTTCTGTTGTTTATAATTAAGAACCCAGACTGATAAGCTGTCCATTTTTCAGCCACCATTCTCTCCTTAAAGATTTCCTGACAACACACTTCCATATATTTTATACTACCCTGAATTATTCAGTTATTTTATGCCTGTAAATCCTGTCTCCTCTATTACTTAAGCTCCAAAACAACAGTTTTCAACTGTAACTTCGCAACAAACTGACGTGCCAGGGTAAATTGTAGTATACAGCAAATAATTTGTTAGCTAATAAAAAAAAGTACCAAAGTCCGTGAATGAATGATATACACAAATAGATCCAAGATTTCCTTTTGATAAGGTCTCTGCTACTCATTTGAATTCCAATATTCTCCCTTAGGCAGATGATCTTATCTACGCACAGCCCCTTGGAGTGTGTCTTTTTTATGAATGTCATCCATCACAGGTGTCAGGGAAGGGGAGACTATATCTATTACTTCCCTCTATCTCCCACCATCCCTAGTAGTGCTGAATATATTAGATTGTCAATAAATACTGATTGATTATATCCAGGTGAAAATACCATGCAATCAGGACCTGGAACACAGCTTAATCTAATTATAGGAAGTCTAAGCCTTCACCTCTTCCAAATCATGAACCCAACCCATCAGTCTTCTGGATACTCCTCTCAACCCCCATGTCGGTTTTTTGCAATACATTTTGACATGGATTTCAGCTAGTAATAATGCTTTTCCCAGAAGTTTATAGTTGAAACATTTACATTTTGGTTAAAAAAATATCTTCAGCAAGCCACTTGCATCCTATCAAAGTGTCTGATTTTAGACTAGCCAACCATTTTTGTCTAAAAGGCTTTATGACATTAAAAAACACAGCTGAATATATCCTAGAGTGTGTAATTATAGACCTGAGAGTTTACTCTCCAAAGGGGCAGTGGGGAGGAGGGGGCAAAATCAACTTTCCCAAATGCAAATATCCTCTTGTTTCCAAAGAAATCATTTATAGGTTCTTTTAGGACTCAGAACTCTAAGCTCAGTGTCTCTAAGCATGACACACAGCAAAAAGTGGCTAGGTTTTCCTAAGTCTTTTTGCGATCCAAAGTGTGGTTGAAAAATATACATTTGTAAACTATATGGGGGTGGGGTGGGAACATCATAATAATGGTAAAACAAAACCAATAAAAAACAATTATCTAAGAGGCAATAGTACAATTAAAGAGTCCCATCACTGGAGCTGAAGAGCTAGAATTCAAATCAGGCAGTCCAATTTAAACACAGGTTGTGAGATTCTGGGCAAGTTAACCTTGCTAAGAATTGTACAGTGCATTTCTCTAACACATTCTTTGAAAGCGCGAGAGCCCTTCAGAGTTAAGAGGCCTTTGCCATGCAAGTTAAGAGATTCCAACTTAAAAGTTTTTTTCCCTTCTAAGAAACAGCACCTAAAGGGGTCCCTCCCAAATTTTCAGTATGTCTACTTTCATTGCATTAAGTGATGGACTCTTGTCCTCAAACTCATCAATTCAGAATGAGGTTGAGCAAAGGATCTTAAAAACAAAAACATGAAAAAAAAAATCAGGACATACATAGGCATACAGTATCTATTTACACTTTGTTTTCAACTCATAGGTTTGTTAAGTCAACCAAGTCAAATCAACTGTTCCTCAATTCCTAATATAAGTACAATTACCACGTGGTAGTTCCTGATACCCTGGATTTCTGGTAAATTTCTTAAAAATTAAAAGAAATAATAGATTTCAAGCTATGAAATATTTTTTTAAGGTCAGAGAGTGGGTAAAGAAATAAAAGATTTCCATTCAACTAATGGAAAGTGCTTATTGCTGAGTGGTGTTGGGCAGACCTCCAGAATTCTTTTGCAATGCACGGCAGGATACCAACAAGTACTCATAAAGTACACTTCTGGAGCTGACGGGATCTCTGATCACTTTAATCTGAAATTATGATCGGAATGCTTTCATCACTACAGGAGGAAGAGCAGTTTTCTTGCACCAAGGATCACTGAATTCAGCTATAATGCTGTGAAATAATCCTTCATCACAAATTCCACTCAAGGATATAGTGGAAGAAAGCTCAACTCATGGGAAATATGTGAATATCTATAAATCCTATCAGATGTGATAACCAATGGCCAATAGATGAATAATAAGGCTATCCTTTTGAGTATCTTTATTAAAACTAGAATAATTTCAGCAGAACGGTGAAACCAAAGTTATCAGTGGTAAGGCTACAGAAAAATCTCAGTGCTTACTTTCTTACTTTTCAATCACATCCAAGAGAGATAAACTGGTTCTTTGTGAAAATCTCATTCTCCTCACCTAGGAGGTTCTGGTTCCCCAGGTGAACCTTCACTACTGCTTAGGTTTATGTGAAGAGACAGAGGTAAGATGAGGCTTCCCTGGTGGCAATGCAGGAGACGCGGGTTCAATCCCTGGGTTGGAAAGATACCCTGGAGCTGGAGAAAGAAATGGCAACCCACTCCAGCATCCTTATCTGGAAATCCCCTGGACAGAGGAGCTTGGCAGGCTACAATCCATGGGTCGAAAAAAGAGTCAGACACAACAGGTAAGATACCAGCATTATTATATGGGATTATACTTTAATCAGTTGGTTTATATTCATCTGTACAGCTTAGCACTGATCTGAAAGTTCTCCATCCGAAAACACACAGAAAAACATCTTGCAAAGCATAATGTAAGGTTCACAGAAGAAAAAGGTAACCAACGTAATCTAGTTCACCAATGTCTCCCCAGCGCTCACCAACGAAGACCTTCAACAAAAGCCTGAGTTAACCCCACGCCCCAGGCCCTGTGCCAGGGAGGCAATGGGGAGTTAACAGCAGAGCAGACAGTCTCCACTCAGAGACTAAATCCACAGAGATTTGCCTAGTACCGGGGGGGGGGGGGGGGGGTTGGGAATAAAAGGGTGGAAAACAGGCTAATAACCTAGGCGTTTGGCAAGACTGACTCCTATTCCTCCAAATAAGTCACTTGGGCTGGCCTCCTTCAAGCCTCTGCTCAAAAGTCACCCAACAATGAAGGCCTTCGGGCCACAAATGTCAAGGAGGGTCAACCCCACCACTCCCTCCCTACCGGCTGCTCTTTCTTCTTCCTCATATCCTGCCTCATTGCCTTCACCTGCGTATCGCACTCTGCAATTCTATCCTTGACCTGAGGGGCTGTCTTCCCCCACTAAGAGGTAAGCTCCCTGAGAGCAGGAACCTGACCGGCTTCTCCATTGCTCCATCGAGCCCTTTTGCCCAGTGGCTTCCATCAACAGGAACTGGTAGAGGGACTCCTCCACCAGTGAAGTACACACTTGGGACATTTCTATCAGGTTTTTCCCCACCCAGAAAAGCCTCCACCCTATAAAAACCAGAAGTCAGACTAGTTATGGGAATCAGTAACCACAGAACTCTGAAATCCATAATGTCACAGGGGGAACATAAGCAATGATGCTAGGAAGTTTTTCATCCACTACTCTCTAACGCCTCTAGGTAGCTTTTCTTCAGACTTTCTCTAGCCAGGTCTAATCCATTCCAATAAATACTAGCATAATTTAATCTTTGTGAAAAAGGCCAATACACAGGCTCTAAGAATTCCCTTCTATACTTATTCTAAAGCAGCTATTTTTTTTAAAATCAGCTATTTTTAAAGCGCTACCTGGTAGAGCTGGGAAAGAGTTATAGTTACCAAGTGAAACCGGTGCAGCTGGTGCACTAAGGGTTCATGAGGTCATAAATCCAGGAACAAATCCCCCTCCCTGGGACCCTCTGCAGTGCTCAGGAACAGCGTGAATTTCACAGCAGATACTTTATTGACTTTCCAAAAAAACTATTACTGGTATCCATTTTGATACCTAAAGGTAAGGTGCAAAATCCACCAAGCAACTGAAGAATTGTTAAATTCTTAAACACACATAGCAGTTTGAGCTCCTTCTCTCTCACACACACACAGAGAGCCACACAGAAGGAATCTGAGTTCCCCCACTGCACCCACAGCGGGCAGTAAAAGCAGCTGCAAAGAAAAGAGAGTTTCTATTTTATCCTGGTACCTTCGAAAAATCTGACCTAGGAACAGTTACCTTTTCTCCAAACCCTGTTCTGAACTGGGTTCCCTATGGAGGTACTCCATCCTGGAAATCTTCCAAGAGGATGAATCTAGCTTAGTCCCAAACAATAAATGGCAAACTAGCAGATGAGCTGATGGGTTTTTTCATGTGCTTCTTTTGCCTGTTTATTTTCTGCAATGAGCAAGCACTGCTTTTGTAAAAAGAACACACAAAAAAGCTTTCATTAAAAGGAAAAAAAATAATGACAAGAAAGCCAACAAGACAATGATTTTTTTCCCCCTTTCTCTGAACAATAATAGTGTTGTTTGTGCCGATCCAATTGGCAGAGAACTACTGATTACCAGATGCCTTGGTCAGATGTGTTCTAGTCACTGATAAGGTGCTTCTCTCTGTAAACAATCCTCTCATAGGGTCACCTGGCCTCCCTAAGTGCTTCAGAGGGGAGTCAAGGCTGCACATTACATTTGAGAAAAAAAGCTCCGTGGCCCCTTTCAAAAGGGTTACAGAAGGTTCTCCTGCACTAAATGCACAGCTGGACTCCCTTCTGGCATCAGGGCCCTTTTACTCTCTTATCCACTGAGGACCTCAAAGGGCTTTGTTTATGTGACTTACATCCATTGCTACTTGCTGTACTAGAAATTAAAACTTAAAAAAAAAGGGACTAAAACACGTCAGACCCGTGAGAGTGGTGATGTCATCACACTTTCTATAGCTTCTGGAAAACTCCACCGTACTGAGGAGAGGAGAGAGAGAAGACGACAAATGTCTTAATTTTAGTCTGGAAATAGTTTTGATCTGACAGGAACTCTCCCCCCCAAAGATCCTTAAGAATCACTAGATGATCCAGACCCCTTCCAACGCCATGGCTTTGGAGCCAGATTCCTCATCTTTTGGCACTACTGCCATTCTGAGATGGGTGGGGTGGGGGAGGGCTGTCCTGTGCCTTATGGGATGTTTAGACGCACCACTGGCCTCTTCCCACTAGATGCCAAAAGCAATCCCCAGTGATGACAACCCAAATGTCTCCAGACATTGCCAAATGCCCCCTGGGTGAGAATCCACCATTCCACGTGTTGACTTTATTCTTCTACTGAAATGCTTATTACAAAATGTGTGCCTTTCATTCCCCTTCCCGGGCCCCTAATGTATCTATTTCTTCTCTACTGGATGGCATCACCGACTCGATGGACCTGAGTTTGAGTAAACTCCGGGAGCTGGTGATGGACAGGGAGGCCTGGCGTGCTGCGATTCATGGGGTCGCAAAAAGTCGGACATGACTGAGCGACTGAACTGACTGACTCCCATCTGAGTCTGCCCCTTCTGGTCTTTTATTAGGTCACAAATGGCAAGAGTCAGGTAGCAACAAGCTCTGAATTTATCAGGTCAGGAAGAAACACTCTGGTCAAAGTTCACCTTTCAGGCATTTAAAGGCCTCGGGGACCTAAAGCTTGCGGGTCGAGGGGTGGGGGTGGGGGTGGGGCGCGGGGCGCTCTCAGCGCCAGCAGTCAGCCAGTCATCCTTAGGACCTAGTAAAAACCCGATCCTTAGAAAATCACCTGCCCTCCTTCTCCTCCGAAAACCAGGCGGTAATAGGCCAGTTGTGTGAGAGAGAAGAAAAGGAGCTTCTGAACGCAAAGTGGCAGTATACAAGATTCAGATACACCACTCCCAAAACCTCAATATCGGGGGACTTTTTTTTAATCGGTCTAACTGGAAGGAAGTAACAAAACTAGTTTAAAAAAAAAAAAAAAACAATTATGTCCTCAGCACCTCCAAGTCAGATATTCACTCCCCATCGAAGTTTGTATTCATCCCTTTTAGTCTCCGGAGGTTGGGCACAAGTTTTCTCGTCTGGAAATTGCCCCAGCTACCTTAGCTTCCCCATCGACACTCCAAGTGCCAAACCTCAATTTATCATCTCTTTAATCACCCTTCCTCCACAGCGTTAAACTCCTACCCCACCAAGCCTCTTACTGCCCCTCAGAATCTCCCCCTCTTTGTCCCCCGCCCCCCTTAACCCGAGCTCTTCTCCACGCAGGCAGTCCCCTTCCGCTCTCAATTTTCTCTCCCGCCCCACAGGGTCCCACCATCTTCAAAACTCTTCCTTGATCCTAGGACCAGGACTCTTAATCGTCCGTGCCACCCCAGAATCCGCACGTACCGCTCTCCCACGCTCACCTCTCCTTAGCATCTCCCCCAAGTTACTCTTTCCGCCCGCAGTGCTCCACTCCTCACTCTTCCCTACCTACTCCCTCGGCGTCCACCCCCACCCCTTGCTCCTTTTTATTCTCACGGGCCCTTTTCCCTCGCCATCCCTCGGTCGGGCCTTCTTCGCTAGGTCACTGCTCATCACCTCGGGCCAAGCGCCAACGCCCAGTGTCTGTCGTTCAGCCTCTCAGCCCCCTCCCCTCAGGACCAGTCTTTCAGGTTACGGCCTCTGAACTGGGAGCCCCGGGCCCAGGATCGGGGACTAAGCAGAAGGGCCCGACAACTCACCCAGGACGAGGCAGAGGAGAACGAACCCAGAGCCCGGAACCGGGGCGAGGCGGAAGCACACCATGATCCCACAGAGCGGGCGGCGGCGACAAGAGCAGCGACAGCAGGGAAAAGGCTCGCGGAACCCTGACAGGAATGCCGCTGACCACCGACCACAACGCTGCAAAAGCCAGGACTCGGCGCTTCCAGCGCGGGTCATAAGACCAGGGGCGGGACTCTTTCTTGCCTTCAGCCAATCTGCGCGCTTGAAAGCGGCCCTAGGGGTGGTGATGCTTGGGCCCAGCGGGCGGGGTGACCACGCCCTGGCTTTTTGGTTCACAGTCATTTTTATGCTCCTAAGAGATGCGCGCGGACGGCCCTTTCTGAGGTTTTTAAAGAGAGACGAACTTTTTGGGGGTGGGGGGGTGTAGATAGTATAGATTATTTCAGTTCCGACTCCTTGAGAATACTTTTGCTGGAGTAAAAATGGTTGCTAGGTATTGCAACGTCATACCTACAGAAATAAAACATGATTATTCTCCAAACACTGTTGCCCATGCAGTTCATGTCATTAAAAGGACAAGGGAGCTAGAGGGTGATATGGAGTCAGTGAACGCCAGAGCAGGCCTTGAAGTTCACCTAGTTACAACACCCTGTTTTTCAGATGGGGAAACTGAACTCAAAAAGAGGAAGAGTCTTGTTTAAATATAGAAAGAAAGAAAATGAGGAAGAGAGAAATAGAAGGACAAGGGAAGAAAGGATCATCCATATTCCTAGTACACAGAAAGAGACACCATTATCTACCTGTCCATCCAACAAGCTGTTTTTCCTCTACCTATACACATGTAAATATTCTTTAATTAGAATTCACGCTAAACACATTATTTGGTACAGTTGACAATTGAACAGATGAAACCTAAACTCTTCAACAAATGAAAGCATTCAAAAACTATAAAGATCTCAAATTGGGACAAAACATTGATTCTCAAATGTTAGTTTCCAAAAGTGTCATCTGGGGATTTTTAATAACATGCAGAATCCTCACCTCATTCCCCAGAGATTCTGAAACAGTAGGTCTGTGGCACTCCTAGGAATCAGTTCTTTTGTTTTAACAAGAACTCCAAGTGACTCTGATTCCTATGGTTCCCAGACTACATTTCGAATACCAGAAAATAGAGCTTCAAAATCATCTAGTCCCAGGAGATCTTAATCTGGTTCCAATGGATGAACTAGGGGTGGGGGATAGGTGTCTGTGAATCCCCCAACATTACAGGCAAGATTTACATATGTGTATTTTCCTGAGGAAGTTGGTAGTTTTTACTATTTCTTAAGTAGGACCTGTGACTTCTCACCCTAACACCCACCCCTGCTCCAATATTATAAGATCTGTTCCCCTACTGTCCTTCGCTTGAATGTGATGAATTCCTGAAAGTGAGAACACTGAATGTGTTCTGTCATGAGTGAAACTGACTGCCGCATTGATAAGGCTAGGAAGTAGCTCTGTCCTGGAGAACCTGCAGCTGAGTTGAGCGCTCAGAAGTGAGCCCTCCCCCCAATTATTTTTATTTTTTTATTTTGGCTGTGCTGCATGGCATGCAGGATCTTAGTTCCCCAACCAGCTTTTTTTTTTTTTTTTTTTTGGAAGCATAGAATCTTAACTCCTGGACCTCCAGGGAAGCATACTGCCCCCCCCACCCCATCCCCGCTCAATCCTCAATAAAGGGACTCTGTCCCTTCTCCCTCAACTATAAACTGCCTAAATTTCATGTTCAGTGAAATGCTAAGAAGAGATAAAAGAGCATAGTGGAAAGAACACTGGGCGGACTTTCAGAAGAGTTGGGCATGAGATAGCTCTGACTGACACCATGACCTTCATTTCATCTCTTTAAGCTTCTACATCCATAAAATAGAACGTGTGACTAGAGCTGTTTCTCAGCGCTGGCTGCACTCTTGGGATCACTTGTAGGGCTTAAAAACTAGTGATGCCCCTTGGTCCCACCCCTTGAGATTCTCTGATTCAGTAGATAAGGCCTGGGGCCTGGGCACTGTATTTTTCTTAGAACTCCCTAAGACAGTATTGATGGGCCAGAGATGGACCGTCAGGTAGTCCCAGCTTTACAAGTCTAGGATTCTATGAAAGTAAATGCTCATTTGTGTAAAATATAAGAAAATAAAGTGTCCCAGTGAGTCAAGTATTCCGCTTAACCAATTGTACTGAACTTCTTGCAGATGTCAATCAAATGAAAAAATGGAACAGAGAGAGAAATATCAGCGGCCTTACAAGCTAAATCCACCCCCACCCGCTCCCCGCCGCCATCACCACCATTCCCGCAAAACAAACGCTGGTTTCTTGACCGGGACAGCCTCCTTCAGGAGACAGAAGAGTGTTTGTTTTTTGTTGTTGTTGTTGGAGGATGGGGGGGTGGGGGGTGGGGGATTGGTGAGTAAAGGTTGGGTTATTTTGTCAGAAGACACAGGCTCAAAATTCTCAAACCTTTGTTTGGGCTGAGCGTCCCTACACGCACTTGTTTAATGTCTCCGCCCTCGGAGACACTGCGAGAACTACTCGCTTTTTTCTGCACTGTCTCCCATCACCCCGCCAGTTGAAGGAGCTTGCCCCTGACTCTTCTGCAGGAGAGGCAGATTCCTAAGTGGGACTAGGGTCGGTGGTTTGAAGAACTTTGTGAGATTCCCCTGGGATCTGAGCTTCCCAGCTGTGGACTTGATTGTTGTTGCCAGGAAAGGGAGCGCTTTCACATGCACTTCCTCTCTTAGGGGACCCCGTGCCCACCTGCCAGCGCAAAACTCCTCAGTCCCCCTCCCCCACCCTCACCCCCAGCCCCACACCACCCCAGGTAGATTCTGACTCTCTTTGAGCAGCTTTGAGAGCAAGGAATCGCTGGTAAACACTTCCCCTAAAAGTGAACACAGCGAAGGGTGGAAGAGATAATGACCCTCTCAGATTTGGTAAATGATGACAATGAAATGTGTAGGTCAGAGGGAGGAAATGAACATCAACATATAGAGTTAGAATGGAAAAATGATAAATGCTTATTAAATGAATGAATGAGCAGCCCTGAGGCTCTAGTCTCATCTCCCTGCCATCTGTTGGCTGAAGAAAAACACCATCTAAAAGTTAGGTTTTATTTGAGAAACTTACTGGTCTATAGCCCATGAAAAAGCCTCTCAAATAGCGCTGAGGAACTGTTCCAAATATTAATAAATCTATTTCTTGCCTATCAAAAAAAAAGAGGTAAGGAAGGAGCCAGGAATTTTTGCTGGGAAAAAAACAAGTAATTGAACATCAAAAAAAAAAAAAAAATTGCTGCTAATCACACAAAAAAATCTCAATGATTTTACTGCTTTTCTCTGCATGGGAAGATGCAAGAATCTAGGCTCATTGAAATAATTCCTTAGATATGCATCTTAAGGATTTAGGAGCAGTATCCTGTTTTTCTCCATCCTGAATCCCTTTGGGCAGGTGCCCTGCAGTGGCTGATGGCTTGATGGGGGGGGGGGGGGACATTCTTTGTTTATTGAAACAGCTGGCAACATTTTTTTTGTCTCCAAATCATGTAATTATTTTATTTGCATTCTTTCTCTGCCATTTTTTCCCATTTCCTTACTCTTTTTTTTTTTTAAGTTTCTACTCCACTCCTCTTTTCCTTTCCACTCCAAACTGTGACAAGATGGTTGTCACTCAGCCCCAACAGAGAGGTCACAGTGGACTCAAAGGGCTGCCATCCTCAACCTAGAGTACACTGGGTGAGTGGAAGCAGGCCATTGAAGTTATTCATTTCTGCAGCAGTACTCTTCTTCACCTGCCCGCCAAAGAGCTGGCCTAACCTGCTAATGGCTCGCAACTTGGAGAGTGTATCATAGTCACCAAAAAGTCTTTTGAAAACACAGATTACTGGGTCCCACTGTGGAGTTCGATCAAGTTTGGGGTGGGGCCTGAGAATCTGCATTTCTGGCAATTTCCCATGTGGTTCTGATGCTGCTGATCCAGAAACCAAACAGAGGTCACCTGTCCTCTGGGGAATGGGGTTAAAAGGTGGAAGAGAAGGGACTTCTGTTAACTCCTACAGTATTTCAATTTTTGTAACAATCAGATTATTTTTGTAATGATGGTTTTAAAATTAGTGAGTGCAAATCATTTAAACAGATCAAATAATTTTTTAACTTATAGAACCGAAAAGAAGCACACTTTCGCCTCCCCCGGACTCCAGTCCCACTCCTCAAAGTAATAACTTGTAGGAATCTATTTTTTTAAACTCTCAGGAAGAAATGATGCATGTATCTGCATATATATTTACATTTTAAAAATTTCATAATTACAAGCATGCTCTTCATATTGTTTAGTGACTTGCTTTTCTCACTTAGTGGCATATTTTGAAGACGGTCCTTACAAGTCGTACATCTTGACCTCATTCTTTTTTTTTGACCTCATTCTTTTAATTAGCTTTCACTGTGTAGCTGTACCTCCATTTATAAAAACCCAAATATTCTTAAACCCGTTCCCCCAAACAAATCCCTAGATCTGTCTGCAGCACCACCCTGTGGTTAGCATAGGAATTGCATCACAAGAAAGTGAAAGTCTCTCAATCCTGTCCGATTCGTTGCGATCCCATGCACTATACAGTCCATGGAATTCTCCAGGCCAGAAAACTGGAGTGGGTAGCTGTTCCCTTCTCCAGGGGATCTCCCCAACCCAGGGACTGAACCTGGGTCTCCTGCAGTGCAAGCAGATTCTTTACCATCTGAGCTACCAGGGAAGCCCCACAATAATAAGGGAATTTGAATAAATCATTTAGGCTTATGTGTTTTCATAAGCCTAAGTTTTATGCTATTTAAACAGCATAGGTTTTATGCTGTTTTCAAAAGTGGAAGCTTGTCATGAGATAAGCATTGCTAGTGTGGCCAGAGCGGAGTGGGGTCCAGCCGTTGTGATGCTGAAGTGGATTTTTGGCACCCTTTTCAGCCATCAGATTATCCTGCAAACTTGGGAAGGTCAGTCCATGCACTGTGTGCATCTAGTCTTCCCCTTCACACACCCCCTCCTGACTTGGAGGAGAAGGAACATACTCAGCTGGTGGCAGGAAGTTGCTTCTTAGAAGAGGGCCAACTTTAAATACTAATCAGTTTCTTGTGATCTTCATCATTTAAATGAACATCATTTAAAGGGGGCTGGGATAGTGTAGTAGTTGAGTGCTGGCTCTAGCATTGGACTGCAGCGATTTGAGTCCTTCCTCTGCTGCTTACTAATTGTGTGACCTCTGGGCCTCAGTTTTCACATCCATAAAATGGAGGTAATAATAGTAGTATCTTTCACATACGATTATGGTAAGGATTGAATGAGGCATATCGAAAACGGTGACGTGTAGTGCACTCCACAAACACTGCTGTCACTGTTAGTAGTAGTAGCACAGACCTAAAGAAGTTGGCACTGGCGCTCACTGCTTGAGGGAGGACCACTGCTTTCCTTCATATTCATATTTTAAAATTATTTTTTAATGTTTATTAATTTGGCTGCACCAGGTCTTAGTTGCAGCATGTAGGATCTTTAGTTGTGGCATGTGGGATCTAGATCTCTGACCATGGATGGAACCCAGGCCCCCTGCCTGGGGATCCTGGAGTCTTTGCCACTGAACCACCAGGGAAGTCCCTAGAATTCTTTCTATATAAATGAACACATAGCCAATGAAGAACATTTGTGACATGCTGCTAAATACAAAGAAGAAAATTAAAATAACCTGTGGTCTGACTGCTGCCTAGAACATTCCTTCTCCTCCTACCTCCGGCAACACCAGGCTGGCTTCTGCTTCTCTTTCAGGTGACATGAGCCTCTCCCAAGAAATCATTAACCAGTCAAGGCTGAATTAAGGGGGTTTCACTGGCTACTTCCCTAAAACCCTGCACTTCCCTCATCATGACTTCCAGCATGTTCTAATTGACTGTTCACTGGCCTAGACCCCACGAGCCTTCAGGCTTCTTTAGGGCAGAGGACATGGCCATTTTTCCACCAATCTTATGTTCATAGTAAGTGCTCAGTAAATACTTGTTGAATTCACAAATAAATGGCAGATCTAAGAATAGGCTCTGACTTTTGGAGATCATACGACCTAAGTGGTGAGCTGGCGGAATGGTCTTCCCAGCAGGGTATTTCCCAAGTTTTTCCATCTGCATCACATCAGGGAAACGGACCACATACATGCCTTCTTTCCACTAGGCCAGCCAGCTGATCATGAACTCACTTCTTACTTCCACTTCTACCACTTTCTCACTTTCTCTTTGTCTCTATGTCGCACTCTCTGTGTTTTATCTGAGTCTCTCTCTCTTTCTCACACACACTCACACATTCCTCGCTTAGCTCTTCACTGGAATCTCCAGATTCTCTTTGCACTCAGTAGATTATGAAGGAGAGGAAACCCAGAACTTCAGGACCCATGGAACTGTGAGATGGTGTGCTGCTCAAGCAATCATGTCATCCCACTCCCTTCCTTTGCAGTCAGGGTTTGGAGGAGAGGGTTCAGAATCAGAGATTCTTACCACCCGCCTCCTTTCTGACACTGTTGATGGTGACAGTCACCCTGGGCTTCAAGTGTAACGGAGAAGGCTGCTGCCAGCTCTTTGGCATAAGATGGCAGCCACTAACTGCAGGCTCCTGATGGGGAATGACAGTCATTTAAAATCAGAAGAGCTCTTGTCTGCTTCAACCCCTTGATTTTGCCCAGGGAGGTCAAGTTACTTGGCCAAATAGGCAGCAGAGCTGGGAGTAGAAGTCTTAGCTCTGTATTTCTTGCCTAGTGCTCTATTCTCTGTTGGCTCAAACTGTGCTCTAAAAGGCCCCCTTCGTTAAATTTTCATGTCCGTGAGAAAGGCCAGGAAAACGCTGAGGGCCCTGTTCAGTTCCGGAATTTATTACATGGAGACTTTAGCACTCTTGTGAATTGAAATATGTAAGTTTCCTAGCAACTTCATTCTTTTTTTATTATTAATTTTTATTGGAGCATAGTTGCCTTACAATGCTGTGTTAGTTTCTATACAGCAAAGTGAATCTGCTATAAGTATACACACATCCCCTCTCTTTTTACATTTCCTTCCCATTTAGATCGCCACAGGACATTGAGGAGAGTTTGCTGTATAGTAAACTTATAGTAAGTAAGTAAGTAAGTAAGTAAGTAAGTAAGTAAACTTATAGTAAACTGTATAGTAAGGTTCTCTTTGTCTGTTTTATACATGTGTGTGTTAGTCGCTCAGTCATGTCCAACTCTTTGTGACCCTATGGTCTGTCCATGGAATTCTCTAGGCAAGAATACTGCAGTGGATTGCCATTCCCTTCTCCAGGAGATCTTCCCGACCCAGGGATCGAACCCGGGTCTCCTGCATTGTAGGCAGATTCTTTACCATCTGCGCTACTAGGGAAGCCAATGTTTTATACATAGTTGTGTATATATGTCAGTTCCAATCTCCCATTCATTCCACCACCCACCCCTCTGCAACTTCACTTTTTCAGATGTTATTTATTCTTTTTTCTGGCTGACTGTTCATGGAAGTCCTTGCTGCCTTTACAATGGGCTTTGGGGAACAGTCCATCTGGCCAACTTCATTAGGGATGTAATAGGAGGCAAGAAAAATGAGTTCACTTCACTTGATTCCATCCATTTCCTTCCATCCGTATTTCCCCACCCTTTCTCCCCAGACTCAGTGATTTCTGCCAGCCAGGATGGCTTCCAGGGGTAGCACATCTACCTGAAGTCCTGCAAACCAGAATGGAGATACTGACCGTCCTGCGGCATCCAGCACAGGGCTAGCACCTAACACTCGCTCACGCTCCTCAACGTAAAACCCAGGAAAGCTGCTTCCTGAGCCCAGTTTGGCCACTACTCATTCTGTGGCCTGTTCAGGCACCTTATCTCTTTGGGACACTTAATCACACTTTCCTCTGCTGCTTAGGGTTTGAAAAACAGCAGAGTTTCCCAAAGTGCGTTCCGGGGAGTCCATAGGCTCAGAGGATGTATCTCAGAGTAGGCAGGCTGGATGTCCTACCCACACCAACCGGAATGGCTCCAGTTTTCTCTTTTAGATGGTGGAATTTGTGGGAAACTTTTGAACAAAGGGCTCTCTGGCTAAAAATATTTATAAGAAACATTGGGGGAAAAAAAAGAAAGAAACATTGGACTGGAAAATCACCATGATCACTTTCAACTGTAACAGTCTAAAGTTCTAAATTCTGGGACCTCCCTGGTGGTCCAGTGGCTAAGACTCCAGACCCCCAATGCAGGGAGCCCAGGTTCGATCCCTGGTCAGGGAACTATTAATAGATCCCACATGCTGCAACTAAGAGTTCATATTACTGCAACTGAGACCCAGTGCAGCCAAATAAATAAATAAAACCTAAGGTTCTTTCTGGGTTTCCAAGATAAGCCTGTCTGATAATGAAGGATTCTGGTATCTTTTGTTCTAAAAAGAACAGCTGAAATGAGAAGACTTAAAGAGCACACCTATGGAAGGCCTCTAGGGTCACCTCTAAGCTGGTGACACCAAAAAAAAAATAGTAACAGCTGTCCATTCTATATGCCGGGGACTGTTGTAAGCCTTTCTCACATGTAATTCTCACAACAACTCTATGAAGTAGGTATTGTCTCTGTTTTACAGATAAGGAAACAGAAGCACAAAAAGGCTAAACAACTTGCCTGTCTTTGTCAGCTCAGGCTCCCGTAACAAATCACCATAGACTGGGTGGCGTAAGCAACAAATATTTCTTTCTCATAGTTCTGGAGGCTGGGAAGTCCAAGATCAAAGTGCTGGCAGATTCAGTGTCTGGTGACAGTCAGAGCTGTCTGACAGCTACCTGCCTTTCTGTGCTCTCCCATGGTAGAGACGTCATCTCTCTAATGCTTCTCTTCATAAGGCACTAATCCCATTCATGAAAGCTCCACCCTCATGACCTAATTGCATCCCATAGGCTCCACCTCCGAACATCATTACATTGGGCATTAATGCTTCAACATATGAATTTAGGGGGACACAGACATTCAATCATAGCATTGCCCATGACAATGTATCTATTAAGTGCAAACCCTACCAGTCTTCCCTGGTGGCTCAGTCGGTAAAGAATCTGCCAGCAATGCAAGAGACCCAGGTTCAATTCCTGGGTCGGGAAGATCCCCTGGAGAAAAAAAATAGCAGTATTCTTGCCTGGAACATCCCATGGACAGAGGAGCCTGGCAGGCCTCAGTCCATGGAGTCACAAAGAGTTGGACACAACTGAGCAACTAAACCACCACCACCACTAGCAGTCTAGCTCCAGTGTCACTGTTTCTATCAGTTACACTGCTGTGTAAAGTCTCTAACACTAGGTCCTACTTCTGATCTCTGAAAATCCATCTGCCCATTAGTCATACCCATTTACACAGCTCATGGTCACCGCAAACTTCATTTCTCCTAAACCAAATTAATCATTTCTCTTGTTCCCCAAGACCAGTGTCCTTCCTCATTCACTTTGTCCTCACGAAGATTTCTAGACATTGTTTTTATTTTTTAATGTGATTTTTAAAATTTATTTATTTTTTGGCAGCGCTGCAAGGCATAGGATCTTAGTTCCCCAACAATGGGTTGAACTTCTGTCCCCTCTCCCCAACAGCAGAGGCATGGAGTAGAGTCTTAACCACTGGACCACAAAGGAAGTCCCTACACATTGTTTTTAATATCTTGACATTATCTTTAATCCAGCTCCTCCATACCCCAAACTAGCCACTCACCAAATTCTGTTGATGTTTCTTTCACTATTTCTCTTGAATCCATCCTTAGCTTTTTATTCCCACCCTAGACCAGGTCCTCATTGTCTAGTTGGTCTCCCTGTCTCCAGCCCTTCCTGCACACCAATGTCATGTTGATCTCCCTCAAAAACTGTTCTTATCACATACTCCTCCTCCTCAAAACCCTTTACTAGCTCTCTTTCCAACTATAGTAACTCTAGATTTTTCTGCTTGGCTTTTAGGGCATCCAAAATTTAGTTCCTCTCTACGAAGCCAATCTTATCTATACATTTTACATTATCTGCTCTAGCTGGTTGGTCTCCTCATTGCTGCATAAGTTTTCATTGACATTACACCTGTCACAAGCACGGCCTGTTGCCTACCAAAGAGTCATTCCCCCTAGTTCCTAAGTGACAGAAACTTGATTATGTTACAGGTGACAATATGCACATCTCCAAGAGGTGAAACACAGTTGCTCTAAATCATTGATACAAGCCTTTGATAATGATGGATATAGGGATGATCAAATAACCTAGTTCTGGCTAATTAGACATGAGGAGAACTCTGAGGGCACTTCTGGGAGAGACTTTTTTTCTTCCAAAATGAGATAAATGTGGAAAAGGACTCCATTAACCTCTTGAGTTCAGTAGTAGACTTAGGATATGATGTCTGGTGCTTTGGCAGCTATTTTGGAACCATGAGGGGAGACATCATTGTTGGAACCAAGAGGTGAGACATCTGAGGATGTCAGAGCAAAAAGAACAAAATATTGATATAGTTGAGTTGCTATACAAATCCTGAAACTGCCCACTCCCCAACTTCTTGTTAAATAGGATAATAAAAGTCCAAATGACCTTAAGTCACTGTTAGTTGGAGAACTTTGTTGCCTGGCACTTGAAGTCATCTGAACTTATAATACCCTGCATCCAGGAAGCTGTCCATATGTCCCACCAACAATTCTAATCCTAAAATGTTTTCAGGATGCAGCTCAAATCCTCCTTCTCTGCTGAGCTTCTAAACTAGCATTTAACATGTGTTCTGCAGTTTGGTACTTCATTGTGATGAGGTTTTGTATAGCTGCTTTTCACTCTTTTTCCAGGCTCTCTCTCTTTTTTTTTTTTTTGGCTGCACCACACGGGTTGTGGGATCTTATTTCCCCTACCAGGGATTAAACTCATGCCCCTGGCATTGGAAGCGTGGAATCTTAACCACTGGACCACCAGGAAAGTCCCTCCTAGGTTCATTTTGATTCTCCAGCTAAACTAAATCCCTTGAGGAGCATACTTTCTACTAGAGTGTTTATCCCCAGCACTGCCCACAGTGCTTAACAGGGTGCTGTAATCATCAACCTTCCTTGTCTGAATAATAATGGTGTCTGTAAACTACTGGAATGTTTAGTGTTGAATAAGAGGCACCTTGTATATCTCCTCACAGAGACAAGTTCTTTTTTTACTCCAGCACAAGGTAATTCAAACTCCAAAGTAAGCGGGTGACATTTTATGAACTAAAAGGGTTTTTGTTTTGAGATTTCACAAGATTTAAATATTATTTAACCCTGAAATCTATCTTGTGGAATGAAACAGATTCACAGACATAGAGAGACTAGTGGCTCCCAAGGGAGAGGGGGATGGGGCGGGGGAGGGATGTATGGGGAGTTTGGGATTAGCAGATGCAAACTAGTATATATAGGATGGATAAACAACAAGGTCCTACCATATGGCACAGAAGTATATTTAGTATCCTGTGATAAATCATCGTGGACAAGAATATGAAAAAGAATGGATATATATGTATAATTGAAACACTGTGCTGGACAGCAGAAATTAACACAATATTGTGAATCAACTATACTTCAATAAAACTTTTTAAAAAAGAAAAAAGAAATTTAGGTATACAATTTTTTATATAAAACATAGATTTTAACCTAAAGATGTGAAAAAAAACTGTACTGTGGAACATATAAATCAGTGTTTCTCAGTCAGCTGTACTTCAGAAAAAATCAGTGTTTCTCAACAATGACTGCACATTAGAATCACTTAAGGAAATTTTCAGTTCAGCTCAGTTCAGTTGCTCAGTCATGTCCGACTCTTTGCAACCTCATGGACTGCATCACACCAGGCTTTCCTGTCCATAACCAATTCCCAGAGCTTGCTCAAGCTCATGTCCATTGAGTCAGTGATGCCATCCAACCATCTCATCCTCTGGCGTCCCTTCTTCTCCTGCCTTCAAGATTTCCCAGCATCAGGGTCTTTTCCAATGAGTCAGTTCTTTGCAGCAGGTGGCCAAAGTATTGGACTTTCAGCTTCAGCATCAGTCCTTCCAATGAATATTCAGGACTGATTTCCTTTAGGATGGACTGGTTTGATCTCCTTGCAGTCCAAGGGACTCTCAAAGGTCTTTTCCAACACTACAGTTCAAAAAGCATCAATTCTTCGGCACTCAGCTTTCTTTATAGTCCAACTCTCACTTCCATACATAACTACCGGAAAAACCAGGAACTTTTAAAAACATTCAAATGCCAGGGTCCCTCCCGAGAGATTCGGACTTCATACCAGGTGTGATCTGTGTGGCAGAGGTTTTAAGAGGTCTCTGGTGGCTCAGCTGGTAAAGAATTCGCCTGCAATGCAGGAGAGACCCCGGTTCAATTCCTGGGTCGGGAAGATCCCCTGGAGAAGGGAAAGGCAACCCACTTCAGTATTCTGGCCTGGAGAAGTCCATGAACTTGTATAGTCCGTGGTGTCGCAAAGAGTCAGACACTGAGCAAGTTTCACTTTCTGCATGATTATCTTGTATGGCCAGAGTTAACACCCACTACTATAGATCACTGCGTGGAAGTCCTAAAGCAGGGGTTTTTTGTGTGTTTTTTTTTTAAAGCAGTGTTCTTAAACTCTAATGTCCATAAGAATATTCTGTGCTTACAGTCAAATGATAATTTCTGAGCCTCAGTACCAGAGAATCTAAGAGTCTGGTTGGGGCCCAGGGACCTGCATTTTTTAGAAAATAGCCAGGTTATTCAGGTGTACTAGGTCTGTGGGATACATTTTGAGGAACTCTGTTCTAAATGAAAATATATCTAGGAAAGTCTGTGGTCCATTTACTTGCTTAAAAACATAACTTTTGGCAGAAAATGAATCTGTAGCTGTTATAAGCCAGATACGGGAAAAGCAGTTATGGTTCACTGCTCTAAAGAAAAGGAAAAAATAAAACAAGATTTGTTCATTGTTAGACTAATGAGTCACACTGAAGGACAATTGTAACTTGAAGTGCATTAGAATTGACTGTAAGTATGGAAAAGAAAAAAAAGTGTTTTAAATGATATAAACATTTTCCCTAAAATTAAGTGGTCATAAACTTTGCAAATGATCCCAGTTTAGGAGACTGAGCTGTTCTGATGACTGAGATTCAAATGAATCAATATTTCTAACAAGGTGCCTTTTATTCAGCACTGAACATTCCAATAGTTTACAGATACCATTAGCATTCAGACAAGGAAGGTAGATGACTGCCGCACCCTGTTAAGCACTGTGGGCAGCGCTGAGGATAAACACCCTAGTAGAAGGCATGCTCCTCAAGGGACTTGGTCTAGGCTGAAATAATGGGTCCAAACCAGTGAGGTAAAATTAAACAGAGATCAACATAAAGTCTGGTTTTACTTTTCATTTGTTTGTTTTTAATCTGTTTCACACGTACAGGATGGAAGAGATCCTACTTGGTGAACACTTACATGAAAAAGATCTGCAGGTTCTTATTACTGACAAACTCAATGTGAGTCAACAAAAAGAAAAAGCGTCAAGTGCAAGCTTGGATCACTTAAGTAGAAAACTTGAGTCAAAGGCGGTAATATTCCAGTGCACTTTGCCCTGGAGCCATAGATCCAGCCATAGATCCAGCAAGACTCCATGCCCTCCATGCAGGGGGACAGGTTCGATTGTTAGTCAGGAAACTAGATCCCACATACCCCACCTAAGACCTGGCACAGCCAAAAAAAGAAAAAAGATTCCTCTTCTGGTTACTACAGTTTCAGGACATTAAATTAGAGGGCCTCCAGAAAAGGGAACCCAGAATGGAAAGGCACTGAGAAATCCCCCCTTGGGGACGTGCTCAGGCTGGAGAACCGAAGTCCAAAGAGGGCAGCTTGTCTATAAAGTCCTACAGGACGAGCACAAGGAAGAGGGCGGACAGTGTCCTGCGGAACTCTGGAGAGAAAATAGGAAGAGAAGTTTGAAGTCACAAGGAGCCAGAATTCAGGTCGGTAGGAAGGAAGACTTTCCAACAATAAGATCTTAAAAAGTAATAACTCATAGTGACTTGTTCAGAGTCACGGGAAGTGTTTACAAAGAAGCTGAAGGAGCGTTTATCCAGACAATGTAAGAATGCATTTCAGCATTAAAAGAAAAGTTAGGTAAACTGACTTCTAGGCACTATCATCTTGGATCCCACAAGCTTCCTGAAATTCCTTGTGCCTCAAGTAGTTGTTAGAGGAGGGAATTTACACATGTATGAAAATACAAAAGACAGTGATGTTCTGTGATAAGGAATGCTGGCAGCCTATAGAAACTAGAAAAGGCAAGGAGAGACCTCCCTGGTGGTCCAGGGGTTAAGACTCTGCGCTTCCACTGCAGGGGGCACAGGTTCCATCCCTGGTAAAGGAACTAAGATCCCGAATGCTGCACAGAGCAGGCAAAAACATTAACAAACTAAAAATATTTAAAAAAAAAAAAAAAAAGGCAAGGAAACTAATCTCCCCTTGAGGCTCCAGAAGGAACCCAGCCCTGCTGACATCTCGATTTTTGGATTTCTGACCTCCAGAACTGTAAGATAAGTTTGTGTTGCTTGAAGTCACCAAATCTGTGGTGATCCATTAAAGCAGGAACAGAAAACTCATACTGCAGCCCTTAGATTAGCTTGTTGTTTAGCCGCTAAATCGTGTCCGACTCTTTTGCACCCCTATGGACTGTAGCCTTCCAGGCTTTTCTGTCCGTGGGATTCTCCAGACAAGAATACCGGAATGGGTTGTCATGCCCTCCTCCTGGGGATCTTCCCGACCCAGGGATCGAACCCGCATCTCCTGCCTTGCAGGCGGATTCTTTACCACTGCGCCACCTGAGAAGCCCGTATTACCTCAAACAAACCAAATAAATGAGAACTCAGAAACTTCATGAGGGGGGAGTACAACACTCCACCCTGAAATGTGCCACTGTGGCAAACCCCAACAGACTCAGGAAAAGCTCTTCCCCTCCCCCTTAACTCCCTGGAAGAATTGAGGTAGGCAGCCTGCACCAGGAAGACAGCAATTAACAGAGAACTTTTATTATATCAGAAAGACTTCCTTGACTGGCCTGGGAAACATTTGTTTACCAAACATTTCCTCTTCTCATCTCCCTGAGAATGGTTTTCCTTTCCTTTGAAGCCCCAGAACCCTACCCCCTTCTCCTCAGCTCTGGAATGTACAGAAACCTCAAGTATCTGACTGCTACTGACTCCTCATTTTCTCTGTGGGGCTTCTGTAGAAATGTAAGTAAACGTAATTTGAATTATTTTTCTCCTGTTAACTTGTCTTGTGTCAACTCAGCGAAAGAATCGAGAAGGGAAGAGAAATTTTCTGCCCTTACACTTATATAAAGGTAGATTTGACCTGGGAGTGGCTATCTGCATTTCAAAGGATGCCTCAGTTCACAGGACGAATTTACCACAGGGCTATTTCAGTTGGTTTGCTCAATTGAAAATGTTGGAATTGAATGTCTCAAAATGGAGGATTAAGTGAACCAGGTCATATTCATACAATGGACTATCCAAGGGTCATTAAAAGTTATGTTCTTCATACAGTGGGGATATGCAAGCCTTGTTATGAGGGAACATAAATTGGAAACAAAATTCTATCATTATAATGATTTTTTAAAATCCATAGTAGCCTGGAAAGAGAGACATCAAATTATTAACAGGGATTGTTTTTGAATGTTGAGATTGTAAACAACTTCCTTTTTGTCTTTTGAGTTGTCTGATTGTCCATATTTTCTATAATAAGTGTAGTATTTTTATCACAAAGATTAAAATAAGCCTTTAAAAGCAAAAATCAAGGTTTGAGTTCTAAAAATTCAATTTGCAAAACTTTTCAGAATTGTCACTGGTGGGGTGTGCCTGTGGAGGGGGGTCGGAATTTCAGCACATCCGTTTATCATCTTCAGCTAATTTCCCATTTGCTTAAGAATAATTCTATAATAATTCAGTAACCATGGGAGAGGAGTGCGGGGAAAAATCAACACCTTTTAATATCTTTTCAAGAAAATGCGTGGCAGTTGCTTCCGTAGAAAATGAGGGAGGAAACTATGTTAAGTGATTATTTAAAACCCCTATCATCATTTTACCGGCTTGAAATGAATTGGTGAAAGGAATTTAACCCGTGAGTTATTTGTTCTTTGTACCGAATGGGAGAATTCCCTGTAGAAATTCAAAACTGGCAGGTAGGACTATATCAAAAAAAGGTGAAGGCGGTGACGACAAACCAACACATTAAAGGAGGCGGTTTGGAGAAATCGCTGAGTCAAGAGTCGGGCAGTCACGTGAAGTTTTTAATAAAAACGAAACTTAGCCAGAAGTGGTTGGCTCCCTCCCTTCTCCACCCCCTCTTGGTGGTGGTACCCGAGCGGGGAGTGTGGGTTTCTGTGCTTTGGATCCTCGGCGGGCGAGGGCCGGAGCGGCAGGGGTGGCAGAAGGAGGGGGATCTGGGCCAGCTAGGCGCGCCTCAGAACATGTGGGTCAGCGTTTCGGGTGGAACACATCGATCTGGGCGAAACATTGGCTTTTTGTGTCTCCTGCGTTTGGTACCTTCGGAGGGCCGGCTGCAGCTGTGGGCGGCCGTGCTCAGCAAAGCGACAATTGTACTTTGAGCTAGTGACTCCGGAGGCTTTGTCGCTTTCCAGGCATTCCTCCAGGACCATTCTACCCCCTGGAGGCCTAGCCTTTAAACGCAGTTTGTTTTTGCAATGTGATGCTGCTTTATTCTTGGCTTCGGCCCCCGAGTACCTGTAATTCTTAGCAGTTAATCACGACCTCTCGGAGAAAAGAGCAGTAAAGTAAGGTCCTTTATGTCCAAAGCTAGTGCTTTCAGAAGTTCGCTGACAGCAGGTGCTTTGACGTCTTTCTCCGGCGCACTTAGTCACCTGGTATCCTTTATGGCTGCAAGAATCTGCACCAAAGCCTGGCGCCTCTGCTGGGTTGGCTATACGTGACTTAGACACAACTGGTTCGTAAATGTGCCTATGTCAGAGCCCATCAAATGGTACATTTTAAATATGTCTAGTTTTTTCGATGTATTGGTTTGGTTTCTGGCTCTGCGGTTCAGTTGGTAAAAAAAAATCCTACTGCAATGCACTCCCTCGATCAAAATACCTATTATTTTGTTATTACTAGTGGGGGAACTACCTACCCCATAATGTTGTGAGTACTGCATTAATGGAATAAAATAAGTTGCTAGCAGAGAGCCCTAGATGAAAGAGATACTCAGTGGGTGCTGGTTCTCTTCCTTCTTTTCTCTCGCTGCTTTGAAATGTTCACCTGAGATTCAGCCCACTCCAGGAAGCTTTCTCTGCTTCACGTCCGTCAAGGCAGTGTCTGCGGCCTTTCTCGTGGCTAAGGGCCGGGACACCGGGAAGCCTCGTGCGGGGGACCCAGGGTGTGTCATCTGGTGCTCAACTGCTGGGAATCATCTAAGTTTGCACTGAAGTGCTGCCCTGGACTTTATGTACTTTAGTGGAGTTGCTGTGAGGGCAAGAAGTGGGGTGTCACAGCTTGGGTTTCCCAGAAGCAGATGCTGAAGTAGAATTGGGGGTGCAAGATGTTTAGAGATCAATATCTGTGAAAGGGCAGCGTGGGAGGCAGGATTGGACAAAGGGGAATGTGGAACAGTGATGCCAGGCTTAACAAACCGTGGACAACCCCACAGGGAGGTCTGGAGCGAGTATTGGCCCGATGGGCTGACAAGGCCAGGCCTTTATTTGCCTCTCTGTCTCAATCATCTGAAGCAGGCTACCCCCATGACCTTGAGATCTGACATGGAAGCGGACCCCAAAGTGGCTGGGCTGACCGCTGGGGTCTGAGCACGTTCTCCGCGGCTGGGCATCAGGTCCTTCCTTGAACAAGAATCAGTTTACGGGGTAAACCAATGGCGCAGAAACACACACCAAATTGCTGACTGTTTAGAACACTGAATTCCAAGCATATCTCAACATGTTAAGGAAAAAGATTGGCAGTCCTCCCTTGATAGGGGATAGTAGGAGAAGTGAGTTGAAATGTCTGTGCTCCAGACACTTGTACATGTAAGAGCAGAGTTTGCTCTCCCCAAGAGGAAAGGAGAGCAGGCTATTGCCAAATGGGTCCCGTGTGATTGGTAGGCTTTTCTATAGCATGGAAATAAGAAGTTAGAATGAGGGGAGGTCAGGGGCTGAAAGTAAGTTGCAGAGTTGTGTGACTCTTTGCGACCCCATGGACTATACAGTCCATGGACTTCTCCAGGCCAGAATACTGGAGTGGGTTGCCTTTCCCTTCTCCAGGGGATCTTCCCAACCCGGGGATCAAACCCAGGTCTCCCACAATGCAGATGGATTCTTTACCAGCTGAGCCACAAGAGAAGCCCAACAATACTGGAGTGGGTAGCCTATCCCTTCTCCAGGGAATTTTCCCAACCCAGAAATTGAACCAGGGTCTCCTGCATTGCAGGCAGATTTTTTTACCAACTGAGCTATCATAGAAGCCCAGGGGCTAGAGGCAGAGTAACTCTTAGCTCAGGGCTGCCCCAGAGATCAATCTGGCTTCATAACAATGTTTCTCATGGTTTGGGATGCTTCTTAAATTCCCAGACCCAGGTCACTACACTGTTCTAGCCAATTAGAATCTCTCAGGTTAGATCCAGGATCAGCGTGTATAATAGGCATCCACATCATTACTGCTTCTTTTTGAAAAATCAATTAATTAATTAATTAGGCTGTGCCAGTCCTTAGTTGCGGTATATGGGATCTATTTCCCTGACCAGGGATCGAACCTAGGTCCCCTGCATTGGGAGCACAGAGTCTTAGCCACTGGAGCACCACAGTCTTTTAACGGAGATCACACACCTGTCTCAGGACTCTCAGGTTCTTGATGTCTCATCAAAGAAAGAATTCAGCCAGAGACAACGTGATAGGTAAGAAATGGATATATTTAGAGAGAAGCATACTCCACAGAGAGTGTGGACCATCTCATAAGGCGAGAGCAGCCCACACTGCTTCTTCTGCAAGTTTCAGTTTGAGAACCCTGCACATCTGAACAGCCAGTGATAATCCATCTCCTTTTCTGACCCTTTTCAGACAAACATAGTTAACCTTCCCACGAGGGATAAAAGGAAATGTGCTCAGATCACGGCAGCCAGGGACAGCTATCATCGTCAGGTTTCAGGTGGTGTTGGAAGACGTATTTGACACTGTTCCACTGCCCGCCCCCTGCATGCACACTGGCCAGTTGTTTTCTTGCTTGTGAGTTCCAGATAATGAGTTATAGAAGCTATCAGGTCTCTAGTTGGAAGGGTCAGTGGGAGATGTGGGAAATTAAGGTTAGGTCTACGGGAAAGATGTGTTGGGAACAGAAGCTAGCAGTCCTTCCAAACAGTCTGAAGATTCTTGCAACTGTGGTTGTGTAATTTCTCCATAGTAGAAATCTACAAGTATATTTTATTGATTGATAATGCTTTTCCATTTTGCAATAAATCCTCTTAGAGGTAAGGAGCACAAGTGAGATGAAAGTATGTGTTTATAAAAATCCAGGCACTGAAGTTGATGACATATATGTAGTTCACACATAATGTCTATTGATGTTTACTATTCATGGAGGCCACAGTGATATAACCACACAGAAACCAGAAGACATCTATCTGCTGAAGAAGAATCACCATCTACTTCAGAAGAAGGGTTCAAAGATTTCCGCATGCGAGTATAGAAGGTTTACACGTAACTCTGTGCAGCATGACTTGTCAAGTATATCAAGTGGTTGTCCTAAAATTATTTTGGTTACTTTTTACTCTAAATATCCTTGTGCACGTATGAAAAGTGAAACAGTAGCCATGAAAATGTTGGCTGAATTAGCCAAATGAATGGTTCCATGACGCCAACTTTATATTAGTAACTTCAGGTGCTTCAAATAAAAGAGAAGCTAAATTAATAACGGTTCAGTTATTTCATCCAACACATGCAATCAAATAACAATTTTGACTTTTTAATTTTTTTTAGCTGTGCTGCACAGCTTATGGGATCTTAGTTCCCCAGCCAGGGATTGAATCTGGGCCTTGGCAGTGAAAAGTGCTGAGTCCTAACCACTGGACCACCAAGAGAATTTCCCAAATAACAGTTTTGGAAGTAAATTTTGATGAAGGTGAAACATTTGCCAGCATTGTAAATACTATTGTAAGTTCAGTAAAAAAAATGTTTAACATTGAAGATAAAATTATTTGGGTTTTTTTTTTTTTTTTTTTTTGGTGATAAGATGAGCATAAATTTTAACAGAGGGAATTGTCATGGTAAAAAATAGTGTTCTGACTTGATTAAGAAATCTGTAGAGCAGGAAGATCCTTGGGATGGTTGTGGTTCACATACAATTGATGACTGCCTCCAAAGTAGCTGTTTGGATCCTTATTGAAAGAGATTATGAAGTGTCAAGTTTACAAATATATTTTTTTCTATAAAAACAATTAGGGTCTGAACTATTATTTTTGTATGTGACAAAATTTATGTTGAATATCCAAAATAAGAAAGAAAAACTCAGCTTGTGCTTTCTCTCTTTGCCCTCCATCATTAGTCAGATGTTAGAAATGTTCGTGCTTTTGAAACCCTTTGTTAGTCCACCTAAGTGTACTACAGTGTTATTGAACTTTTTATAATGAGTTCTCTGAACTTGGGGTTATTTTACTCAACAGTAGTTGGAACTGTTTAATAAAAATATTCAATAAATAGAGTCCTTAAAAAAATCCCTTTGGCTTTTGAAGCTCTCAGCAAATCAGTTCAGTTCAGTTCTGTCACTCAGGCATGTCTGACTCTTTTCGACCCCATGGACGGCAGTACGCCAGGCCTCCCTGTCCATCACCAACTCCCGGAGTCCACCCAAACCCACGTGCATTGTGTCAGTGATGTCATCCAACCATCTCATCCTCTGTCGTCCCCTTCTCCTCCTGCCTTCAATCTTTCCCAGCATCAGGGTCTTTTCCAATGAGTCAGTTCACATCAGGTGGCCAAAGTATTAGACTTTCAGCTTCAGCATCAGTCCTTCCAATGAATATTCAGGACTGACTCCCTTTAGGATGGACTGGTTGGATCTCCTTGCAGTTCAAGGGACTCTCAAGAGTCTTCTCCAATACCACAGTTCAAAAGCATCAGTTCTTTGGCACTCAGCTTTCTTTATAGTCCAACTTTCACATCCATACATGACTACTGGAAAAACCGTAGCCTTGGCTAGACGGACCTCTGTTGGCAAAGTAATGTCTCTGCATTTTAATATATGCTGTCTAGGTTGGTCATAACTTTTCTTCCAAGGAGCAAGCGTCTTTTAATTTCATGGCTGCAGTCACTATCTGCAGTGATTTTTGGAGCCCCACCAAAAATAAAGTCTGGCACTGTTTTCCCATCTATTTGCCATGAAGTGATGGGAGTGCATGCCATGATCTTAGTTTTCTGAATGTTGAGTTCTAAGCCAACTTTTTCACTCTCCTCTTTCACTTTCATCAAGAGGCTCTTTAGTTCCTCTTCATTTTCTGCCATAAGGGTGGTGTCATCTGCATATCTGAGGTTATTGATATTTCTCCCGGCAATCTTGATTCCAGCCTGTGCTTCATCTAGCCCAGCGTTTCTCATGATGTACTGTGAATATAAGTTAAATAAGCAGGGTGACAATATACAGCCTTGGTGTACTTCTTTTCCTGTTTGGAACCAGTCTGTTGTTCCATGTCCAGTTCTAACTGTTTCTTCCTGACCTGCATACAGATTTCTCAAGAAGCAGGTCAGGTGGTCTGGTATTCCCATCTCTTGAAGAATTTTCCACAGTTTGTTGTGATCCACACAATCAAAGGCTTTGGCATAGCAAAATAGCAGTTAACAAAAACAGGAAGGCATTCAAATGTATCCCTAATAAAGGACTAGAGCAAAATATGGTAAACAGTGACTAGGATTTAATTGTGAAATTCTTTTAAATAACTTCTGTGGAAGTATTTCCTGATGTGTGGTATTTTCTTTTTAAACTTATATTGAAACATAGTTGATTAACAATGTTGTGTTAATTTCAAGTGTATAGCAAAGTGATTCAGTTATACACATACATGGATCTATTCTTTTTCAAATTCTTTTCCCATTTCAGTTATTACAGAATATTGAGCAGCATTCCCTGTGCTACACAGTAGGTCCTTGTTGGTTATCTATTTTGAATATAGCAGTGGGTACATTGATGCATGATACTTTGAATAGACAATCTGCAGAATGGTAGAAAATACTTGCCAATGATATGACCAACAAGAGGTTAATATAAAAATATATAAACAGCTCATACAACTCAATATTTAAAAAAAATCCAACCCAATCAAAAAATGGACAGAAGGCCTGAATAGACATTTTCCCCAAGATACACAGATGGCTAACAGGAACACGAAAAGATGATCAACATTGATAATTATTAGGGGAATGCAAATCAAAACTACAATGAGATATCACCTCATGCATACATGCTCAGTCACTCTGTCATGGTGGACTCTTTGTGACCCCATGACTGTAGCCTGTCAGGCTCCTCTGTCCATGGAATTTTCCAGGCAAGAATACTGGAGTGAGTTGCCATTTCCTACTCCAGGCTATTTTCCTGACCCAGGGATCAAACCTGTGTCTCCTTCATCTTCTGTATTGGCAGGTGGAATACCACTGTTCCACCTGGGAATCCCAAGATATCACCTCACACCTATCAAAAATGACAATTATCAAAAGTTCACAAATAACAAATGCTGGCGAGGTTATGGAGAAAAGGGGACCCTCCTATATTGTTGTTGGGAATGTAAACTGGTATAGCCGCTATTGGAAATAGTACAGAGGGTCTTCAAAAAAGCTAAAAATAGACCTATCATACAATGCAGTAATTACACTTCTGGGTATATGTCCAGAAAAAACAAAAACACTAATTCGATAAGATACATGCATCCCAGTGTTCACAGCAGCACTGTTTATAATAGCCAAGAGTTGGAAGCAATCCAAGTGTCCATCAACAGAAGAGTGGCTTAAGACGATGTGGTAATATCTTACATACATGTATATACAATATATATATATACACATACATATATATATGTATGTATGTATGTATGTTTATAGGCTTCCCAGCTGGCACTAGTGGTAAATAACCTGGCTCCCAATGCAGAAGATATAAGAGATGTGGAGTTCAATCCCTGGGTTGGGAAGAGCCCCTGGAGTAGAAAATGGCAACCCACTCCAGTGGACATAGAACCTGACAGGCTATAGTCCATAGGGTCGTAAAGAGTCAGACACAACTGAAGCGACTTAGCATGCATATATATTCACAATGGAATATTACTCAGCCATAAAAAGAATGAAATTCTCCCATTTGCAGCAACATGGATGAACCTAGAGATTATTATGCTTAGTGAAATAATTCAGACAAAGATAAATGCTATATGATATCACTTATATGCAGAAAGTAAAAAATAAAACAAATGAATATATATATCAAAACAGAAACAGACTCACAGATATAGAAAACCAACTAGTGGTTACCAGTGGAAAGACGGAAGCAGGGAGGGGCAAGAGAGAGGTATGGTATTAAGAGATACAAACTATTGTATATAAAGTAAGTAAGCAACAAGGATATATTGTACAGCACAGGGAAATATAGCCATTATTTTGTAATAGCTTTTAATGGAGTATAGCCTATAAAAATACTGAATCACTATGTGTGCTGTATACTTGAAACTAATATAATATTGTAAATCAACTATACTTCAATAAAAAGTAAAATAAAATAGGCAGAGATTTCCCTGGTGGTCCAGTGGTTAAGACTCAGCTCTTTCACTACAAGGGGCATGGGTTCCATCCCTAGTTGGGGAACTAAGCCCCCACAAGCCATATGGTGTGGCCAAAAATGAATAAACAAAGTAGATGGTATGTTAAAGAAAGAAAAATAGGGTGGTTTACAGAAATGTGTCAATTGAAGACATGAACAATTTGAAATTTCTTAACCATCAAATTCAAAGTTGAAAATTATTGCAGACAATTTTATTTTAGAAATTTAAAAATAAGAATGCCATATTGAAAAAAATACATTTTTCATGAAGATGTATTAATGATTCACTATAAAAGGCAGGACTAAGAAAGAAACTGATCAGATTATGTGAATATGTACCAACAAAAATTACTCTACTTATGCTACTTTTTGATGTTCAGACAATCAATATAAGTAACTTATATCTTGCTTTAATATATACAAGTAGATTTAATTTTCATTTTTTAACAAAAGATTTTACTTTTGGCTGTAAGTTTTGCACAGTAGATAATTAAATCAGATTTGGTGAAAAAAACTTAATATTTCAAAAATTATATAGTTATTTTTAGAGTCCCTTCACTCTCAAAAATGTCTCGGTTTGGACAAGAAGTTTTATCACCATAGATAGATATAGCATACTTAAATATGTGCTTGGGCAGCAGCTGGCCAGGGCTTCAGCCACAGCTCTGCAATTTAGTAGCTTTGTGACCTTAAGTGGTCACAAACACACTCTTCCAACAACACAAGAGGAGACTCTAGAACGTGGACATCACCAGGTGGTCAATACCAAAATCATATTGATCATATTCTTTGCAGCCAAAGATTGAGAGTCAGCAAAAACAAGTCAGCAAAAACAAGACCAGGAGCTGACTGTGGCTCAGATCATGAACTCCTTATTGCCAAATTCAGGTTTCAATTGAAGAAAGTAGGGAAAACCACCAGACCATTCAGGTATGACCTAAATCAAATCCCTTGCAATTGTACAGTAGAAGTGACAAATAGATTCAAGGGATTATATATGATAGACAGAGTGCCTGAAGAACTATGGATGGAGGTTCATGACATTGTACAGGAGGCAGGGATCAAGACCATCCCCAAGAAAAAGAAAGACAAAAGACAAAATGGTTGTCCGAGGAGGCCTTACAAATAGCTGAGAAAAGAAAAGACATGAAAGGCAAAGGAGAAAAGGAGAGATATACCCATTTGAATGCAGAGTTGCAAAGAATAGCAAGGAGAGACAAGAAAGCCTTCCTTGGTGATCAATGCAAAGAAATAGAGGAAAACAATAGAATGGGAAAGACTAGAGATCTCTTCAAGAAAATTAGAGATACCAAGGGAACATTTCATGCAAAGATGGGTAAAATAAAGGACAGAAATGGTATGGACCTAACAGAAGCAGAAGATATTAAGAAGAGGTGGCAACAATACACAGAAGAACTATATAAAAAAGATCTTCATGACTTAAATAACCACAATGGTGTGATCACTCACCTAGAGCCAGACATCCTGGAATGAGAAGTCAAGTGGGCCTTAGGAAGCATCACTACGAACTAAGCTAATGGAGGTGATGGAATTCCAGTTGAGCTATTTCAAATCCTAAAAGATGATGCTGTGAAAGTGCTGCACTCAATATGCCAGCAAATTTGGAAACCTCAGCAGTGGCCACAGGACTGGAAAAGGTCCGTTTTCATTCCAATCCCAAAGAAAGGCAATGCCAAAGAATGCTCAAACTACCACACGATGGCACTCCTCTCAGATACTAGTAAAGTAATGCTCAAAATTCTCCAAGCCAGGCTTCAACAGTACGTGAACCATGAACTTCCAGATGTTCAAGCTGGATTTAGAAAAGGCAGAAGAAACAGAGATTAAGTTGCCAACATCCGTTAGATCATCAAAAAAGCAAGAGAGTTCCAGAAAACCATCTACTTCTGCCTTATTGACTATGCTAAAGACATTGACTGTGTCAATCACCACAAAATGTGGAAAATTCTTCAGGATATGAGAATATCAGACCACCTTACCTGCCTCCTGAGAAATTTGTATGCAGGTCAGGAAGAAACAGTTAGAACTGGACATGGAACAACAGACTGGTTCCAAATCGGGAAAGGAGTACGTCAAGGCTATATATTGTCACCCTGCTTATTTAACTTATATTCACAGTACATCATGAGAAACGCTGGGCTAGATGAAGCACAGGCTGGAATCAAGATTGCCGGGAGAAATATCAAGAACTTCAGATATGCAGATGACACCACCCTTATGGCAGAAAGTGAAGAGAACTAAAGAGCCTCTTGATGAAAGTGAAAGAGGAGAGTGAAAAAGTTGGCTTAGAACTCAACATTGGGAAAACTAAGATCATGGCATGCACTCCCATCACTTCATGGCAAATAGATGGGGAAACAGTGGAAACAGTGGCAGACTTTATTTTTGGTGGGGCTCCAAAAATCACTGCAGATAGTGACTGCAGCCATGAAATTAAAAGACGCTTGCTCCTTGGAAGAAAAGTTATGACCAACCTAGACAGCATATATTAAAATGCAGAGACATTACTTTGCCAACAGAGGTCCGTCTAGCCAAGGCTACGGTTTTTCCAGTAGTCATGTATGGATGTGAAAGTTGGACTATAAAGAAAGCTGAGTGCCAAAGAACTGATGCTTTTGAACTGTGGTATTGGAGAAGACTCTTGAGAGTCCCTTGAACAGCAAGGAGATCCAACCAGTCCATTCTAAAGGGAGTCAGTCCTGAATATTCATTGGAAGGACTGACGCTGAAACTGAAAGTCTAATACTTTGGTCACCTGATGCGAAGAACTGACTCACTGGAAAAGACCCTGATGCTGGGAAAGATTGAAGGCAGGAGAAGAAGGGGACGACAGAGGATGAGATGGTTGGATGGCATCACTGACTTGATTTTGAGCAAGCTCCGGGAGTTGGTGATGGACAAGGGAGGCCTGGCATGCTGCAGTCTGTGGGGTTGCAAAGAGTCAGACATGACTGAGTGACAGAACTGAACTGAACTGACCTTAAGTAACTTCTTTGATCTCTCTCAAACTCGATTTCCTCATCTTTAAGATGGGAAAATAACAGAAATTCTTTCAATGGGTTGTTTTGAGGATGAAGTGAGATAACACATGTAAGGCACTTGGCACAATGCCTTGGCCTACCCAGCCCTGAATAATCATTATTGAATTACTGATCAATATCATTACCATGGTTGTTGTTATGATTATTAAGAAGCTATGATCTTGATTATTGTCAGAGTTTATCACTGACTTGGTGTCCTGACATTAGCAGATTGCTCACTTAACCTTGCCATGGGTGATCAGGAAGACTCGCCAAATTAAATTATAGCACAGACCAGCATTTTCAAGCATAGTTTTCTTACAATATTGACATTGCAAGATGCTCTGCCAGCAAAGGGTTCTGTAGTCAAGAGACACTGGAAAGCTATAGTCACATCTTGCAAATTCACAACATGCACTGTATGAGCACTGCAAAATCTGAGAGCTCCTGCAGTCAAGAAACTTATTTTGTTTAATCTCCATTTTCCAGATTTATTTGCTAAGGTAACCTCTCCTCTCTCAATTATGTGTATGTGGTATCTCAAAATTAATAGAGTAGTCTACAAAGTACATTCCATAAAACATGGATTTTGTCTAACTTTTTAAAAATTTTATTTATTTAGTTAGTTAGTTTTGGCCATGCTGGGTCTTCATTGCTTCATGAGGGCTTTCTCTAGTTTCAGGGAGTAGGGGCTACTCTCTAGTTGTGATGCACAGGCTTAGTTGCCCTGGGGCATGTGGAATCTTCCTGGACCAAGGATGGAACCCATGTCCCCTGCACTGAAAGGTGGATTCTTAACCATGGATCACCAAGAAGTCCTTGTCTAACTTTTTCACTTGAAAAATGGGAGACCTAATTGGGAGAAGGACTTTCCCCAAGGTCACACAGTAATAATAGATACATAGGTCTTGACTCCAGGTCTCCAAATCCTTAGGTCTTTTCTTCTAGGAAAGTCTCTTTGTATGTAATAATCATGGTCCACTGGAGAATGGAATGGCTAACCACTTCAGCATTCTTGCCTTGAGAACCCCATGAACAGAATGAAAAGGCAAAAAGATAGGACACTGAAATATCAGCCCCCCAGGTCAGTAGGTCTCCAATATGCTACTGGAGAAGAGTGGAGAAATAGCTCCAGAAAGAATGAAGAGGCTGAGCCAAAGCAGAAATGACACCTAGTTGTGGATGTGACTGGTGATGGAAGTAAAGTCCGATGCTGTAAAGAATAATACTGCCCACTACAATATTGTAAACTAATTAGCCTCCAACTAATAAAAATAAATGAAAAAAAAAAAAAAACACAAAAAAAGTAAAAAAAAAAAAAAAAAAAAAGAACAATACTTCATAGGAACCTGGAATGTTAGGTCCATGAATCAAGGTAAAATGGACGTGGTCAAGCAGGAGATGACAAGAGTGAACATCAACATTTTAGGAATCAGTGAACTAAAATGGACAGGAATGGGCGAATTTAATTCAGATGATCATTATGTCTACTAATGTGGGCAAGAAACCCTCAGAAGGAATAAAGTAGCCCTCATAGTAAACAAAAGAGTCCAAAATGCAGTACTTGGGTGCAATCTCAAAAACAACAGAATGATCTCTGTTCATTTCCAAGGCAAACCATTCAACATCACAGAATCCCAAGTCTGTGCCCCAACTACTAATGCCAAAGAAGCTGAAGTTGAATGGTTCTATGATGATCTACAAGACCTTCTAGAACTAACACCAAAAAACAGATCTCCTTTTCATAATAGGGCCCCAGAATGCAAAAGTAGGAAGTCAAGAGATACCTGGAGTAACAGGCAAGTTTGACCTTGGAGTACAAAATGAAGCAGGGCAAATGCTAACAGAGTTTGGCTGAGTAACAGACTGGTTGTAACAAACACACGCTTCCAAAAATACAAGAGAAGACTCTACACATGGACATCACCAGATGGTCAATACCAAAATCAGATCGATTATATTCTTCACAGCCAAAGATGGAGAAGATCTATACAGTCAGCAAAAACAAGACTGGGAGCTGACTGTGGCTCAGATCATGAACTCCTTGTTGTAAAATTCAGACTTAAATTGAAGAAAGTAGGGAAAATCACTAGACCATTCAGGTATGACCTAAATCAAATCTCGTATGATTATGCAGTGGAAGTGACATAGATTCAAGGAATCAGATCTGATAGAGTGCTTGAAGAACTATGGACAGAGGTTTATAACATTGCACAGGAGGTGGTGACCAAAACTATCCCCAAGGAAAAGGAATGCAAGAAGGCAAAATGGTTGTCTGAGGAGGCCTTATATAAATAGCTGAGAAAAGAAGAAAAGTGAAAGGCAAGGGCAAAGGAGAAAGGGAAAGATATACCCAACTGAATGCAGAGTTCCAAAGAATAGCAAGGAGAGACAGAAAGCCTTCCTCAGTGATCAATCCAAAGAAATAGAGGAAAACAATAGAATGAAAAAGAACAGAGATCTCTTCAAGAAAATCAGAGATACCAAGGGAGTATTTCATGCCAAGATGCACAATAAAAGACAGAAATGGTATTAACAGAAGCAGAAGAGACTAAGAAGAGGTGGCAAAATACAGAGAAGAACTAATCAAAAAAGATCTTCACGACCCAGATAATCACGATGGTGTGATCAGTCACCTAGAACCTGACATCCTGGAATGAGAAGTCAAGTGGGCCTTAGGAAGCATCACTACAAACAAAGCTAGTGGAGGTGATGGAATTCGAGTTGAGGTATTTCAAATCCTAAAAAATGATGCTGTGAAAGTACTGCCCTCAATATACCAGGAAATTTGGAAACCTCAGCAGTGGCCACAGGACTGGAAAAGGTCAGTTTTCATTCCAATCCCAAAGAAAGGCAAAGCCAAAGAATGTTCAAACTATCACACAATTATACTCATCTCACACGCTAGCAAAGTAATGCTTAAAATTCTCCAAGCTAGGCTTCAACAGTACATGAACCATGAACTTCCAGATGTTCAAGCTGGATTTAGAAAAGGCAGAGGAACCACAGATCAAATTGCCAACATCTGTTGGATCATAGAAAAGGCAAGAGAGTTCCAGAAAAACATCTGCTTCATTGACTATGTTAAAGCCTTTGACTGGGTGGATCACCACAAACTGTGGAAAATTCTTCAAGAGACGGGAATACCAGACCACCTGACTTGCCTCTTGAGAATCCTGTGTGAAGGTCAGGAAGTGACAGTTACAACCAGACATGGAACAAAGGACTGGTTCCAAATCGGGAAAGGAGTATGTCAAGGCTATATATTGTCACCCTGCTTTTTTAACTTCTATGCAGAGTACATCATGCCAAATGCCAGGCTGCTGGATGAATCACAAGGTTGAATCCAGATTGCCAGGAGAAATATCAATAACCTCAGATATGCAGATGTTGTTGTTGCTCAGTCATGTCTGACTCTGCGACCCTATGGACTGTAGTACGCCAGGTTTTCCTGTCCACAATCTCCCCAAGCTTGCTCAAACTCATGTTGATTGAGTCCATCTTGTCCTCTGTCGCCCCTTTCTCCTCCTGTCCCCAGTCTTTCCCAGCATCAGGGTCTTTTCCAATGAGCTGGCTCTTCGAATCAGGTGGCCAATGTATTGGAGCTTCAGCATCAGTCTTTCCAGTGAATACTCAGGGTTGATTTCCTTTAGGATTGACTGGTTTGATCTCCTTGCAGTCCAAGGACTCTGAAGAGTCTTCTCCAGCAACACAGTTTGAAAGCATCCATTTTTCGGCACTCAGTCTTCTTTATGGTCCAACTCGGGCTTCCCTGGTGGCTCAAAGAGTAATGATATGCAGATGATAACCCCCTGATGGCAGAAAGTGAAGAACTAAAGAGCCTCCTGAGGAAGGTGAAAGAGGAATGTGAAAAAGCTGGTTTAAAACTCAACATTCAAAAAATGAAGATCATGGCATCTGGTCCCATCACTTCATGGCAAACAAATGGGGAAACAATGGAAATAGTGACAGACTTCATTTTCTTGGGCTCCAAAATCACTGTGGATGGTGACTATAGCCACAAAATTAAAAGACGCTTGCTTCTTGGAAGGAAAGCTATGACAAATCTAGACAGTGTATTAAAAAAACAGAGATATCCCTTTGCTGACAGAGGTCTGTGGAGTCAAAGCTATGGTTTTTTCCAGTAGTCATGTATGGTTGTGAGAGTTGGACCACAAAGGAGGCTGAGTGCCGAAGAATTGATGCTTTTGAACTGTGGTGTTGGAGAAGACTCTTGAGAGCCCCTTGGACTGCAAGGAGATTAAATCAGTCAATCCTAAAAGAAATCAACTCTGAATATTCATTGGAAGGACTGATGCTGAAGCTGAAACTCCAATACTTTGGCCATCTGATGTGAAGAGTCAACTCACTGGAAAAGACCTTGATGCTCGGAAAGAGTGTGTGCAGAAGGAGAAAGGGGCGACAGAGGATGAGATAGTTGGATGGCATCACTGATTCAATGGACATGAGTTTGAGCAAACTCCAGGAGATAGTGAAGGACAGGGAACCCTGGCGTGTTGCAGTCTATGGGGTCGCAGAGTCAGACATGACTGAGCAACTGAACAACGGTAACAACAATAATGTGAACTGAGAGTAATAAGTAGCTGTTTGATACCTTTGAAAATTCAAGGTCAAGGACACTTTGTGATAGCCAGAGGTTTTGTATTGCAAAACCTGGAGCTTTAACAACCTTCACATTCTCTGGGACTGAGAGTTTCTGCACAAAAGGCAATAGGCAAGGGACCACAGATCACAATGGGACATTGTCTCTTGAACTGACACAGGATAAACGCCAGAGGGCGCCGTTCCCAAGGTTATCAATTTAGACGCGAAGAGTGGGAAGTCACAGAACCAGCAAGCTTCAAATAAAGACTGACTGAGGAAGACAGAAGATATTGTCACTAGAGGCATGATAATATTTAAGATATTCACAGCAAGATCCTCTATGACCCACCTCCAAGATTATTGGAAATAAAAGCAAAAATAAACAAATGGGACTTAATGAAACTTAAAAGCTTTTGCACAACAAAGGAAACTATAAGCAAGGTGAAAAGACAGCCCTCAGATTGGGAGAAAATAATAGCAAATGAAGAAACAGACAAAGGATTAATCTCAAAAATATACAAGCAACTCCTGAAGCTCAATTCCAGAAAAATAAATGACCCAATCAAAAAATGGGCCAAAGAACTAAACAGACATTTCTCCAAAGAAGACATACAGATGGCTAACAAACACATGAAAAGATGCTCCACATCACTCATTCTCAGAGAAATGCAAATCAAAACCACAATGAGGTACCATTACACGACAGTCAGGATGGCTGCTATCCAAAAGTCTACAAGCAATAAATGCTGGAGAGGGTGTGGAGAAAAGGGAACCCTCTTACACTGTTGGTGGGAATGCAAACTAGTACAGCCACTATGGAAAACAGTGTGGAGATTTCTTAAAAAACTGGAAATAGAACTACCATATGACCCAGCAATACCACTTCTGGGCATACACACTGAGGAAACCAGATCTGAAAGAGACACGTGCACCCCAATGTTCATCGCAGGACTGTTTATAATAGCCAGGACATGGAAGCAACCTAGATGTCCATCAGCAGATGAATGGATAAGGAAGCTGTGGTACATATACATCATGGAATATTACTCAGTTGTTAAAAAGAATTCATTTGAATCAGTTCTAATGAGATGGATGAAACTGGAGCCCATTATAGAAAGTGAAGTAAGCCAGAAAGATAAAGAACATTACAGCATACTAACACATATATATGGAATTTAGAAAGATGGTAACAATGGCCCTATATGCAGGGCAGAAGAAGAGACACAGAAGTACAGAACAGACTTTTGAACTCTGTGGGAGAAGGGGAGGGTGGGATGTTTCGAAAGAACAGCATGTATATTATCTATAGTGAAACAGATCACCAGCCCAGGTGAGATGCATGAGACAGGTGCTCGGGCCTGGTGCACTGGGAGGACCCAGAGGAGTCGGGTGGAGAGGGAGGTGGGAGGGGGGATCAGGATGGGGACTACGTGTAACTCCATGACTGATTCATGTCAATGTATGACAAAACCCACTGAAATGTTGTGAAGTAATTAGCCTCCAACTAATAAAGAAAAAAAAATTTAAGATATAAAGTCATGGAAAACAAATTAGAAAATAAAGAGAGACTGAATAGGAGTATATCAACGTATAAAACTTCTGTTTTATAATCAACAAAACAAAGAAATTTAATTTGAAAAAACTATAGATATGGGTGTCTATTTATGCATATGTATATACATATATACTATAAAAATATATGAGATCAGCAATTTTCCAACCAGCCAAATTATGTCAAGTTCACATTAGATGAAATAACATAGAAATAATAATTGCTAATATTTATTAAGCACATTCTATGTTATGTATCTTATGTGCGCTATCTCATGAACTCTTATACAAGCCTATGAAGTAAGTATTATTAGAGTACTATCCTCGTTTTACACATGTGGAAACTGAGGCTTAAAATCTTTTTTTTTTTTTTGAGGCTTAAAATCTTAAATGACTTGTCCAATTTTACACTAAGAAGAGACAGTGGAGACTGCAAGTGTCCTCCTCATTCCCTCCCCATGGTTTATAAGGCCCTGTGTGGCCTGGCTCCAGCTTCTCTCTGCAGCCTTCCTTATCATAATTTGCATCCAGCAGGAATGATGTCCAGTTCCCTGAACAGACCATATTTCCTGCTTAGAACCCTTTTCTCTCGATCTTTACCTGACTCAATCCTACTTGTCCTTCTGGTCTCAGTGTAGACATCACTTCCTTCAGCGGTCTTCTCTGCTATGCAAGTCTGGTTTAGGTGACCTTCCTTTCTGCTTCTCTAGCTCCCCATCATATCATCACACTGCATGGCAGTTGTCCATTTCCTGATCTGTTAGACTGAGAATTTGGGGAGAGCAGAGACTAGGTCTCTCTTGCTGGCCATTGCACTCCCTGCTCCTGGCACAGTGCCTGGCATAAGTAAGTTCCCTATATGTACAGAAACTCCTCTACTTGAGACATTTCTTAGAGCCACAAAGCTTTATGGAGGGCAAATGTCATCAACTTTCTCTGCTTCCAGCAGCTTATTGACTGTCATTTTGATCTCTGGCATTGGCATTCATCAGGTGTGTTTGCTGTGATTTTGCCTAGGTTTGACCAGTTCAATGAACATTGTTAATATATATGATACATGCAAAAGCAGTAAGAGTGCTGAAAGTCCTAGTAATAAGTGACATAGGGTTAGAATAGATATAAAAATTACCAGTGTTGTACAAAAATATACATGAATAATTGAAGAATAGTAAATATTCTGATGGACAAACACTAGATTATGCAACATGCAAACAACCTGGAGCCTATGGAGGCCAAAAAGTCAAGAAGAACTAGGTATTTGGCCTGAGGAAATTAATGTCCTAAGCTAATTCCGAGAGCACTTTATTATGGGGAGAGATAGAGGTCTCTGCCAACTTTCTGGAAGTCATTTTTCAGTCCTTTAACGACACTACTGTCAGAGCTTCATTGAAAATCATTATTGTGAAATCTTGAATTTAAAGATGTTATAGCCAAGAGCCAGGATAATCAATCTTTATGAAGAAGGGCTACATCCTTAAAAAAAAAAAAAAAAAAAAAAAGCAAGTTGCCCCCATTGCATATACCCTTGTTCCATTTGTATAGAATTTTATAAAATACTATCATCTAGGTTTTATAATTGATTATTACTTCTTAAGTGCCTGTTAGAGGTCAGGCACTTCCGAACATTATCTCACTTAATCCTCACAATATCCCTGTGAGACAGATACTGTTCTCCCATTCTACAGATTAGGAAACTGGCTCTGAAAGGTGAAGTAACTTCCTGAAAGTCACACAACTATGGAGTATTTATACTGGAGTTGGAAACATATGAAAGAGTTAGTCGCTCAGTTGTGTCTGACTCTTTGTGACACCATGGAGCCCACGAGGCTCCTCTGTCCATGGAATTCTCCAAGTGAGAATGCTGGAGTGGGTTGCCATGCCTTTCTCGAGGGGATCTTCCTGACCCAGGGATTGAACCCGGATATCATGCACTGCAAGCAGATTCTTTACTGTCTGAGCCACTTCCCTAAAGTCCCACAACTATGAAGTGTTTATATTGGAATTGGAAGCATAATTTTGTTGAATCCAACATGCTCTTTTTTTTTTTTTTAATTTTCATCCCATTATATTCAAGTGTATTATTGATATAGTTGGATTTACATCCTGTATTCTACTTTTCTTTCCTACATGCCTCATGTCTTACTCTTTTAAATAATTAACGAAGTTTTTAAATTTTGGCTGTGCTGGGTCTTCATTGTTGCACAGGTTCGTTCTCTAGTTTCTGCAAATGGGGGCTACTCTCTAGTTGCAGTGCATGGGTTTTCCATTGCAGTGGTTTCTCTCGTTGTGGAGCACTGGCTGTAGAACTCGGACTCGTAGTTGTGGCACACGGGCTTAGTTGCTCTGAGGCATGTGGGATCTTCCCAAATCAGGGCTCGAACCCATGTCCCCTGCATTGGCAGGCAGATTCTTAACCGCTGGACCACCAGGGAAGTCCCAACATGCTCTTTTCACTACACCAACAAGCCTTCCTTTTATCTAATTTCATCCTCACAAAGTCATACAAATGAAGTTAAGAAAAGTATTTCTCTGTCTTCAGATGAAGCAGGGAAGCCCAGAAATGCTCAAGGTCCCACCATTAGGTAGTGTGAGAAACAGAGGTAAAGTCAAATCTCTCTCTTTTTCTGTGGTACCACTCCACTTGCAGGATCTTGTTCCTCAACCAGGGATTGAACCTGGGCCACAGCAGGGAAAGCCCAGAATTCTAACCACGGAAGCCCTAAACTCAGATCTTTTATCTCTAAGTCCAGTGCTCTTTCCAGTTGACCATACCTTTGCTTCAGCCGAGGAGTGTGTGCCTGAGGAGAGGTAAGGGAGGGGCAGTGTGCTCCTTTGGTGGGATGAGGGAGGGAGCCGCACCTGAGGCCCTGGCCCTTGGATCTTGTCCCCTAGCTTCTAGGTACTTGCCCTTGCCCTGGCCTTTTAGTGACATTCCTAATCTGTCCGATGGAAAGTGTCCCTTGTTGACCTTTACTCTTCAAATGCAATCCTGGCCAGGCTATACAGGGTATGATAGATTTCGTGTGTCCTTTCAAAACACCGTGTTCTGGATTAGGAGGCCTCTAGATAATTGGTTTGGTGACAAACTGGTCTTGTATGATTAATTGCCACCTTGTGTCTTTAGGGAAATTGAACAGGATGACCCATTTGTGGATTAATGCTTTATAGGGCTTCCCTTGTGGCTCAGATGGTAAAGAAGCTGCCTGCAATGCGGGAGACCTGGGTTCGATCTCTGGGTTGGGAAGATCCCCTGGAGAAGGGAATGACTACCCACTCCAGTATTCTGGCCTGGAGAATCCCATGGAGAGTAGCCTGGTGAGCTACAGTCCATGGGGTTGCAAAGAGTCAAACCTGACTGAGCAATTAACACTTTCACTATGCTATCCTGGAACTCAGGGCTGCCTGGGAGGGTGCCGGGGTCCCGGAGCAGATATTAAACCCTGAGAACAGATTCTGGTCAAATTTCCTGAAATGGTTTCCCTGAGAGCTATATGTTTTTCATTTTAATGAGATTGTATGCATTTCTTTCTTTTTTAAAAAAAATGTTAAATTTATTTTGTTTTTGACTGTGCTGGGTCTTAATTGTGGTGTGGGGGCTTCTCCAGTTGCAGTGCACAGGCCTGTCTTATTGCAAAACATGGGCTTTAGAGTGCAGGGGCTCTCTAATTGTGGTGCACAGGCTTAGTTGCCCTGTAGCATGCAGGATCTTAGTTCCCTGACCAGGGATTCAACTCACATCCCCTGCATTAGAAGGTGAATTCTGCTTTATTTTTTTCCAATTAAAAAACATTAATTTATTTTAACTGGAGGATAATTACAGTATTGTGGTGGCTTTTGCCATACACTGACATGAATCGGCCACAGGTACACATGTCCCCTCATTCTGAACCCCCCTCCCACTTCCCTCCCGACCCATCCCTCTGGGTTGTCTCAGACACCAGCTTTGAGTGCCCTGCTTCATGTGTTGAACTTAAACTGGTCATCTATTTTACATATGGCAACATACATGTTTCAATGCTATCCTCTCAAATCCTCCCACCCTCGCCTTCTCCCACAGAGTCCAAAAGTCTGTTCTTTATATCTGTCTCTTTTTCTGTGGAAGGCAGATTCTTTTTTTTTTTACTTTTTTATTTTTCAGTGGGTTTTGTCATACATTGATGTGAATCAGCCATAGAGTTACACGAATTCCCCATCCCGGTCTCCCATCCCACCTCCCTCTCCATCCGATTCCTCTGGATCTTCCCAGCCCAACAGGCCCGAGCACTTGACTCATGCCTCCCACCTGGGCTGGTGGTCTGTTTCACCACAGATAATATACATGCTGTTCTTTCGAAACATCCCACCCTCCCCTTCTCCCACAGAGTTCAAAAGTCTGTTCTGTACTTCTGCGTCTCTTCTTCTGCCCTGCATATAGGGCCATTGTTACCATCTTTCTAAATTCCGTATATATGTGTTAGTATACTGTAATGTTCTTTATCTTTCTGGCTCACCTCACTCTGTATAATGGGCTCCAGTTTCATCCATCTCATTAGAACTGATTCAAATGAATTCTTTTTAACGGCTGAGTAATATTCCATGGAGTATATGTACCACAGCTTCCTTATCCATTCATCTGCTGATGGGCATCTAGGTTGTTTCCATGTCCTGGCTATTATAAACAGTGCTGCAATGAACATTGGGGTGCACGTGTCTCTTTCAGATCTGGATTCCTCAGTGTGTATGCCCAGAAGTGGTATTGCTGGGTCATATGGTAGTTCTATTTCCAGTTTTTTAAGAAATCTCCACACTGTTTTCCATAGTGGCTGTACTAGTTTGCATTCCCACCAACAGTGTAAGAGGGTTCCCTTTTCTCCACACCCTCTCCAGCATTTATTGCTTGTAGACTTTTGGATAGCAGCCATCCTGACTGGCGTGTAATGGTACCTCATTGTGGTTTTGATTTGCATTTCTCTGAGAATGAGTGATGTGGAGCATCTTTTTTTTTTTTTTTTTTTTTTTTTTTAATATTATTTTATTAGTTGGAGGCCAATCACTTTACAACATTTCAGTGGGTTTTGTCATACATTGACATGAATCAGCCATATAGTTACATGTATTCCCCATCCCGATCCCCCCTCCCACCTCCCTCCCCACCCGACTCCTCAGGGTCCTCCCAGTGCACCAGGCCCGAGCACCTGACTCATGTATCCCACCTGGGCTGGTGGTCCGTTTCACCATAGATAATATACATGCTGTTCTTTCAAAACATCCCACCCTCACGTTCTCCCCCAGAGTTCAAAAGTCTGTTCTGTATTTCTGTGTCTCTTTTTCTGTTTTGCATATAGGGTTATCGCCACCATCTATCTAAATTCCGTATATATGTGTTAGTATACTGTAATGTTCTTTATCTTTCTGACTTACTTCACTCTGTATAATGGGCTCCAGTTTCATCCATCTCATTAGAACTGATTCAAATGAATTCTTTTTAACGGCTGAGTAATATTCCATGGTGTATATGTACCACAGCTTCCTTATCCATTCATCTGCTGATGGGCATCTAGGTTGTTTCCATGTCCTGGCTATTATAAACAGTGCTGCAATGAACATTGGGGTGCACGTGTCTCTTTCAGATCTGGATTCCTCAGTGTGTATGCCCAGAAGTGGTATTGCTGGGTCATATGGTAGTTCTATTTCCAGTTTTTTAAGAAATCTCCACACTGTTTTCCATAGTGGCTGTACTAGTTTGCATTCCCACCAACAGTGTAAGAGGGTTCCCTTTTCTCCACACCCTCTCCAGCATTTATTGCTTGTAGACTTTTGGATAGCAGCCATCCTGACTGGCGTGTAATGGTACCTCATTGTGGTTTTGATTTGCATTTCTCTGAGAATGAGTGATGTGGAGCATCTTTTCATGTGTTTGTTAGCCATCTGAATGTCTTCTTTGGAGAAATGTCTGTTTAGTTCTTTGGCCCATTTTTTGATTGGGTCATTTATTTTTCTGGAATTGAGCTTCAGGAGTTGCTTGTATATTTTTGAGATTAATCCTTTGTCTGTTTCCTCATTTGCTATTATTTTCTCCCAATCTGAGGGCTGTCTTTTCACCTTGCTTATAGTTTCCTTTGTTGTGCAAAAACTTTTAAGTTTCATTAGGTCCCATTTGTTTATTTGTGCTTTTATTTCCAATATTCTGGGAGGTGGGTCATAGAAGATCTTGCTGTGATTTATGTCAGAGAGTGTTTTGCCTATGTTCTCCTCTAGGAGTTTTATAGTTTCTGGTCTTACATTTAGATCTTTAATCCATTTTGAGTTTATTTTTGTGTATGGTGTTAGAAAGTGTTCTAGTTTCATTCTTTTACAAGTGGCTGACCAGTTTTCCCAGCACCACTTGTTAAAGAGATTGTCTTTTTTCCATTGTATATCCTTGCCTCCTTTGTCAAAGATAAGGTGTCCATAGGTTCGTGGATTTATCTCTGGGCTTTCTATTCTGTTCCATTGATCTATATTTCTGTCTTTGTGCCAGTACCATACTGTCTTGATGACTGTGGCTTTGTAGTAGAGTCTGAAGTCAGGCAGGTTGATTCCTCCAGTTCCATTCTTCTTTCTCAAGATTACTTTGGCTATTCGAGGTTTTTTGTATTTCCATACAAATTGTGAAATTATTTGTTCTAGTTCTGTGAAAAATACCGTTGGTAGCTTGATAGGGATTGCATTGAATCTATAGATTGCTTTGGGTAGAATAGCCATTTTGACAATATTGATTCTTCCAATCCATGAACACGGTATGTTTCTCCATCTGTTTGTGTCCTCTTTGATTTCTTTCATCAATGTTTTATAGTTTTCTGTGTATAGGTCTTTTGTTTCTTTAGGTAGATATACTCCTAAGTATTTTATTCTTTTTGTTGCAATGGTGAATGGTATTGTTTCCTTAATTTCCCTTTCTGTTTTTTCATTGTTAGTATATAGGAATGCAAGGGATTTCTGTGTGTTAATTTTATATCCTGCAACTTTACTATATTCATTGATTAGCTCTAGTAATTTTCTGGAAGAGTCTTTAGGGTTTTCTATGTAGAGGATCATGTCATCTGCAAACAGCGAGAGTTTCACTTCTTCTTTTCCTATCTGGATTCCTTTTACGTCTTTTTCTGCTCTGATTGCTGTGGCCAAAACTTCCAACACTATGTTGAATAGTAGTGGTGAGAGTGGGCATCCTTGTCTTGTTCCTGATTTCAGAGGAAATGCTTTCAATTTTTCACCATTGAGGGTGATGCTTGCTGTGGAAGGCAGATTCTTAACCACTGGACCACCAGGGAAGTCCCCAATATTGTTTCCATGTCTGACATATCTATCTTTAAGAATTTCAAATATTATTATTAGTTTAGCTTGCCATTAATCTGATGTTGAGCTTTTATGCAGTTGTGTAATACTTATGCACAATACTAATGCATAATACTTAAGATAAATGTATGGAAATGTAGAGGACTCCTGCCTTCAGCTAAGATGGAGTAACAAGGACTGAATTTATGTTCTGCCTGAAACAGCCAAAAAAGATTAAAAAAAAAACATACAAAACTCATGAAACAATGATTGGTTTTTAAAGACACATCAGGCAATAAATAAAAACTGATCTCTGAAAGACGGTTAAAAGATTAGATGAGTCTTTTGATGGATGCCGGCTACATAAGCTGCAGGGCCCAGTCAAAATGAAAATGTAAACGCCTTTATGCAAATGGCACAAAAAAAGTTTTCCTTTTCCCCTGACAGTCTCTTTCTTAACCCACCATGGTGGCTTTTATGTGCTGTTTAATGCTACACTCTCTCAGACATGGGATTCTTGCAGGGCAAGTGCAGACCCTCACAAAGGTGCCCAGAGGCTGTGCCCTCTGACAAGGCATGCACACACATGCTTGCAGCAAACCAGCTGCTGGCTTCTGCTCTATATTGTTCATTCGCTCAGTAGTGTCTGACTCCTTGTGACCCCATGGATTGCAGTATTCTAGGCTTCCTTGTCCTTCCCCATCTCTCCAGAGTTTGCTCAAACTCATGTCCATTGAGGTCAGTGATGCCATCCAACCATCTCATCCTCTGTCGCTCCCTTCTCCTCCTTCCCTCAATCTTTCCCAGCATCAGGGTCTTTTCCAATGAGTTAGTTCTTCGCATCAGGTGGCCAAAGTATTGAACTCTCAGCTTCAGCATCAGTCATTCCAATGAATATTCAGGACTGATTTCCTTTAGGATGGACTAGTTGGATCTCCTTGCAGGCCAAGGGACTCTCAAGAGTCTTCTCCAACACCACAGTTCAAAAGCATCAGTTCTTCGGTGCTCAGCTTTCTTTATGGTCCAACTCTCAACATCCATACATGACTACTAGAAAAACCATAGCTTTAACTAGACGGACATTTGTTGGCAAAGTAATGTCTCTCTTTTTTTTAATATGCTGTCTAGGTTGGTCATAGCTTTTCTTCCAAGGAGCAAGCATCTTTTAATTCCGTGGCTGCAGTCACTGTCCACAATGATTTTAGAGCCCAAGAAAATAAAGCTTGTCACAATTTCCATTACCCCCCCCCCCCATCTATTTACTAGAATCCCATGGACAAAGGAGCCTGGCGGGCTACAGTCCATGGGGTTGCAATGAGTCAGGCATGACCAAGCAACTAACACACACACACACACACACATTTGCCATGGCGTAATGGGACCAGATGCCATGATCTTAGGGTTTTTTAAAAAATAATATTTTTACTTATTTATTTGATTGTGCCAGGCCTTAGTTGTTGCACATGGGATCTAGTTCCCTGACCAGGTATCAAACCTGGGCCCCCTGCATTGGGAGCAGAGGGTCTTAGCCACTGAACCACCAGGAAAGTCCCCATGATCTTAGTTTTTAGAATGTTGAGTTTTAAGCCAGCTTTTGCACTCTCCTCTTTCATTTTCATCAAGAGGCTCTTTAGTTCCTCTTCGAATTCTGCCATTAGGGGGTGTCATCTGCATATCTGAGGTTATTGATGTTTCTCTCAGCAATGTTGATTCCAGGGTGTAATTCATCCAGCCTGGTATTTTGTATGATGTACTCAGTATACAAGTTAAATAAGCAGGGTGACATAGCCTTGATGTATTCCTTTCCCAATTTAGAACCAGTCCATTGCTCCATGTCTGGTTCTAACTGTCCTTTCTTGATCTTCATACTGGTTTCTCAGGAGGCAGGTAAGGTGGTCTGGTATTCCCATTTCTTTAAGAAGTTTCCACAGTTTGTTGTGATCCACCCAGTCAAAGGCTTTAACATAGACAATGAAGCAGAAGTAAGATGTTTTTCTGGAACTCTCTTGCCTTTTCAATGATCCAACAGATATTGGCAATTTGATCTCTGGTTCTTCTGCCTTTTCTAAATCCAGCTTGTACATCTGCAATTTCTCAGTTCACATACTGCTGAAGCATAGCTTGAAGAATTTTGAGCATTACCTTGCTAGCATGTGAGATGAGTGCAGTTGTGTGGTGGTTTGAACATTCTTTGGCATTTGCCTCTCTTTGGGATTGGAATGAAAACTGACCTTTTCCAGTCACTGCTGAGTTTTCCAAATTTGCTGGCATATTGAGTGCAGCACTTTCACAGCATCATCTTTCAGGGTCTGAAATAGCTCAACTGGAATTCCATCACCTCCACTAACTTTGTTCATAGTGATACTTCCACTTGACTTGACTTCACATTCCAGGATATCTGGCTCTAGGTGAATGACTGACCCATCATGGTTATCTGGGTCATTAAGACCTTTTTTGTACAGTTCTTTTGTATATTCTTGCTGCCTCTTTTTAGTCTCTTCTGCTTCTGTTAGGTTAATATCACTTCTGTCTTCTACTGTGCCCATATTTGCATGAAATGTTCCCTTGGTATCTCTAATTTTCTTGAAGAGATTTCTAGTCTTTCCCATTCTATTGTTTTCCTCTATTTCTTTGCATTGTTCACTTAAGAAGGCTTTCTTGTCTCTCCTTGCTATTCTTTGGAACTATGCATTCAGTTGGGTATCTTTCCATTTCTCCTTTGCCTTTTGCTTCTCTTCTTTTCTCAGCTATTTGTAAGGCCTCCTCAGACAACCATTTTTGCTGTCTTGGATACCAACCACTGAATCAGTGCCCTCAGAAAGGTGAGCCAGGAATCTCCACTTCCCATGGCTCTGACACTCCAAACCACTGTGGATGGGCAGCCCCCAAGAGTACTGAAACTTCTGTGCCAAGATGGGTAGATAACTAAGAAAGTAGGCAAGAGGTTCACCCTAGCTGAATCTCCTGTGAGGCTGCCAGCTTGCAGCAGGGATGGTTGCCACCATGCCCCTCCCTGAGATGCCACAGGGACAAGCATTTGATCCCGACTTTCCTTGTGTCCATGCCCAAGGCCCCACTGGTGACAGACAGCAGCTTTAGTTATTAGATGAAGGGACGAGGGAGGAGGTTGGGGTGTCGAGAGTGGAGAGTGGTCAGCAAGAAACTATCCAAAGGAGTGAGACAGAGAGAGGAAGGGCGGCGTGTGAACCCAGGCTCCAAGCCCCCAGTGTATGTTCTCTCGTCTCATGGGATTTCACTTACAAATCACAAAGATAAAATTATTATGAAGTTCAAGATGGTGGCCACAGAGTATTAAAGTCAAACATGGGCTCTTTTGGAGCTTGGGGTCCTGCGCTACTGTCACAGGTCCATGGAGCCAGCCTTGTTTACCAAAAAAGATGAACCAAGGCATCTGGCAGACTTCCTAGACTGAGTAGACACAGATGAGCATCTGGAGACTTCAAGGCAACTGGAGCACCTAAGACAGAGTAACAGAGAGGCGAGAACTGCACAGAGGCAGATCTCCAAAGATCTGCAGGTGGTGCCCCTCAAGTGTTCAGCAGAAAACTAAGCAGTGCATTCATGTGAGGAAAATAACTCACATAGAAAAGAACCATCTGAAAGAATGTGAAGAAACAATGCGTGGTGCTCCTGTAAGCCCATGAATAGTGCCTGTTCCCACCAGCCTGAATAGAAAACCTCATGACATTCAGGGCATTGAGTAGACAGACAAGTCTTGCTGGAGTAGTGGAGAATAATTAACACTAGAAAGCTCAAGAAGATTCATAGAAGTACAAAAATATACAAGACCCAAATGGTAAAATTGACAGTACCCAGCATCCAATTAAAATTACTAGACATGCAAAGAAGCAAGGAAACACAAGCCATGATGAGGAGAATAATCAATTGATCAAAAACAAAGCAGAAATGTTAGAAGTAGCAGGAAATATTAAACCAGTTATAAGTGTATTTCATATGTTCAAAAAATTAAGTCATCACATGGAAGATATAGAAAAGACATAAATGAACTCACAGAGATAAAAACTACAATGTTTAATATGAAATATATACTGGATGGTATTAACTGCAAATTAGACATTGTGAAAGAACATATTAGTGATCTTAAGGGTATAGCAATTGAAAATATCTGACAAAAAAGAAAGAAATTGGACCCCTATCTTATACCATGCACAAATATCACCTCAAAATGGATTAAAGACTTTAATGTAAGACCTAGATTGATAAACTAAAGAACTCATAGAATTCAACAGAAACAAAACAAAAATAAAAAATCCAATCAATAAATGGGCAGAGGAGCTGAACAGATATTTTTCTGAAGAAGACGTGCAAATGGCCAACAGGTATAATAAAAGATACTCAACATCATTAAGCATCAAGGAAACACAAATCAAAACAATGAGATGTCACCTCATGCCTGTTAAAAGGAATACAAATCAACAAAATGTCTACAAATAACAAATGCTGGAGAGGATGTAGAGAAGAGAAAATACTTACACACTATTAGTGGGAATGTAAATTGGTGCACCCACTGGTGAAAACAGTATGGAGTTTCCTCAAAAACCTAAAACTAGTCTTTCCACATGATTCAGCAATAAGTTGGCTTAAAACTCACCATTCGGAAAACTAATATCATGGCACCTGGTCCCATCACTTCATGGCAAATAGATGGGGAAACAGTGATAGGCTATTTTTTGGGGCTCCAAAATCACTGCAGATGGTGACTGCTGCTGCTGCTGCTAAGTCACTTCAGTCGTGTTTGACTCTGTGTGACCCCATAGACGGCAGCCCACCAGGCTCCCCTGTCCCTGGGATTCTCCAGGCAAGAACACTGGAGTGGGTTGCCATTTCCTTCTCCAATGCATGAAAGTGAAAAGTGAAAGTGAAGTTGCTCAGTCATGTCTGACTTTTAGCGACCCCATGGACTGCAGCCTACCAGGCTCCTGCATCCATGGGATTTTCCAGGCAAGAGTACTGGAGTGGGGTGCCATTGCCTTCTCCAGGATGGTGACTGCAGCCATGAAATTAAAAGATGCTTACTCCTTGGAAGAAAAGTTATGACCAACCTAGACAGCATATTAAAAAGCAGAGACATTACTTTGAAACAAAGGTCCATCTAGTCAAAACTAAGGTTTTTCCAGTAGTCATGTCCATACATGTGAGATTTGGACAATAAAGAAAGTTGAGTGCCAAAGAATTGATGCTTTTGGACAGTGGTGTTGGAGGAGACTCTTGAGAGTCCGTTGGACCGCAAGGAGATCCAACCAGTCCATCCTAAAGGAAATCAGTCCTGATTATTCATTGGAAGGACTGATGCTGAAGCTGAAAGTCAAATACTTTGGCCACCTGAGTTGAAGAACTGACTCATTTGAAAAGACCCTGATGCTGGGAAAGATTGAAGGCAGGAGGAGAAGGGGATGCCACAGGATGAGATAGTTGGATGGCATCACCGATTCAATGGATATGAGCTTGAGTAAACTCCGTCCATCTGGTGATGGACAGGGAGGCCTGGCATGCTGCTGTCCATGGGGTGGCAAAGAGTCAGACACGACTGAGTAACTGAACTGAACTGAAGCCGTATTAATATGAATCACTCTGATGTAGTTCAAGCAAGAGATTAGTAAGCAATATATCTATAAAGTAACATAAATCTTAGATTTTCAGCATTGTACCAAATATGATATTTAGAAATGTTAGATAAATGATACATCTTTAACATATTTAATATGGGGCTTCCCTGGTAGCTCAGCTGGTAAAGAATCTGCCTGCAGTGCAGGAGACCTGGGTTCGATTTCTGGGTTGGGAAGATCCAACCCAGGGAGAAGGGAGCAGCTACCCACTCCAGTATTCTGGCCTGGAGAATTCCATGGACCATATAGTCCATGGGGTCACAAAGAGTCGGATACAACTGAGTGACTTAAAAAAAAATTACGGCAATAAACTTCAAGTTTGGGTCAGTAAAAATGTGTCAGTCCTACAATCAGAGAAAGTGTATTTGCTTCCCAGACAAATCCCTCCATCCTGTTGCCTTAGTTCTCTTTAGTTTTCAGGCATATGGCAGAACCAGGTCTCAGGGTGCTGAATTGCTATAAACATACTTCAAACTTTCAAGTAATCTCAGTGGAAGTAGCCCAAGTTAAGCTTGAGCTGAAGGAGTTAACAACTCATCTGCCTCTCCCCTCCCTATCCCAAACCTCTCCATTCATGAAGCATAGCATGGCCATGAATTTTCCAAAGAAATCTCCAGAAAATCTCTAACCCTTTTTTTTTTCTTTGTATATTTTATATTACAAATAGGATGAGAAATTTTAAAAGTTGTACAATCAAAAAAAAAAGTTGTACAATCAGCTTTGAAATGTTTGTTTACTACACATGTTGGTCTCTTTCATATTCAGATTGGCCCTTAGTCAAAATGAAAGACTATTCCCAAATGACATCCTCTGAAAAATAACATTTTGAAAAAACATTGTTCTATCAAGGTGTATAATTGACAAAATTGTAAGATTTTTAAAGTACATTGTGGCAATTTGATATATATACAGTTCAGTTCAGTCACTCAGTCGTGTCTGAATCTTTGCAACCCCATGGACCAAAGCACGCCAGGCCTCCCTGTCCATCACCAACTCCTGGAGTTTACTCAAACTCATGTTCATTGAATTGGCGATGCCATCCAACCATCTCATCCTCTGTCGTCGCCTTCTCCTCCTACCTCCAGTCTTTCCCAGCATCAGGGTCTTTTCCAACGAGTCAGTTCTTCACATCAGGTGGCCAAAGTATTGGAGTTTCAGCTTCAACATCAGTCCTTCCAAGGAACTGATCTCCTTTAGGATGGACTGGTTGGATCTCTTTGCAGTCCAAGGGACTCTCAAGAGTTTTCCCCAACACCACAGTTTAAAAGCATCAGTTCTTTTTTTTTTTTTTTCATTTATTTTTATTAGTTGGAAGCTAATTACTTTACAATATTGTAGTAGTTTTTGTCATACATTGACATGAATCAGCCATGGATTTACATGTATTCCCCATCCCGATCCCCCCTCCCACCTCCCTCTCCACCAGATTAAAAAAAAAATAAAAACATCAGTTCTTCAGTGCTCAGCTTTCTTTATAGTCCAACTCTCACATCCATACATGACTACTGGAAAAACCATAGCCTTGACTAGATGGACCTTTGGTGGCAAGGTAGTGTCTCTGCTTTTTAATATGCTGTCTGCTGCTGCTGCTATTGCTGTCGCTTCAGTCATGTCTGACTCTGTGCGACCCCATAGACAGCAGCCCACCAGGCTCTTCTGTCCCTGGGATTCTCCAGGCAAGAACACTGAACTGGGTTGCCATTCCTTCTCCAATGAATGAAAGTGAAAAGTGAAAGTGAAGTCGCTCAGTCGTGTTTGACTCTTAGTGACCCCAGTCTAGGCTGGTCATAACTTTACTTCCAAGGAGTAAGTGTCTTTTAATTTCATGGCTGCAGTCACCATCTGCAGTGATTTTGGAGCCCCCAAAAAGAAAGTCAGCCACTCTTTCCCCATCTATCTGCCAAGAAGTGACAGAACCAGATGCCATGATCTTAGTTTTCTGAATGTTGAGCTTTAAGCAAAATTTTTCACTCTCCTTTCACTTTCATCAAGAGGCTCCTTAGTTCTCTTCACTCTCTGCCATAAGGGTGGTGTCATCTGCATATCTGAGGTTACTGATACTTCTCCCAGCAGTCTCGATTCCATGTTGTGCTTCATCCAGCCTAGCGTTTCTCATCACATACTCTGCATAGAAGTTAAATAAGCAGGGTGAAAATATATAGCCTTGACGTACTCCTTTTCCTATTTGAAACCAGTCTGTTGTTCCATGTCCAGTTCTAACTGTTGCTTCCTGACCTGCATACACATTTCTCAGGAGGCAGGTCAAGTGGTCTGGTATTCCCATCTCTTGAAGAATTTTCCACAGTTTATTGTAATCCACAGTCAAAGGCTTTGCCATAGTCAATAAAGCAGATGTTTTTCTGGAACTCCCTCGCTTTTTTGATGAGCCAGCAGATGTTGGCAGTTTGATCTCTGATTCCTCAACCTTTTCTAAATCCAGCTTGAACATCTGGAAGTTCATGGTTCACATACTATTGAAGCCTGGCTTGGAGAATTTTGAGCATTACTTTGCTAGCATGTGAGATGAGTACAATTGCGTGGTAGTTTGAACATTCTTTGGCATTGCCTTTCTTTGGGATTGGAATGACAACTGACATTTTCCAGTCCTGTGGCCATTGCTGAGGTTTCCAAATTTGCTGGCATATTGAGGGCAGCACTTTCACAGCGTCATCTTTTAGCATTTGAAATAGCTCAACTGGAATTCCCTCACCCCCCACTAGCTTTGTTCGTAGTGATGCTTCCTAAGGCCCACCTGACTTCACATTCCAGGATGTCTGGCTCTAGGTGAGTGATCACACCATTGTGCTTATCTGGGTCATGAAGAACTTTTTAGTACAGTTCTTCTGTGTATTCTTGCCACCTCTTCTTAATATATTCAGCTTCTGTTAGGCCCATACCATTTCTGTCAATAAAGATTGAGTCCATCTTTGCATGAAATGTTCCCTTGGTATCTCGAATTTTCTTGAAGAGATCTCTAGTCTTTCCTATTCTATTGTTTTCCTCTATTTCTTTGCACTGATCACCGAGGAAAGCTTTCTCTCTCCTTGCTATTCTTTGGAACTCTGCATTCAAACTGGTAGATCTTTCCTTTTCTCCTTTGCTTTTCACTTCTTTTCACAGCTATTTGTAAGGCCTCCTCAGACAACCATTTTGCCTTTTTGCTTTTCTTTTTCTTGGGGATGGTCTTCATCCCTGTCTCCTGTACAATGTCACGAACCTCCATCCATAGTTCATCAGGTACTCTATCAGATCTAATCCCTTGAATCTATTTGTCACTTCCACTGTATAATGGTAAGGGATTTTATTTAGGTCATACCTGAATGGTCTGGTGGTTTTCCCTACTTTGTTCAATTTAAGTCTGAATTTGGCAATAAGGAGTTCATGATCTGAGCCACAGTCAGATCCTGGTCTTTTTTTTTGCTGACTATATAGAGCTTCTCCATCTTTGGCTACAAAGAATATAATTAGTCTGATGGCTTACCTTTTCTTTTACTCAAAAATTATTTAGGGCTTCCCTGGTGACTCAGTTGTAAAGAATCTGCCTGCCAATACAGGAGACACAAGTTTGATCCCTGGCCTGGGGATCCCACATGCTGTAGAGCAACTAAACTTGTGCACCACAACTACTGAGCCTGTGCTATAGAGCCTAGGAGTTGGAGTTGCTGAAGCCCACCTGCCCTAGAGCCCATGCTCTGCAACAAGAGAAGCGTGGCAGTGAGAAGCCTGTAGACTGCAACCAGAGAGTAATCCCCACTCGCCCCAACTAGATAAAAACCTGTGCAGCTATGAAGACTCAGCAAAGCCAAAAATAAATAATTATATAAAAAATTACATAATGTAGTACACCCTCCCTCTTATTGTTCCTGTATTTATCCTAGAAAACAGGCAGGAGGGACTTCCTTGGTGATCCAGTGGTTAAGAATCCACCTTGCAATGCAGGGGATGCAGGTTAGATCCCTGATCAGGGAACAAAGATCCCACATCCATGGAACAACTATGCTTGAGTACTGCAACTACTGGGCCTCTGTGCTCTGGAGGCCATGAACCACAACTATAGTCCGTGTGCTGAAACTAAGACCTGACACAGTCAAATAAATAAATAATAATAATAAAAAAGAGAAAACAGGCAGATCTAGAAAAGTAGAGAAAAATTAAAACAAACATTCTCTGATCCAAAGCTTGAGAAATCATACAGTGATTTATTCATGGGTCCTAATTTATAACTCCTGATTTCTTGCTAACAAACTACTTAGAGAATTCAAACTATTAACTGAAAGTCTTAAAATAGTACAAAATTGTATCCAGAAAATTAATTTTATTGGGTTACTTTTGAATTGTTCACAGATCAGAAATATTCTTTTTAGTGGCAAGGGATTTATACATAAAAATTAAGCCATTAAGAGACTTTTATTTTTACTATTTATCTAGCCACATTGGGTCTTATTCATAGCACATGGGCTCTTCCAGCTCTTGGTTGCTGGCACACAGGCTTAGTTGCCCTGCAGCACATGAGACCTTAGTTCTCCGGTCAGGGGTCAAATATGTGTCCCCTATGTTGAAGGAAGATTCTTAATCACTGGACTACTAGGGAAGTCCCGAGACTCTTCTTTTAAAGTTGAGTTGTGAGATTATTTTCTTGTTATCACCTATTTGGTTTGTAACCTAGATAAATGCTACCTGCATTAATGTTTTAAAGGAAGAAAAATTTATTCTATTAAATATTTGCCATGCTCTTGCATACTTCAAATTTGAATACATTGTATATAACAATGAAGTTTGTAACAGTTAAATATCAGATGTATATGATCATTGAATCATTTATCTTAAGATAGATCCATTTGCAAATGACAGCAGTGATCCTTAACCCAAGTCTTTAACAGCTCATTTATTTTTGACCCATTTTTTGATATAAACTGATAACTGTTACAATAAAAACTGCTTTTGAAAACAAGCAACAAACAAAACTACCCAAAAGGAAATATAAACGGACTTCCCTGGCAGTCCAGTGGTTAAGACTCTGAGTTTTCAATGCAGGGGGTGAGGGTTTGATCCCTGGTTGGGAAACTAAGATCCTGCATACCTCATGGCCAAAAAAAAAAAAAAAAAAGGAAACAGAAAAACCAGACCAAAAAGCATAAATGAACTGTGAGAGAATCTTAAATGGCCTAACTGAAGTTCATAAAGGAGGGAGAGAGCAGAAAAAATGTCTGAAAAACAGGCAAGAGTTTCCAAACTTTATGACTACTATAAACCCACAGATCCAAAAAGCTCAGTGAACCCCAAATTACAAGAAACAGGAAGAAACACCACCATAAGGAACATCATAATGAAATATTTCAAAACATGTGGCAAACAGAAAAACTTAAAAGCAACCAGAGAAAAAAAGTTTTGTTCACAAAGAATGACATCAGATTTCTCACTGGAAACCATGCAATCAAGAAGGCAGTGGAATAAAATTTTTAAAGTACTAAAAGAAAAAACTGTAAACCTAGAATTATATATCTAATATCTTCCAAAAAATGAAGGTGAAACATGTTCAGACATAAAAAAAATACAGAAAGAACTCATTACCAACAGATCCCTCACTAAAAGAAATGTTAAATGATGTCCTTCAGACAGAAGAAAAATTATGCTAGGTGGAAATCTGGATCTATACAGGGAATGAACAGCTTTGCAAATGATAACTACATGGGTAAATATGAAAAATTAAAAGAAAAACTTTTATTTACTTATTTGGCTGTCATGGTTCTTCAATCTTTGTTGTGGCTTGCAGGATCTTTCAGTTGCGGCATGCAAACTCTTAGTTGTGGCATGTGGGATCTAGTTCCCTGACCAGGGATTGAACTCAGGCCCCCTGCATTGGGAGGGCAGAGTCTTAGCCACTGGATCACCAGGGAAGTCCCAATATCTAAGAGTTTAAAAAATCATTTAAATCTCTTTATATTTGATTTAAAACAAAAACGGTAACAGCATTTCATGTAGTTTATAAAATATGTAAATAGAAGGGAAGAATACTATTGTGTGATTCTTGTAGTATAAATGAAGTGGTACAGTATCACCCAAAAGTAGAATATGACAGGTTAAAAATGTATGACTATAAAATCTAAAGTAACCACTAAAAAAAAAAAAGAAAATCTAAAGTAACCACTAAAATACCTTCAGAACAGTTATAGTTAATAAACCAGTAAAAGTGATAAAAAATAATGTTTAATTAAGTCAAATTTATCACTTTTTCCATTTATGAATCAAATCATATTTTGATTTGATCTGAGAACACTTTAGCGTAAGTCCCCATAGATTTTTCCCTGTTTTTTTTCCCAAAAGTTTTATAGTTTTACATATTTCATTTAAGATCATGATAAAAAATTTTTTTTTTTCATTTATTTTTATTAGTTGGAGGCTAACTACTTTACAACATTGTAGTGGGTCTCGTCATACATTGACATGAATCAGCCATGGATTTATATGTATTTCCCATCCTGATCCCCCCTCCCACCTCCCTCACTACCTGATCCCTCTGGGTCTTCCCAGTGCACCAGGCCCGAGCACTTGTCTCATGCATCCAACCTGGGCTGGTGATAAGATCACGATAAAATTTTAAAATTGAAACCAATTTAAGACATCTCTGGGATAACATTACGTGTACCAACATTTGCATCATAAGGGTCCCAGGAGGAGAGAGAAGATTGAAAATGTATTAATGAAATTATGACTGAAAATTTCCCAAACCTGAAGAAGGAAACATCTGTACAGGAAGCACAGACATTCCCAAACAAGACATATCATCATTCCCACACCAGGACATATCATAATTAAAATGGTAAAAGTTAAAAATAAAAGAGTTCTTGGGACTTCCCTGGTGGTCCAGTGGTTAAGACTCAATGCTTCCACTGCAAGGAGCATGGGTTCAATCCCTGTTTGGGGAAAATTCTGCATGTTACATGGAATGAGTTTTAAAGGCAGCAAGAGAAAAACGAAGAGTCATGTACAAGGGAATCCCCATAAGGCCATCAACAGATTTCTCTGCAGACACTTTGCAGGCCAGTAAGGAATGACATGATATATTTTAAGTGCTGAAAGGGAAAAACCTACAATCTAGGATACTCTACCCAATAAGATTATCATTTATATGGATAACCAACAAGGTCCTACTGTATAGCACAGGGAACCCTGCTCAATGTTACATGGCAGTCTGGATAGGAGGGGAGTTTGGAGGAGAATGGATACATGTATAGGTATGGCTGAGTCCCTTCACTGTCCACCTGGAATTATCACAACATTGTTAATCAGCTATACTCTGATATAAAATAAGTTTAAAAAGATTATCATTTAGAAAAGAAAATGAGATAAGGAACCTTCTAAGACAAGCAAAACCTAAAAGATTTATCAATACTAAACCTACCCTGAAAAAATTCTCTAAGTGGATAAGAAGAATCTACAGGAAAGGGAAAATCCCACTCAGAAAGGCAATTATACAGTAGGACTGAAAATCACCCACTTAAATAGGCCAATATGAAGACAGACAAAAATTCATAAAAACTAACTATAACAAACAATTAAGGGACAAGCATGAAGATATAAAATAGGACATCAAAAATACAAAATGGGGCGGGGATATAGAAACATGTTATCTTTTAGAATGTGTTTGAATTTAAATGACTACCAGTTTAAACCAAGTAGATATAATTGTAGGTAAACATATATGAACTCTATGGTAACTACAAATTAAAAACGATACACAAAAACTAAAAAGATAGGTACTCAGTTCAATTCAGTTGCTCAGTCGTGTCCGACTCTGTGACCCCATGAATCGCAGCACACCAGGCCTCCTTGTCCATCACAAACTCCCAGAGTTTACTCAAACTCATACCCATCGAGTTGGTGATGCCATCCAACCATCTTATCCTCTGTCATCGCCTTCTCCTCCTGCCCCCAATCCCTCCCAGCATCAGGGTCTTTTCCAATGAGTTAACTCTTCACGTGAGGTGGCCAAAGTACTGGAGTTTCAGCTTCAGCATCAGTCCTTCCAATGAACACCCAGGACTGATCTCCTTTAGGATGGACTGGTTGGATCTCCTTGCAGTCCAAGGGACTCTCAAGAGTCTTCTCCAACACCACAGTTCAAAAGCATCAATTTTTTGGCGCTCAGCTTTCTTCACAGTCCAACTCTCACATCCTACATGACCACTGGAAAAACCATAGCCTTGGCTAGACGGACCTTTGTTGGCAAAGTAATGTCTCTGCTTTTTAATATGCTGTCTAGGTTGGTCATAACTTTCCTTCCAAGGAGTAAGCGTCTTTTAATTTCATGACTGCAGTCACCATCTGCAGTGATTTTGGAGCCCCCAAAAATAAAGTCTGACACTGTTTCCACTGTCTCCCCATCTATTTCCCATGAGGTGATGGGACCAGATGCCATGATCTTAGAGTATACTACTAAAGAAAATCATCAAACCACACGGGATGAAACAGAATAAATAAACAGAGAGCTACAAAAACAACTGGAAAACAAGTGATAAACTGGCAATAAGTACATTGTTGTTGTTTTAGTTGCTAAGTCATGTCCAACTTTTTTGCAACTCCCTGGATCAATAATTACTTTAAGTGATAATAAAGAGTTCTTAACCACATCGAGTTCTTGCCAATCAAGACATAGGGTGATTCGATTAAAAAAAAACATATATTTCAATATCCTGCCTACAAGAGAATCACTTCAGGACTAAGGGATTCCCCAGTGGCTCAGATGGTAAAGAATCTGCCTGCTAATGCAGGAGACCTGGGTTGGGAAGATACCCTGGAGAAAGGCATGGCAACCCACTCCAGTATTCCTGCCTGGAGAATTCCATGGACAGAGGAGCCTAGTGGGCTACAGTCCATGGGATCGCAGAGTCAGACATGACTATAAGGACATACAAAGACTAAAAGCTAATATTCCTAACCATTAGGCAACCAGGGAACTCCCTATATCAAGCATTTTTTCTGCAATCATAATGGTATGAAACTAGAAACAGGAAGAAAATGGAAAAGTACAAACAAGTGGATACCAAAAATGTTATTCAAAGAGGAAATCAGAGGGAATTCCCTGACAGTCCAGTGGTTAGGACTTAGCACTCTTACTGTCATGGCCTGGGTTCAATCCCAGGTTGGGGAACTAAGATCTCACAAGTGAAGTGGCAAAAAAAAAAAAAAAAAAAAAAAACCCAAATCCCAAACAAAGAGAAAAATTTAAAAAAGGATAAGACAGACTATCCATAAGAAAAATGGCAAAATATTTGAACAGAACACTACAAAAGAGGAAATCCATATGGTTAAATTAATATATGAAAAACATGCTTAACCTTAACCTTATTAGTAATCAAGAAAATGTAAATTAAAATCACAATGCAGATGATAACAAATATGCAAGGAAACAAACCACCCTCAATGAATCAGCAGAAATAATAAACAACAAATACATATCCCTCAAGTGCTTTAGATATTGGAATTACCCAATACAGAAAACAAAGTTGCTAGTGTAAAAAAATATTAAAAGAACCACAAAAATGAGCCATCAACAGCAGACTATAGAAATGATTAGGTAGATTTATAAAAGAAGCAAACAGGATTTTTAGAAATAAAAAAATGTAAACTGTTTAAAAGTTCAGTAGATGAATTGAACAGAAGATTGGGCACTGAAGACAGAATTAGTTTACTGGAAAACAGTTCTGAAGAAATTACCAAGAATGCAGCCTTACGGGTGGAAAATGTGAAAGAGAGACATGGTAAATAAAATAAGAAGCTTTATATGTCTGACTTAGTTCCTGGGGGAGAAAGGAGAAATAATGGAGGAGGCAATAGTTGAAAAACAAAATAATGGTTGAGAATTTTTCAGAACTAATTTAAGACATGAATTCACATGCAAATGAAGCACTATTATATGCCAAGGATAAATAAAAGCAAATCCACAGTTCTCCATATTGAAACTGCAGAACATCTGCTGCAAAGAGGCAATCTAAACTGTAATCAAGACTGATAAGTCATGATCATCTGTAAAGGAAAAAAAAATGAGGCTAACGGGTAGATTCTTTATCACAATAATGGAACCTGGAAGGCAGTATGATGGTACCTTCCAAGTGCTGAGAAAAAGTAACAGGCAACCAACAATTGTGTGGCTTGAAAAGTAACATTTCAAAACAGACTTGAAACAAAAATGTTCTTGGTCAAGAAGAAACAAATTTACATAATGTACCTACACCCAATACACTTCTAAAAGATGTACTTCAAGAAGGAAAGAAAATTAACTGAGAAAGAAGCTCTGAGATGCCAGGAGGTATGGTGAAGGAAAAAATCTGACAAGTATATAATCTATATTTGGTATAAAATAAATCATTCATTTACTTAGCATGTATTATTTATCACCTACTATAGTAAGCTGAATAATGTTCACCTAAAGCTATTAGGTCTTAATCCCTGGAACATGTAAAATGTCACACCTTATTTGGAAAAGGGGCTTTTACAGATGTGATTTAAGGATTTTGAGATGAGATTATTTTGGGATTATCTGGTAGGTCCAGAATGCCATCGCACCTGTCCTTTAAGGAGAGGTAAAGAGAAATTAACCTTCCCTGGTGGCTCAGACAGCAAAGCATCTGTCTACAATGCAGGAGACCTGGTTCGATCCCTGGGTGGGGAAGATCCTCTGGAGAAGGATGGCAACCCACTCCGGTACCCTTGCCTAGAAAATCCCATGGGAGGAGTCTGGTAAACTACAGTCCACGGGGTCGCAAAGAATTGGACACGACTGAGCGAATTTACCTACTTCAAAGAGAAATTACACACAGAAGTCAGTCATGTGATAGAAGAAGAGTCAAAGAAAAGATGCTATGGAACCAGCTTTTAAAGTGGAGGAAAGGGACATGAGTCAGGGAATATAGCTACAGAGGGAGTGTGGCCCTGCCAACATCTTGATTTCAGCCCAGTAAAGCTGATTTCCAACTTTTGGCCTCTAGAACTGTGAGAGAATTAATTTCTGTTGTTTTAAGCCATGACATCTGTGCTAATTTGTTACAGCAGCCACAGGAAACTAATGCACCTACCATGGCTACAAACTTCCCTACATGTTTGAACAAAACAAAGGTCTTTACCCTAACAGAACTTAAACTCTATTCTCAACAGACAACATGTCATGAGTATCATTAACAAGTAAACTGCATAGGATGTAAAAAGTGACAAATGATATGTGAGAAAGGTAAAAAAGTAAGGTGAGTGTGGAATTGGTAGTGTGTGGTCGGGCTGGTGGGCAAGTTGAAATTTTAAATATAATGGCTATGGTAAGCTTCCCTGAGAAGGTGGTATATGAGCAGACTAATGTTTTAATTTGTGGTATTCATTTTTTAAAAAGAGGACAAAACTAAAGCACTGGACAATAATACTGTGTAAGTTGGGGAAGAGGTGATCAGTATTAAAGTTTTCTAACATCTTTGTATTAATTGGGAGGAAAATTTAGACATTCATTTTAGATTTTAAGCATACATACTAAGATATCGAAGGTAATCAGTAAAAGAAAAGAAATAGAATATATACTTTCCAAATAAATAGTGGGGAAAATGGAATAAGAAAGTAAACAAACAGAACTTAATATATTTATTTTTTAAAGCTGAGAAAGGAGAAAAAGCAAAGAAAATTAGGAAAGAGAGCAACCAGTAAGACGTTAGAAACAAATGCAAATAGATATAATTTTTGGTGTCTAAAAAAAAAAAAAAGGACAAAAATTGTCAGATTAAGGGAAAAAATGGGAAAACCCATCTAATATGAAGAGAAGATAAGAATATAAGGAAAGGCTGTTAAGCAATAAGCAAATACTAGACAAAAGTCATAGTAGTTATTTTAAGACAAAATACTAAAACCAACTCAAGAATAGAAAATCCGAAAAAAAAAACTGTTAAGTGGAGAGATTGAATCAATAATCAAAAAATTCCCCATAAAAGCAAGCCCAGGACCAGATAGCTCCATTGGTGAATTCTAGTAAATATTTAAAAACACCAATCCTCAACTTTGAGGACTTCCCTGATGGCTCAGATGGTGAAGTGTCTGCCTACAATGTGGGAGACCTGGGTTCAATCCCTGGGTTGGGAAGACCTCCTGGAGAAGGAAATGGCAACCCACTCCAGGATTCTTGCCTGGAGGGCTACAGTCCATGGGGTCACCAAGAGTCGGATATGACTGAGCAACTTCACTTTCTTTCTTTCTCAACTTTGGGGCTTCCTCAGTGGCTGAATGGTAAAGAACCTGCCTAACAATGCAGGAGATGTGGTTGGGTTCAATCCCTGGGTCAGGAAGATTCCTGGAGAAGGAAGTGGCAACTCATTCCAATATTCCTGCCTGGAAAATCCCATGGACAGAGAAGCATGGTAGGCTACAGTCACTCCATGGGGTTGTAAGAGAGTCAAACACGACTTAGGGACAAAAACAACAAGTAACTTCTCAACTTTAATCTAGACTAGTTTCATACTGACTTTATAAACTATTTGACTTTAAAGATTTGGATGAAATGGTGTTTATACTTGTGCTTGATTTTTCTAAAATAGGACAGTTAAGAATAAATACTCTCCTTGAGGATTCCTGGAAATCACCCGTTACCATCCCTTCCCCTCTACACTCCTATAGCATTATCATCAAACCACCACAAAAATAAAGAGAAATTTTAAAAATAAAATTGACAACTATGAATTCATTAATCATTAGGAAGAAGATTTTAAGTTCTGTAGTTTTATAACATTCTTAGAATATCTGAATTTTAAAGATCTTCTTCACAAATTTTTTTAAATAAAAAGTTTTATTGGAGAAAAATAGAACCACCACGTACACAGGGAGAAGAGCACAAAAATTCAACTGATACAGAACTGAAAGTCACAACTACCCAATGTTGTTTGTGATTACTTTTCAGTTTCTTAAATGGCTTCCATCAATTTTTTAAATAGCCTTGCCAATTTTCAGCTGAAATAGAATCAAGTTTTCAAAAAATTAAGAGCCTCAGCGAAGGAACCAGCTTTTAAGATAACAAAGGTGACATGAAGAGTCTCCTAATAGGACCAATTCTACCGAAAAATTCCTGAAGCACATAACTACTGAGTCTGGTAGAACAGTAGCTCAGAGACCATCAGGGATTAGTTAGAACACTGACTCAGATGGTCCAATATGCAGAGAGGGCAAACAACAAAGCTGCATTTCCCTGTCAGATGAGTTCACATAAGAAAACCAAGGAGGTGCTAAGAAAATACAGGCAATGGCTGCTCTAAGAAGGCATTCTAAATACCACATATTATTAGACAACAGTGTGTAAAGTGATGCAATTAGAAAACAGGCAACTTAAAAAAATATGGTCACAGGTCTTTGAGAACTCAAGAAAACAATCAACAGCAAACACTAGAGCTGAAAGTCTTCTCAGCTGAGGGTTGAAAGTGAAAGTGAAGTCGCTCAGTCATATCCGACTCTGCGACCCCGTGGACTGTAGCCCACCAGGCTCCTCCGTCCATGGGATTCTCCAGGCAAGAATACTGGAGTGGGTTGCCATTTCCTTCTCCAGGGGATCTTTCCGATCCAGGGTTAGGACCTAGCTATTCTTCCCAATAGCTTCAAATAGTCAAGGAAATAAACTACTGCAAAAAGCACTATAGCAGTTCTGATTTTTTTAAACCAAAATTTCTGCTTCTCTTCCAAGATTAATTCAAAGCTTCAAGGAAAAACAAACAAGGAAGCAAAACAAAACCCCAAATACAAAAACAAAAAACCACTGAAGGTAAAGAGAAGCTTTTTACTCACATTATCAATTTGAAAAAGACAATACTTTTGCTGTTTTATATGTATGAATAATCCTAGGACGTTCCTCTGAAAAGCAGGTGTCCAGTGGCTATGAGAACTCTTTATCTTTAAGCAGATCGCACAATACAGAATTTGAAATCCCAACTAGGGGGTGTGTGGGGGAAACGAGGAAGGATCTAGTTCTATCTAGGGCTTTAAGGAAGTTAAAATAAGGATGACAGGAAAGACTAACATGCCAACGAAAAGGAGTTGAGGTGCTTCCAAAAAAAACTTTGGTAGAGAAAATAGGAATGCTAAATCCCAGGAAGCCTGGAACAATCTACAATTGGTCCAAGTTAAAGACAAAACTGTCCAAACAATGCTGAAGTCTAAAGGAAGTTGAAAACTAGTTTGTGAATTTTTGCTTTTGTAAAAAGTTACAAATGTGGGTTTGGTCTCTTTTGCAATGCTCATATTATATTCATTTTTAATATGAAGAAATTGTTGGGTTTTTCTCTCCTACCATTTTCTTCTAGCACAACTGATCAGCAATTTTCTATTTCAGCTATTTTTATAAGTACCTGTTAATCAGCACAGTAAACTCAGGGCTGAACCATACACACACATCTCATAAATGGAACATTTTAGGATGTGTGTATATAAGACAATATGTAAGCAACTGTCCCTCTACTTGAAAACTTGTTTCCAAATAAAAATTTTAAAAACATCCCTTTCAGTGTAACAGAACATTACTTAGTAAAATATCAAGAGCTATGACAACGTATTTTTCTCTTCAAGGGAAATCACAAAACAGGTGAACAATCAAGTCCAGGGTGGTTTTTCTATTTGATAAATACATCCAGAACTCTGTACAGTAAATAAAGTTTGCATGCAGTTTAAGTATCTTTAAATGACATTTTAAGCAAATAAACCTTTTGCTTCATAATTAAATGGTGTATAAGAACCCCTTCCTCCTTCTTTAATAGCCATAAGGACCTCTTCCCCAGTTCCAAATAGGAATCATGAAAACCGGGTACTTTCTTAAAAGAGTTTTCTGCACATCATACTAAATAACATGCAAAGAGTTCGACAACATTCTTCTTAAAGGTAAGTATTACTCTTTAAATGGGCATGTTAACCATTGAAAAGTCACTCAACTATTCCCATTACACTGCTTCATTTGGTCATTGGTAGTATAAAAGAATTCAAACAACAACAGGTTAGTTAATCCATTGGCTATTGTATATGACAGCAAATGCTTCAAGGCCAACAACATTTTATGCAATGTAATTGTACTGGTTTGGATTTTCTTTGTCTCTCTCCATGTAGTCCCGGTCAATTAAGGATTCTATTCTCTTCTTAAGATCAGCAGGCTGTAAGAGAAGGCAAATTTTCAGTGCATAGTTCATAACCCACTGGCTCAAACCCCTTTATCAATATTCAATTTAAAAAAAACAGCTTAGGCTCACTGAATGTATTTAATTTCCTTAATTTTTTTTTCTTTTTCAAATCTCCTTAAAGAGGAAAGCATGATGAAAATAAATCAGGTTAAAAATGTTTTTCTACTATACACATACTGTCATATCTTGTCCTATTGTTATATAGTACATTCTCTATTTTAAAGAGGTCTGCTAAGAACCAGCTATTCTCTGCACAAATACAAAAGACCATCATAACTTCACACGAAGAACATGTTATAGTTTAAGGAAACAGAATACTATTTAGTTTTGCCAAGATAGTTTGAGAAGATAACTAGATCCTAAATTTGGAAAAAAGCTGGTTCTCAAAGTCAGGTTTTGTTGCTATTGTTGTTGTTGAGTAGCCAAGTTGTGTTCAACTCTTTGAGGCCCCATGGACTGTAGCACACCAGGCTCCTCTGTCCTCCACTATCTCCCAGAGTTTACTCAAATTCAAAGTCAGGTTGCATTTTTATAAATTACAGATATACTATGGAAATCACTATTTACACGACTACTACAACAACTGGCTTGATAAGTGAAGTATCATCTCATAATTCAGATCTCTGTATTCCAGGTTTAATGTGAGATTTAACTGTTACTTGCCCAAAATGATTTGAATTTTTAAATTCTACTTGTTGAAAAATCATTAAGAAAGCTTATAGCTTGTTCTCAATTGCATTCTTAGCTGTTGGGCAACAAAAGTCCACTGTCTTTTGTATCTAGCCTTAAAGAGAATATAATCTTGCTTGCTAATAGCTTTTCAGATTGTGTAAAATGCGTACTTGATCAAGAAAGTTAAAGAGCGAAAGTAGTTTGATCGGGCAGTCAAAATTTCAGTGAGGTTTGAATTCCAAGGTTTGAAAATCAAAATGACTTGCTCTTAATTATGGTGAAAGACCAATATCAGCATATTTATTATAGTGGTCCTAATAACTTCCTTAGCTATCCAGTATCAGTGAGCTCTCTGGCTGGAGGTGAAATGATTGTTAAGGCATAGGATGAGGGTGAGAGTGTGGTCATGAGGAGACAGTATCAACAGCTAACAAGCATTTATGTGTCAGGCCCAGTGCTAAGTTTTTAAAAATATCATCTTATTTAAGATTCACCAAAATCCTATGAGGTAAGTACTATTATCATCTCCATTTTACAAAAGAGGAAAACAAGCCCAAAAGGTGAAATAGTCAAGAGTCTATCCAAAGTCTAAAAAGTATCATCACAAGAGTTTAGGAATCTTCTATAACATGAGATACAGTCCAGTACACCACCACATTGTCTAAGGTGCTTCATTACTGGGAATTTATATTGAAACATATCCATGTGATGACTAATTTTAGTTTGCCAGAACTATCACTAAACTTTACAAAAAGATGCCTAATGATGACTTTATAGTTTTATTAAATTGGAATATAATTGCCTGTATGGTTTTTAATGGACCTTTACACAAGCTAACTAAACAGAAGACTTAATTAAAATAACCAAATCTGTCAAATAGCAAGGTATTCTTAGGAGAAAAAAATTTTTTTAAATAACAAAGAAGCTCAAAAAAAAAAAAAAACTAAAGTGAATAAACTTGAAAATTTCAAGTTTCAGGTATAAGAACTTTTATAAATTGTTTTCCCCCTTTGTCACAGCTGCCCACATATGCCAATAAAGTTTTTTTTAAAAAATCATATATATAAGCATGAGAAATGAAAACTTTTGTCCCTCTAAATGGTCTTGAGGTTTTATTCTACGTTTGTAAGATTTGTGTCTAAAAAATCTAATTTATATATACATATAAAACAATATAATTTTTATATATAAGCAGCTCAGTAATAAAATACAGAAGTACCTACCTTCACTGGAAATTTCAACTGGTTGTACACTTCTGAAACAAGGAGATTGTGGCTAAGTGTCTTTCTCATCTTCATAATTCGAACAATTGCAGCATCAATTTGATATTGTCTATCTTGAAATACTCTTTCTGTGGTACTAGCTTGTTCTTCAACCTAATAAAAAAAGTTTTAAACTTAGGAACTGTACCTGAAGTGAAACCTGGTTACTTATACAAACTGTATGTTTTAGGGCCATGACACAATTAACGCTTTAAATATGCTGAATTATCAAAAGAAACCTCATAAATACAATGACCAAAAAACCCCCTACAAACATAATTCCTGATTGTCCTAGTGGCCTGTATCAATGAAGTAATACCAATATTAGTTAACAGAAAAATACCATCTTGGTTTTTCTAGAGAGACAGCTGATGAAGAATGTATCATTTCCTTTTATTCTGTTCTCAAAATCTTAATGTGTCACAAGCAGTTGCTGACCAGATTTCTGTGTGACATTAGCTTATCTGTAAAAGTGACTGACACTGACATCTGACTCAAACAAAATGTGGTACCATCCAGCTAAGCTAATTAGAGTCAAACTTTTTTTTTGAGAGTCAAACTTTAAAATTTATTTTTATTTTGTAATACACAAATCAGAAATACACAGTTTAAAAAGCCAGTTAACTAATTTTAATGTTGCAGCTATCATGTTTCTCTTTAGTACTTAAATTAGGAGTAGCTTGGGCTTCTTTATTTTTATTTTTTGCCACACCGTGCAGTTTGTAGGATCTAAACTCCCCGACCAGGGATCGAATCCATCCTCCTTGAAGTGGAAGCACAGAGTCTTAACCACTGGACTGTCAGGAAGTCCCGAGTTTGGAGATTTTGTAGTCAGCTTCTTTCTGATACAGTATACATGTTTTAAAATGACACAGTAATTTAAGGGAATATCACACCTTTGGTGTGAATGTTAACAAAAGAGGAACTTGTCTGCAACACTGACCTCTGTGCTATACTAAATCACTTCAGTCGTGTCCACCTCTTTGCAACCCTATGGACTATATAGCCTGCTAGGCTCCTCTGTCCATGGGATTCTCCAGGCAAGAACACTGGAGTGGGTGTCACACCCTCCTCCAGGGGATCTTCCTGACCCAGTGATTAAACCTGTGTCTCTCATGTCTCCTGCATTGGCAGGTGGGTTCTTTACCACTAGTGCCACCTGGGAAGCTTAACATGGACCTCTGAAAGTGAAAGTGAAGGTCGCTCAGTCACGTCCGACTCTTTGTGATCCCATGGACTATACAGTCCATGGAATTCTCCAGGCCAGAGTACTGGAGTGGGTAGCCTTTCCCTTCTCCAGCAGATCTTCCCGACCCAGGAATTGAACCAGGGTATCCTGCACTGCAGGCCAATTCTTTACCAACTGAGCTATAAGGGAAGCCCACATTGACCTCTACCCCATATTAAAACTTTTTCTCAAGTACTACATTAAACCTTGTTGTGATTGAAACCAACTGGTTTCAGGAAATGCTGCAGTTGCTGGTTTCCTTAATAAAAGTCTCTAACAAACTCAAATGACAGAAACAAAATATTCACTGCTGATCAAAAAAGTACTAACTAAATCATTCCAATTTTTCACCAAGGAAGCTGGCAGAGAAAGAAAAAGAAAATATAATCTTTAGTGCTGGCGAGGGCACAGTGAGACAGGCACTCATGCTATTAGTGTTAATTAGTCCAGTCTTTCTGGAACACAAAATAGCATAATGTATTAAGATTCTTAAAATGTTCACACTTTTTAACCCAAAAGATCTACTTCCATGATTAATTTATAAGGAAAGATCAGAAAGATTAAGATTTAGGTACAGAGATACACCTTGCTGTTTTATTTATAATACTAAGAAGTTATAAATTTAACTGCCCAACAATAGACATTGGCTGAATAAATTATTAGAGCTGCATAAAAGAATATTGTGTGGCCATCTCCCATTTTACAAAGATGTTTAATGGCATGGAAAAATAAAGACCTAAAACACACAAAAAAGCAGTATATAAAACTATGTTGACTATTAGGCCCTACAAAATCAAATACTGAAATACACTGAGCTAGATACAGGCCCAGATAATATTAACGCTGGTGGTGGTATTCTAGGCTAAAATTTTCTTTATAAATCTTTATTACTATGAACACATATAATTCTAGTACATCAGGATGCGAAGAATGCAAAAAAAAAAAAAAAAAGTACCGTTTCTTTCATCTGAATTTGATTGATCTTTATCCTGAAAAGTTTGTGCTTGAAATCATCATTACAAATGAACTTGTCACCATCTTCGATATCTTTACCCTTTGGATTTTTCGCCAGAACTCTGGCTTTGCCACAGGCCAATGACTGCAATGTTCTCCTTAACTCTCCATCCTCTGAAGAAGAAAGAGTGGTTTAGCTATCTGTTACTAGCACATCAACATGGACAGCTACATTCAACCTCAGTCTAGCTTCTACCCTACCCATCTATTACAATTGTTTCATTTTCCTCAAGGTTCATGAACAACATCCTTTTTGTCCCACCCAATCACTTTTTTCCTGGTCATCCTCTAAAGGCTTCAATTATCATTCCATGTGGATAACCATCACACCTTCAGAAATGACATCCCACTTTTCCCCAGCCCCACATTTAAAGGCTACCTCCACCTGGCTCTTTTATGCTCATCAATGTCAGTATGTCCAATATTTTAGTCATCATCTTCCCCATAAAACTGTATCTTCTTTCCAACTGTTAGTCATGAAGCTACCAACCTACTCTGGTGAGAAATCCTGGAATCATCTTTTAACTCTTTCCTCTCCTTCATCCTCCATGTATCTAGTAGTTGCTTCCTTAGAGATGCCTTGTCTCTCTTCTCATTGGTCTCATTGTAGTCTAAGCTCTTTATCACTTTATGCCTGAATTACCCCCAGGAGCTTCTGGCCTGGAATCTCTTCAACTTCCAAGCTGCCCTACTATCTACTGATTCTAGGCACGCTGCCCAAATGACTCCTGCCCAAGGTGTGCTCATTTCTTTCTCCATACCTTTTCTCATGGTATTTCCTCTTGCAACGTGACTAAAATTTGAAGGCCCAGCTCAAACCCTACCTCCTTCATGAAGGCGTTTCCCATTGTGCCAGTCCACACTGGTCTCTTGCTTCAATGAACTAACACACTCCGTCAGCACCACAGACTGGTACTCACTGGTTGTGAAACTATTTTAAGTGTCATTTCCCCCTTTCCCCATGGGTCTAAGTCCTGAGGAGAGGGATTATTTCCTTAGAGTCCCCCAGACCACTTAACCAAGTGAGGTGCACATAGTGGACACTGAATAATGCTTGCTAATCAACTGATTCAACACAAACCTATTCCAGTAGCCTGCTTGATCTCTTCTAAACTGAACTCCTCTCCCTCATTAAACATTAGCAGCACCAGTGTTTGAAAAAGAGAGACCTGGAGTTCTTTTTTACCCTGTTGGAGAAACAACAGTGTTTAGCCATCATTTAAAAAAAAAGCACATGAAAATTAATCAAGTAACTAATCTCTTACTGGAAAAGCATTTTTCAATTAGTGGATTTAAAACCACAGATTAACATTATCCAGAAAAGTAAGTATGTTCAATGGAGGGTTTAGGTGTGATCCTACCTAAAATAGGAGGAAGGATTGAGTGACCCTTCTACAGGTCTTTTTTAAGCCTTATAATTAAAACAGAACAACAAAGTAATGAAAATTAATAACTCAACTTTATGTGTCATTACAGATATTTATTACGAGCAGTAAGAAATCACTATTTCAATGCATTTTCAATTTGTCTGATTCAGATTAGTCATGAAAAGCTGTAGCATTTTTTTGAAATTAGATATGGGAACTGTTCCCCTTAACGCCCACTCTCTTCTCTAGCTCTCAGCAACAAAAAAAGAAGTTTCCTGTCAAAAGTGGCAGCTTGAATTTTGCATCCACAGGTGGGGAAAGGATGTGGGAGAAAAGAGTTACTGGTTTTGTTTTGCAGTAGAGCCCAATCAAGTGTGGAAAAGACCACATTCATATACACAGAGCTATGACAAGCCTTCACTATGTCATGCACATATATAAGACAAAGTTATAAAATACCTTAAAAAAACACCTTAAAAACTTTCAAGTTAAGAGGGATGATCTCAGTATAAAAGATGAAGATGAAAACTAAGTTGGGGGAATATCCACTTACCTCTTTAAACTCTGCCTTTAGCACGCAGTGTCCTAAAGTTGATTGCCATTGAAGTTTCCTGCCACTATGTTTGCCAAGGTAAAATGTCTTGAAAATCTCCTGAAGTTTTACCATCTACAATAAATAATGCTTTATTTAAGCTCTGTATCTAGTATCACATTCACTACTTTTTTATATTTACATGTGTAAAAATGTGTGGAAGTTTTAAAGACTATACCCAATAGGGCCACTGATCACTTTGATTTAAGGTTAATAGCCACCAAATTTAATAGTATTAATCAGATTTACCCTCTCTGATCTGTCTGCAACATTTTATCATCCTCTCTTTTAAAAACAATATTTATTTATAAACTTAGTTGCAGTATATGGGATATAGTCCCTGACCAGGGATCAAACCCAGGCCCAATGCATTGGGAGCTGGTGGTCTTAGCCACTGGACCACTAGGGAAGTCCCATCCCCTCTTCTGAAACATTCATCTCCAGTGTTTTTTGTGCCTCTGCATCATGCTGGTTCCTTTATCTCACTAGTGCTTCTTCGTTAGTTTCCTTCATAGGTACCTCTTCCTACCACCTACCAATTGTGAGCCTTTTTCAAAGTTCTGCCTTAGGTCTGTTCTTTTTGTTTCCATATTTTCTCTCTTAATGAGGGAGATCTGTTCCCTGGGCTTTCATGATCATCTTCATGAAGGACTCAGTATCTATCTCTCTAGCCTTAATCCCTTTCCTAAGCTTCAGTCTTGAGTTAAGACATTTCCCCAGGAGTTAGGATGGATTTACCCAAGTATCCATCACTCAGCAATCCCACCCTCCAGCCCAGGTAATATACCATCACGAATTTTTGAGAGCTGGGCAGTGATGGGTACTAATACAATCTGGGGAACTGAAAGAAGAGTCAAGGAAATTAGCCCCAAACTCAGGAATTGGCATCATAAGCTATGCTCTAATCATACAAGTATAGAAGTAATATAAATAAAAGAACAAAACATTAAAAAACAGTTGACATTTGGTATGGGTGTGTTTACACGAACTTTTAAAACAGTAACTCTTACCTCTGGTGGTAAATGAACTTCCATAGGCACATATGTTGGCCAGTAACCCATTGTCAGGATATTCACAGTTAATTCAATATTCCCAGGTACATTCTGGTTCTGCATATACTACAATAAGATCAAAACATACACTGAGATCTTAAAAAATTAAAATGCATATGTTTCATGCCATAAAAATGACCCATTATAAGAAGCTCCTCACTACAAAACTACACATGAATACTGATCATCTTTAAAATAAAAGGCAAAACTATTAAGAGAACTATAAATGAAGCCTATATTAAAAGCTCCAGAAAAGTACACAGGTAACATTTTGCTACAATGTACACAAGGATCAGGTGACTCCTTCAGAGGCATTAACAACTTAAATAATTTCTCACATATGACTGGGCTGTTACAGGATTTCTTCTCCATTCTTTTCCCCATACCACCTGCAGTATCCATTTTTGGAGAACCCTACATGGCTTGGAAAACTCGGCAGCAACCCCCCATTCCTCACCCCACCAGCAAGCCCAAGTGTCTGGTTTTTCACTTGTTCCACTGTGTGTTTGCAGGGAGTGACCTGAAATGGGGAAGGAAGAAGAAGGGGAGAGGGCAAAGCAGGTAAATCCTATTCTGTAGCTACTACTACAGGACCCATGATCCTACTAATCCTGATCTTTCTCTTGAGTCTTCCACTCTCATCTCCCACCATAGCAACACAGTGATAAAGAAATCACTGTTAAAAACCTAGGAGAGGAAAATCTATCTTGCTATCACTATTACCTATAATCTTACATGTTTCAAAACTAGCTTCTACCAACATCTGCAAAATATATAGATCTAGCGTTTCATTCCCAAGGTCCCCAAAGGCCTTATACAATCACTCTATCACCTCTTCCATCTCTATCACTAGCTCTGAACATGCAACTCATCACCAGTGGTTAGATGCTAGAAGCCCTGTTTTCACTAGCTACAGCCTTTCCTGTCCTGACTTCTTCTCAATACATTTCATCTCTATTTTTGTGTTATTTTGGGAGTATATTGAGAATAAATTTTGAAGTAGGTCAAATATACTTACTTTTCATTGGTGATTATTTTCCTCTACTGTGACTATCATCTAAGTTGCTATGAAGTATTTATAACAGATACAAGTTTCTACTTATCCTCTTCAGTACAAACCAAAGTAAGAAGATAACATTTAAGTTGGAGGAATTAAGAGTTTAACTCACTTTTACCTGTTTGAACTGAATCATGATATCTTTAGAAAGTTCCATGTCTTTAAACATTCCTTCAAGTTTGCTGGTGAAAGCAGCTCCACATTCTAGTAAAGATGTTCGTACATTTACAATATTTTAAAGTGGTTAAAAACAAAGAATTTAGAATTGAAAACATGAAATGTAAAACTTACTTTAGGATGAAATATGGTCTGTAACTACTCATAAGAATAAAAAGAGCCTTACCCCAAAGTATGCCCCACTAAATCAGAGTAAAATCTTAATCCTGTAGTAACTTTATCTACTTTTTAGGCATAGGTAAATGGGAAATTTTATACAAATGATAAAAACAAGAACAATATTTTCTTTTTTAAAAAAATTATGACAGCTCTGCACATGTAAATAGGTTGGAAACCTCATGAGCTTACTCAATTTACATTTTTAATCATATGAACTTACAATGACTGACAAAAGAGGCAACTGACTGAAAGAGTATAAATTAAGCTAATATTTTCTGTCAGAAATTAAAGAAGAAAAGGATCAGAAGAATGACAAACATACCATGTTTAAGTTTGGACAGCATTGATTTTTCAGCATCGACAGATGCACTTTTCCCAACTAAAAGGCGCTTGGCTAAATCTTTCTTATAGAAGGCCTCAAAAACATCCTTACCTATATAAATAATAAAACACAACTCTTACATTACATTCCAATATAAGGTTTTGACACAATTGACTTAAAGTGCTTAATAAATCAAACCATTAACCCAAGTCATTTAAATGTACACATTTTATCCAAGTTTGCTAAATGCAAGAAACATTAGAGGTAGATTTTTGTGCCAGACATTTCAAGACTTCTTTGCTGTAAAGAATTAAGACTGAATTAACTTTTCTTTAGAAAAACTTTAGTTGACTAGTAGTTTTGGCATCAATACTCCTGAGATTAAAATAAGCAGCAAAATTCAAGACTCTTAACAGTGGAAAAGTCAGAGCACAAGGCAATTAAGCAACGTTCCTCAAGTACCCCAATAATTTTAAAGCAAGGAATTTAATAGAATTTTAAATATTTAGCCCCCAAGTAAATATACCTTACAGGTTGATTTTACTCGTCAGTTTCTCTGTTGAGTGCTTTGTTTTAAGAGAACAATATTAAAACAAAAATACATACCATATATAAATCTAAATATAATCATAATCTTATCCAACATTTTTTCAAGTTCTTCATCGGTAGCTTCTTTGTTGCCTGCACGAAGCTTTGAATCCACATACTTCGCTAAAATGGGGGGAAAGTTTGTTGTTCAGTGATCATCAGTACCCATGAGATACTGGTCACTATAAATATCAAACAGGAGTATGATATAATGAGTATTTCAATGTTTTACATGTACACATGCATTTTAAAAAAGTTTCCAAAGTCAGGGAGATCATCAAGCCACTTGTTCAGTGTCACAGAGTTAAAAAATACAAAAGCTTCAACTCAAACCCAAGTCTTCTGGCTCCAGACCTAATGTACTTTCTACCATACTAATGGGATAAAGAAACTCTGGTGGGGGATGGTAGTGGAGGTGTTTACAGCCTTGTGCAGGAGGTCAAAGTCACTGAAAGACATGGCATATCTTCTGGAATGTTCATTTTACACTGATGGTAGGCAATCTGAAATACTACTTTTCTATTAAAACAAATCAGATACATTACAGAGTAGGAGGCAAAAACTGCAAAAATTTTAAGGGTAAATAGTAAACCAACAAAATTTCATCCTTTAAGTGAAGAGTCTTCTCAGGTACCTCCTCCTCTGACCCAGGTGGGGAAAACTGAGAAGAACTGCAGTACACCACACTCTTTACTCTAAATAGGCCCAGATTCCTAGGTTTATTTTCATCCTGAACATTCCTTCTCATTGGCAACTGTAATTTTGTGCTAGCCTTTCCTGTGTGTGGGCCTCAAGAAAAAGTACCCTGTCCCACCTCTAAATTGCTGTAGGCTTGTAAAACAGCTATCAAGCTTTTTATACATAAAAAGTAAACAGGGTCCAATGTACTGTCTTACAAAGAAAGACCATGTTTGATAATGTGGGCTTTGAGATATTCTTTAGCATGAAGGACTACTCCTTGCATTCAGCTTCTTAGAAACCACCAACTAAGTAACTAGAAATAAATTAGACTGTTATTGAAAGACATGGCACAAAGATGTTAATATACAAAACCTTATAAAAGAAGAACATTAAATGGGAAAAGGGACTGGAAGAAATACCTATAAGTTCAGCAGGCTTGTTTGGTCTTTTGTTAATGAATGTTTCAAATGCTTCTTTCATAGCATTGATAAATTTTTCATTCTTCAGGAAACAGATATCAATTATATGGTCAACCTTATCTTTAAAATCCAGCAATTCTTGAACCATGGTTTTATCCTTTTCAGGATTAATTACAATAGTGCTACCAAATGCCTAAAAAAACAAAAATGACTTTTTACTAGAATTTAATTATCTGCAATGAAGACAATCCCCCAAATCGTATTTAAGTATATACACATACCCACATACTTTAAAATTTCAAAAAATTAAATAAAATAAAGCAAGTTCTGAAATCAAGAAAAGATAAAGTGATAAAACATCCAGACTGATACCACTCATCTATAATCACAAGGTAAGGAACAGCCACTGGGTATAAAATATCATAATGGGGTCTTATTGTAGAAGTTTCTAGGATTTTTTTTCCCCTGCTTTTAAAGTCAGTTTGAATTTTTAAAAAATGGCAACCTGCCTTCAGTGTAAGACCAAAGGAAAGAAATTTGGATCCAAAAAAAGTCCTATTCCTTTCTCCACATTCACTACTATAATTATTGGAGCTACAAATCACATCACACAGCACGAAGATAACTGTTTTATTGTTAATTTGCCACATGGCTATTATTCTCAGATTGACTGCTCTCAAAACTCCCATTACTTGAAAAAAAAGGGATCTAACAAATAAGAAAACACTTATTCATATGTACTCTAGGTATACAGATTATAAGCCATGAGAGGAAAAAAAATGTTTAATGTTAATACCTTAATGTACTCAATCCATTGTTGTAAGAGAACCTGAACGCCACCTCGAACTCTACTGAAGAGCTGATACAGGAGAGATAAATCTTGAATTCGGTTTTCATCAAGGAGGTTATTTAAACCTGATTTTTGAAACATTTGGTATTTTAAAAAAAAGTGAACAAAAATGTCAGGTATTTAAATAAAAAAGAAGTTAAAATTATTCTGATACTGGTTTGAACTATGACTAGTCTGTGAATTTTAATATAGAGTGTGCTTTGAATTAAACTCAAAGAGATAATTACCTTTCCAAGTGAAAACTAAATATAGTGAACTTACATAAAAACAAAAATTATATAATGGTCTGTACCATTTAACATAGTAGATCCCATGTATAAACCAACTTATAAAAATTGGTCTGTGTAAATATGGTATTCTTGGGCTTCCCCTGTGGCTCAGATGGTAAATAATCCGCCTGCAATACAGGAGACCCAGGTTTGATCCCTGGGTTAGGAAGATCCCCTGGAGAAGGGAAAGGCTACCCACTCCAGTATTCTGGCCTGGAGAATTCCATGGACTGTACAGTCCATGTGGTCAGAAAGAGTCAGACATGACTGAGCGACTTTCACTTCACTTTCAAATACATGTTACAAATACCTCATATGTGCAATAGCCATATTATATTTGCATTACTGTACACAGTTATATTTCAGAGTATTGGATAAGGCCTGTGGTATATAAAAATTATGCATCAATAGGCCAAGTTTAAATGAAGTCCTAAGGTATTTGATTTTCAGAATGAAATAAAAATATAACTGCATTAAAGTTCTAAGATATTTTATACAAAAGATGGCTGGAGAGAAAGGTAAGACTTTTGCCTATTTGTAACACTGTTAAAGTAAAATTCAGGGTATACTCATATATCACTTAGGATTAATAGAAATGCTTGGTTTTATATGCTAGAAACAAAAACACTTTAGTGCAAAAGGGAATGCATTTCCTTATTATTGCCTATTATTTAATATTTAGTATAATTAATATTAATATTAAATACTTAATATTTAACATTTCCTTATTATTATTCCTTATTTAATTATCCTTAAAAATTAAATTAAAAATCCCCAAATTCCTACTGTTTCTTTACTGGAATTGGTTAAGACTCCTCTCATCTCACTTACTGTATCTTTATAAAGTTAAGGAAAGAGGCACCTCCTAAAAGTTTACTGTGATGAATAGGGGCAAAGCGCTGTGTCCTACCTCAGGAATGCAGTAATCTGCTATCAAACCTTTAAAAAGGCAAGCTTTTAAAATGTTTTTACTTGCTTGCTACTATTTTAAAAGTAATCTCTTATTTGTAAATTGACAATTACCTTTCTGTAGAATTGCTGTTAAGTGTTCTCCTAGAAGTTGTTTTTCCACAGTAGCAATTAATGACTTCCTATAAGGAAAAAAAAAAGTTTAGAATTAGACAAACATCACTTCTCGGCCTTTAGGCAAAGATCAAGTGTAGAATCAGACAACTGATTCTGCTGAAAATTTAGTCTCTCCTGGGGGATAAAAAAATTAACTAGCTCGCTTTGTTAATTTCAATATTCCTATTCCTCTGAATAAATTTATTGTGCTCAGAGTTACTCTACTCTATGCCTAGAAGGAAAACATTGTGTATTTCAGAATTTTGGTATATCACGAAATAAATATTTCAATGGTCTTGCCATGGCTGGCTTTTCCTAAACTTCTCTGCTTTTACTAGGAAGTATTTACCTATCTGCTTATAGGAATTCCTTGGTTGGTAATATTAAGGAAAGCAGAGAAATACTTTCTCCTATGAATGCTCGCTGAATTTTAATCAGCCTGAAGATTTCAAAGATCACATCAGCTTTTAATACTATTCTTTAATTACATCCTAAACACATATGGACAACCAATAATCAAACCCTTGACTAAACTAAGTAGGGGAAGGAACAACTTGAAGTTTGCATTATGAAAACAACTGTTAAAGTCTCAAGTTTTACCTGAAAATACTTACTAACATGTTTGGGGATGCCCAAAGTGCCTTAAGTGATTCCACAGCACAGGTTAAGGCTATTAGGCTGAGTGTGTAATACTTACTGGGTGGTCTGATCTAAGTAAGTAATAAGTCTGTCAGCTTCTTCTTCTAGACGTTTATTAACATGATGAAGATATTCAGGAACCTACAAAGATAAGTTTTTTATATATTGTTTTCCTCTCCATAAATCATTTAGTAAATGTCAAGTCCAAAAGATCCTGGGAGTAGCCCTGTCAAATGTGACAAGGCTGAATCATAAGTAAAATCACATGTAAAATTATCGCAGCGTAACATTTGGAAGATAAATGAAAGGGCAGCTTACGTTCTATAAAGTAGGGTCTATTATGAGACACAGTGGATTTATTCATCAAGATTTTTAAATACCTCTCTTTCCTGCATTAATTTTTGGCCTTCAGCTGCGTACAGTCGGTTAGTTTCTTCCAAAAATCGTTGTTCAAAAGAATCCTGATAAATCTGGGAGGGGGTAACAAAGTAAAGAAGTTCAATTATTCAATAAATGTTTACTGAATGCCCTATATGTGAACAGCATTATGAGTCTGGTTTTTTTTTTTTTAAAGTTTTTTTGGCCACACCACGGATCTTGTGGGATCTTGGTTTCCTGAACAGGGATTGAACCCAGGCCCCTCAGCAGTGAGAGCATGGCGTTCTAACCACTGGACCGCCAGGAAATTCTGTGTTTGTTTTTTAAACATCAGACTAGGTATAGCAATCAGTTCTGTAGTGAGTGAAGTAGTTAACTTACTTGCAAATCAGAGAGCATGCTTAGAAGGCTTCGGAGTAAACTTCTATCGATTGCTTCACCATTCCTCTCCCTCTCAATCAGAAGAAGAATGCCATCAATTGTCTTATTCTGGACTTTCTGATCACTTATAATATGAGCCCTAAATAACTCCAGCCCCATGTCCCTAAAATAAAAAAATATACACATAATCTAAATTAATTTAAAACGATACCACTTCTGGAGAGGCTTGCTTAACTTCTCACCACATGTTAATTAGGGTTCCAGGTTTTGAAGCAACTACTGTAAAAGTATAAAATCCACATATTTAATTTTAAATAACATTATTAGATGAAAGCATACAGGAAACTCATTTTGTCTTTAATGAGAACTGAAGCTAAATTCCCATCTTCCTCCATAACTAAGTTTTATTGATTTATTTCCTTTGGTGGATTTCTTCCTTGGTCAAATCAAGAGACAAAATTAGTTCAAAGCTATAAAATGGTCTTCACTGTACTCATAATGAAGGCTTAATTGCTCATTTGTCATCTGCCTTCAGTACTCAAAAATCAGTGAACTCTGATAATTGCTGTAGGTAGAGGCTAGGCACATGGTGGAGGGAAGAGCTCATTAGACTCTTCTATTTTTGTGTATACATGGAATTTTCCCTAATAATGTTAAAAGATAATGAGTGAACTCTTGATCAGCAACAAAATGATGCACATTCAGACAGTCCAGAGCAAACTTCAATCCTTTTGGCTAACAAAAAAATGTCTTCATAAATTTTTATATGCTCAGGGAATGTTAGCTATCTCCAATATTAGCATAGAAAAGACATAAATAAGAAAGTAAAACTGCTATAAATACAAGTCTAGAAGCTAAATGTGAGTTTTTAGGAGAATATTCCCTGTATTACTCTCTTCTATTAGTGTTATTAAGATCTGACTATGATTTGTTAACAAATCTTTTCATAATTTTTTTTCTTGCATCCTTACCAAATGGATGGTAGCATTGAATTCTGAAGAACGTAAGTCCTATCCAGAAACAAAAAAATGCTCCTGATCATGATCTGTCAATGAAAAAAAGAAATCAACCAATTTTTTATATGTTGTGAAGCTGAAATATTTTATAAAATAAGACTGGATTTACTTGTATATATACTAGACTACTAGGAGCAAACATACAGATTAACACATCTGAGAATATGCCCATACCATTCTTAATTCTTGCTGTAGTTTCTAGGAAAAAAAGAGGTCTATGACCTCTTTACAACTTGAAAATTAACTAAATATCAAAACAGAATCAAGGGGCATATAATTTTTCGTCAGCAACGGTTCTCAGGGTGAAACTGTCTTAAAATTGTATATGTGGGATTTTGAATGTGTGGGACAGATTTTAAGATTTTTAACTTGCAGAATATAAGGTTTAAAATAATACCAGATTAGGGAAAGAGGAAAGGTTGTGATGTGAATAAGCTAAAGTGCAGGACCAGTAGGCACTTTGGTAGATAACCAAATAACAGGTGGGATAGCCATTAAGACTGACAAAATGTAACCCTTATTTGCATTTTACACTTGTAACACTTATAGTGCTACAAAAATAAAAATGATTCTAAGGTATAAGTCATTATAAAATACTAGTCTACCTATAACTTGCAATTTTAAAGTAGAAAACTCAACCAAAATTAGTTTTTTTCCCCAAAATTAGTTTTTAGTCCCCCTATTGCAAAACTTTTAAAACTAATATTCTTGTATTTGAAGAAACTTATTTTAACTACAATATTTAACTGAAATGTAATGCTTTTTTGCATCTTACCATCTGTCTACAATGGTTCTGCCAACATCTATCGATCTTCTTGAGAAAAAGAACACTATCCAAAGACTCTGTGAGATACACGTTAAGGATATTTTAAAAATGCTTAGGACAAGTTAATACATGCAATGTTTAAGAGCACATTTGTCTTAAATATGGAAAGCCCTACATACTAAATGAAACTAAATAATACTTATAGAACAAAATGCTACTTCTTAAACTGTAAAAACATGTTAGATTCCACTAAGAAAGAAAAAAACCTTTAAAAACAAGTCTTAGGGACTCCCCCGGTGGTCCAGTGGTTAAGACTCCAGGGGCCATGGGTTTGATCAATCTATGGTTGGGAACTAAGAACCCACATGCCACAAGGTCAAAACAAAACAACAAAAAGCAAGTCTTAGGTATAACTGAGCATTGTGTTTTCAGTTTATTATTTCCTGATTATCTTTCCTCAAATGGAAATTTGGTAGGATAAAAAGAGTAAAGACATAAAGAAATTTATTTACATTAGTAGTACAACGTAGATTTGGACCCTAATTAGAGGTAAAAAGTGAAATTTTGCTTTTTTCCCTAGAGGCAAGATGAACAAAAAACAACAAATCTACAAAACACAGGCATTCCATTCTAAGCTGGTTTAAAAAGTGAGGGACAGAGAGGAAGGAAAAGATGAAAATACAAGGTTTTTTGTTTTTAAAAGGATATTCTCTGAACTGATGAATCTGTGCTTTGATGTGATCTTCACAAATCTGTCTCAGCTGTTTGTACAAGTTTGCAGAAATCTTGTAAGAACAGAGATTTTCCACAGCCTGTAAAATTAAACACATACTTTCTTAAGGAGTGAATGTGTGTCTGTGTGTATATATTTCTTGATTATTTACATCTAATTCCTATTATTTGTTATTTCTACCATGTCAAATTATTAAAAAGGATTATTCATTCATTTAAAACACAAGGTAAAACAACCAAATATCAATGCAAGTAGTGAACTTTTTTCATAACCAGTGTACTATACCACCCCTCCCCAAATTAATGTTTACTCTGGCAGTACAGTTTAAGTATGGGGGGGAATCAGGTCAAATTCTCCCCTTCTAAAGATATCCAATTTATAACAGCTGCTACATATAAATTCTGTCTTATTCATAAAAATGTTAATTGTTTTCATAAGCAGAATTTCATTTTGAGTTTGAAAAATAATTTCACCAATTGCTTATTAGATGGGTTAGGGAGAAGGGAAAGGCTACCCACTCCAGTATTCTGGCCTGGAGAATTCCATGGACTGTATAGTCCATGGGGTTGCAAAGAGTCGGACACAACTGAGTGACTTTCACTGGGCAGTCCAACTACCACTGAGTTGAAATTTATTTATACTTTCTTTGGTTTCCTGAACAGAGAAATACAGAATTTATTGCAAGCAGTGTTATGAGAATGAAATAATTATACAAGGATTTGTCGCCAATGTTGCAGCTTAAGAATATTTAAATAAAGATGTTTTAAATTTTGCACAATGGAATAAACATTAATTACTAAAGAAATACTAAATTTTTATTTTTTCTAATTGTTGGATTGGTCTTTTATAGTCAGATCCCAAAAAGACAAAACTGAGATTTCACTGAGTTTCTTCTTAGGAGTATCAAAAGACTTTCAAATTTAATACAACAGGCATGGTAGGACTATGAAATAATCTACGATTCCAACTAGTAAGGACTTAAGTATAACACCAGGATTTCTTTCTCACCACAACAGAAGGCAAAAATTCCATTAAAATTGACTCTAAGGGACTATCCAAGTCCTGTTGGTTGGATTGGAATTTTATAAATATGTAGTTGGAAGTCATATTCCCAGCATGCAGGTTCAGCAAATAAACTCATAAATGAAAAGAAAACTTAAAGGAAACCACTTACACCAAAGGAGGAAAGGTGCTACACCTTACCAGGAAATAGCAGACCACTTAGATCCAGCAGCTAAAGAGGAATAAGAAAGCTAAGTTCCTGCTGGCCACCACTTACGATGGGGCCTTGGGTCAGGCCACAAATGTCTAAGAGTGCGTTTATGTTTATTTCATATGCCTGACTGGTTCACAATGGTCCCCCTCTATGGACTCTCTCTCTTCCTCCTTCTCATTGTATCTTGGTGTTCCTTTTGAATGACTAGTTTTCTCAGCATTTCTTGTTTCCCTGCTTAAATTCTCTTTGTACTGCATCTTCTTCACATTTCCCACTTCAAGTACTTTTCCAAGTCCTACTACCATTCCCTTCTGCTGTGATACTTTCTTCCATACATTAGTTCTCATCCCACCTGTTTATCTTCTCATACAGGATACCACATTCCCTTACTACTCAGCAAGGTTCCACTTCTTCCAATAAGCTTTCCTTAACTGTCTCAGGTACCAATGACTCGTATGGTGCTATCAACAATCATACCACACTGACTTGTCACTGAATCAACACTGAATCTTTTAATGTGTATATCCTGGCCCCCAACTCTCCTTAATGACAGAGAGAGACCAGACCATGGGCTCATGTACCTGTATGTTCTTTAATACTTCTGGGGCTCTAAACCAGGTGAATATAGTAAATAGTAAAAAAAAAAAAAACTAATGTACTTATAAATAGCAACGTGTCCTACACACAGAAGGGGCTTACAGCATAAAGCTGGTCAGAAACTATGTAATTACAACACACTATTAGGTGTTATGATGGGGATAAACATAGAGGTGAGGTCTCTAACTCAATCTTTATGGCAGGGAAAAGTCAGGAAAGGTTTGCTGAGCAGAAGTAAAGAGGTGGAGTTCCAAAGACCCAGAGGGATGTGGATAAAGAGCTTATGAGAATAGTGAGAAACAGAGAATTGGGCCCAGGTGGAGCAATGGTAGGAAATCCACCTGCTGATGCAGGAGATGTAGGTTTGATCCCTGAGTTGGGAAGATGCCCTGGAGTAGGAAATGGCAACCCGCTCCAGTACTCCTGACTGAAGAACTCCATGGACAGAGGAGCCTGGCAGGCTACAGTCCATGGAGTTGCAAACAATTGGACACAACTGAGCGACTAAGTGCGTGTGCACACACATTATATGCATATGGCTTCATGTGTGCTTAGTCGGAGAGTGGTTTAAGATTGTTTGTTGTTGTTCAGTCACCAAGTCGTGTCCGACTCTTTGCAACCCCATAGACTGCAGCACACCAGGCCTCCCTGTCCCTCACCATCTCCCGGAGTTTGCCCAAGTTGACGTCCATTGCATTGCTGAAGACATTCAGCCATCTCATCCTGTCACCAGGCTTAAGTTATTAGAAGCAATAAAAGAAGGAAAGGCAAAAAAAAAAAAAAAAAAAAGGAAAGGCAAAGGCAGGAGGATCTAAGGTGAGTTTTGAAGGTCAAGATGGAATAGAACCCCTTGCTAGTCTCTAATATAGCCTTGACTGCTTAACATATAGACCAGATCCAGTAATTTTCCATCTTTAAGAACTTTTCCATCAAGCTCTTCAGGTACTGTTATGGAGAAATTCCCTAACAGGTATAAAAAAACAAAGGACTGAATGGTGTGGTGCTGAATGGTGGTCTACTATTATTTATATATATAAAAAAGAAAATTGAGAAAACCTCCACACAGCTGTTTTTGCACACATGAAACATTTCTGGAATGATACCCCTAATAACATTTGTTTGCTGGAGGAGGGAGGTTGGAGTGGAAGTGAAACTTTTCACTACATGCTCTCTAATATTTTTTGGGTTTTGAGTCAGATGAACATATAAAATATTCAAAAAATTTAAGTACTTGCCTCCCCCAATAAAACACTATCTTTCCCACCATCATACTTTCCAGCATGGAATTCAAGGTTCAATATTACCATTATTTACTCTCTTGTCTGTTTATAATCTTCCATACACCCCGTGATCTAAATACTCTGCTTTCCTCACTTTCAAGCAAGGTTTGTTTGGAACAATCATGTGTGCCTAAAACTGTGGCTTCCAAAAGTTTTTGACAAGCCACAGTAAAATACATTTTATGTCACAATCCATTGCACATAAACAAAACAGTATCTTCATGAACCTGCACTTACCATTACTATTTGTGACCTACTCCGATATTTTCTATTTTACTTCTTTAAAAAAATGCTGGTCATGAACTACTAACTTCATGAGCCTACTAGAATATAAAGACCTCAGGGGCAAGGACTAAGTGATCTCTATATGTCCATGGCATTTGTCTAGCTTTGCACATAGTAAACAGTCACTGACTCAAGAAGAATGGGGTGTTTACTAAGAACTCTATCCTATTAGATGCTGGGATAGAAATACGAATAAGAGTTAAATCACCACTTAGAGGAGTTTGAGGTAAACTCTATTTTATTCCAGATCTTTGAAAAGGAATTTTAGAAATGTATTATTTTACACTTCATTAAACACTGTGGAAATCCTTGGAAGTTTGATCTGGTATAATTATTACTAATATAACCTCATTTCACAGGTAACTATAGTAAACAATCTAGATAATTCTATAAGACTCTTAAATAAAAACTATCTTTTTATTTAAGCTCCCAATCACTACTGGTTAAATATGCTGCCTTAAATCCTTTTTGCAGGTGTCAGCTATAAAATAAGAATATTTTAATAAGGTTTTAACTTTTATTGTTCCAAATCCTAGCCTCTTCCCTCCAAGTTGCATCAGAAACATGTTTATCTGAAGAAAAACAAACAAAAAATACTCCAAAGAAAATATAAATGTGTAGCAAATGAAATGCAAAACTATAGTTCCTGAAATTAGATGCTTTATGAAATACAAGATTTAAGAAACAGCAAAGGCACATAAGCTTCCATTTAGGACGAAGAGTGGAAATGAGGTTAAGACTAGAATTTAAAAACTGAGGATTAAAATAAGGATAAAAAGTACAAAGAATGCAAAAATTAATGGTAAGGGAGGAAATCTAGAAAATTTTCTGATTCAGCAACAAGAGACACTTAAAGATTCAATTCCCTCCAGGGTGCTGAACTCTGGTCGCTGATCTAATGAGTTGGGGCTTCTTTTTCAAACCATATGCTTAAATAGAGAAAGAAAAACCACATCACAAAACTTTTCAACTGATATAGCAATAAAACCCAAATTATGTCTTTTTATGTCTAGTAAAAATGGCTAAAATAAAATGACCAGAATATATAAAAAACTGAGAATTGCAGGAAGGAAGCCAAATAATGAAACCTAAATTATTTTTCTTTTCACATCCAGTAAAAACAACTTAAATAAGACAAATTATCAAGGACTAAGAATTTGTAGTTGGGTAAATAGCAGGGATAGTATTAACAATGCAGTAAAAACAGGAGTAATAGTAATGTGACAGACTAAGCTTAACAATATCAACAGTTAAACTTACAGAACACAATAGCTAGTCATCAACACAGAATACAATAATCACCTCTGCTAAGAATCTTCCTAGTCTCCCATATCCAATGACTACTTAAGAAACCCCATTTTACAATGGGAAATAAACTATACTTGGATGGATGTACTATTTCTTTCTAGTATTGTGGCCATCCACTAGATTAATACATCACTACTTGATTCATTTACAATCACTAATTGGCTCGTTATTTAATATTTATTTCACAAGCAGCAAACCAAACAAGAGTTCCCATTATTAATGAATTATTTTCATCAGATCTGAAGTAGGAACTAATCTTCAAAGATAAGAACTAGACATTTATATTAAGAATAAATGTAACACTTTCATACAGAAATAACCAGCCAGCTCCAAAAGAGGCAGGTGATATAAAAACACTACACAGGGGCTGCCCTGGTGGCTCAGTGGTAAAGAATCTGCCTGCCAATGCAGGAGACACAGCTTCCATCCCTGATTCAGGAATATTCCACATGCCATGGAGCAACTAAGCCGATGCGCCACAACTTTTGAGCATGTCCTCCACAAGAGAAGCCGCCTTAGTGAGAAGCCTGAGCATTCCAACTAGAGAAGCCCCCGCTCGCCACAAGAGAAACTTCTGCACTGCAATGAAGACCCAGAACAGTCAAAAATAAATAAATAAAATTATAAAAAAAACCCCAACAACACTACGCAGCTACTCACACAAGGCTGAGAACATGAGGAAAATAATAATCCCATTACTTAAACTATTACTTAGTAAAAGTCACACACTAAAACCAAGATTTCAACTATTAAGATACCACATGTAAAAATAAGACACATTCTTGAGAAGTGCAGAGGGACACTGTTCCTAGACAGTTCTCTTTCTCTATTATTTTTCAGTTTGGCTAATGATGGTTTCTTTTTTTTTTTATTAGTTGGAGGCTAATTACTTTACAATACTGTAGTGGTTTTTGTCATACATTGACATGAATCAGTCATGGATCTGATGCACCTTTGGAATGTAATCTATTTACGAGCCAGCTGTTCTGGCCTAGTGTGGATTTAGAATTTAAAAATATGTGTGGCTTTAGAGCTGTATAATAAAATGTAATCTCAAAATAAAGATATCTTTTTTAAAAGACTCAAATACTACTTATTATCATTATTATCATCGATGACACAGACATATAGCAGGCTGGGTAGTTAAGTACTTTTTCGCAGTATTTATTTATAACCACGCCATACAGGTAGTGTTAGTCTCCCTGTTTTGCAAATGAGAAAACCAAGGCTTAGAGAAGTAACAGATCCAAAGTTATCATGAGTTGCAGATCTCTAATCTAAGGCAGGCTGATCAACTCAAAAGTCAGTGCATTTAACCATACTCCTATCTGTTGTCAATCAAAATTAAACTAGCAGAGACTTCCCAGGTGATCCAGTGGCTAAGACTCCGTGTTTCCAATGCAGAGGGCCCAAATTTAATCCCTGGTCAGGGAATTATATCTCATATGCTGCAACTAAGAGTTCACATGCCACAATGAAGAATAAATAAATATTAAAAAACAAACAGACAAACAAAAATATCTAAACCAAAACAACACGAACCACTGCCTCACTCTTATAGGATTTCAAGGTTGTGGAGGAAAGATAAGTCTCACTTTGAATCACTTTTAAAAGATGACATTTACTTATTGCAAATATACTCAGAACAGCAAGTTCTTTTCTAGAAATTAAAAACTTAAGAGGAAGTATATGCAATCTACACTAGGGAAGACTTCCATGCTAAAGCTTTAAAGCAAAATGGTTTTTCATTCATAGAAAAAAGTTCTGCATAGACATATGCCAAATAAGTATTTACATCAAGGATAGAGAGAGAGGTGGGGAATGAGGAGTTTGTAGAACTTTTGTTTGGTATGCTACATATTTCTACATTGTTTCAATTTTAGGAGAGTACTTTTAAATTACATTTCAACCACTCAAAAATGAAACAACCACTCAAAAATGCAACAAGCACCTGAAATCCAGATGGTATGAAACAATTTAACTTTTTTATCCTCTTTTTTGAACTTGAACATCTCAATATAATCTGAGAACAATCCAAAGGAGCATTTACAAAATTAAGGTAGAAAACAACAAAAGAGCTAGAAACAAATGCTTTTAAATTTATTATAGCAGAAGTAGTAAAGTATTATAAAAATGCTAACAGCAAAAAGTTATAACTGATTTTAGGCTAAAGAAATGCAACTGAACAACACCAGGTAGAAATTCTGAAGCATAAGGAAGGAAAAACACACAAAAATGTGAGCTATGAGCTCCTGAAACATAAAGAGATTTAACAGAAACAATTTATCAGGAAAAGGGACGTCCTTGGCAGTCCAGGGGTTAAGACTCCGTGCTTCCACTGTAGGGGGCGCGGGTTCAATCCCTAGTCAGGAAACTAAGATCCCAAAAACCACACTGCATGGCCAAAAAAAAAAAAAAAAAATTTATCAGGAAAAATAGTTTTTAACCCACAAGCTCCAGAAAAATATTCAAAGCACAGCAAATAGAGTTCATTAACAACTACAATCATCACAAAGATAAAAACAAGTATCGTATATTAAGGCACTTATACAGAACCTAGAAAAACGGTAGTAGTAGAGAATGGACTTACGGACACAGCAGGGGAAGGTGAGGGTGAGAAGAATTGAGAAAGTAGCATTGACATATGTACAGTATCATGCGTAAAATAGATAAGATAGTGGGAAGTTGCTATATAACACAGGGAGCCCTGTCTGGCCTTTTGTGATGACCCAGAGGGGTGGGATGAGCGGAGGGGAGGGACCCTCAAGAGGGAGAGGAATATATATATATATGGATATATAATTATGACTGATTTGTGTTGTACAGCAGAAACCAACATGACCTTGTAAAGCAATTTCCCACCAGTTAAAAAATAAAATTAAAAACTAGAAACTAAATGTTATCAACATGAAATACCTAACACATTACTGAAATTAAAGCTGTATGCCAGCATCTCCAAAGAAACACCATATACATGCATGTATGAACAAAAATTATCTTCTCTGATGACAGAGTTTCTTTCCCCTAAAGTAAGACTATTTGCTTCAAACACTGCACTACAGAGGCATGTGGAGTGCGTGCACTGGACTAAAAATTTGGGTATCTCAGTTTAAGTCCCCTGCTCTGCCAATATGCTCTCCAGTGCAGAGTCCCTTTGAGACTTCATTTCTTCATAGAATGGGGATAACAACTACTACCTTATCTAGTTCACAAAGCATTTCTATAATGCTTAAACGAGATAACCCTACTTTGTAGGCTATCACATATACTGCATGAAGAAAAAACACTGGACCACATAACCGCTTCAAGTCTAACTGCAATTCTACATTTATTATTGTACAACTCAGGATCCACATGTGTAATGTACCAACACAGCCAAATGAGGTGGGCTTATCCTTAGTAATACCTTAGTACTACTACTATTACCTGACACTTGTGTATACCACACAGCATTATTACTATGCAGTGGGCACCATTCTGAGAGTTTGGCATGTGCTGATACATTTTATTTAAATAGCAACAGAAACTGGTGATCTCAATTGACACACTCTAAGTAAAAAAATCATACTGTGGATTATGAAATAACTAGTGATAACATCAACTTATATTTCTATCATAGTGCTTCACGGTATTTTTCACAAACATCTTATTTGAGTCTTATAGGCAACTTGGTGAAATAGATACAGCAGTTCTTCCCCCTGTTTACAGAGAAGGAAACAGAAGCTGAGAGAGGTTTAATACCTTGCCCAAGATCACAGGCTAATACAGCCAAAACTAGACCCCTTTGTCTTGACTCCTGATTCACTATTTGTCCATCACCATACTACTTCCACAACTAAAATGAATAGATGAAAAATACAAATTTTGATAAACTGAACCAACATAATTTCTTACAAGGTACTCATTAATACAAAAACTCAAGCCATTACAGCACTTTTTAAAAATATGAAACTGCTAACACTATAGTGGAAAGTAACTTCTTGAATTGGTTGTGGCAAAAATACAGTAGGGCAAAGTATCTTGGTAACAAGAAGTCTAAATCTGTAACTGTATTTTTAAGTTAAACATTTCAAGGACAGATCAATTTGTTAAGCAAAAGAAACAAATCTGAACCTCAGACCAAGTTGATGAACAACCTGCTGCTTGTTTTGGGGGCTAAGGTGTGTCTTGTAGGCCAAGAGATACGACAAACATAAAGAAGAAGAGAAATAAATGACAAAAGCTTGCCAAGAGGAAAGAGGTAGAATAAAGTATACAGCATTTCTTGAGGCCTTTCCTATAGGTAATACCACTTAGCAAGAAGTATCACAATAGAAAATGTCACCAGAAATTATCTTTGGGATCCAAGCTATAGGTTTCTATTACAGGTAAAACTTACTATACCAAGGTACTCCTAACTGTAAATCCTAATTAGAAGGGTCCAAGATAAGCCCAATTTATACCAATAAGACTGTAGCCATAGTTGATGTCAGAATATATGGTCTGTTTATAAAACAGTGCATGCATTAATCAAGAAATTGGAACTAGAAGGGAACCAAAAATCTACATAAGCACCCATTTCAGAAAGTAAACTCCATATGCACTGCATCTCAATTTATGCTTACCAAATCTGGTTATCCACACCTATACATACCTGATAGAGTTCTTCTAAATTGTACTTAATTGAAGTACTATTCTGGATAGCTTCCACTGCTTCTTTCAGTTTCTGCCATGTTTCATCTGTGTAGTTTTCTGGTAATTTAGGCTTATCTAGATAATATAATAAAAGGTTTGATAATCAGAATAACATGCAAGATATACTAACAAAAGGATCCATAAACTACTAGTATTATTGCTCTTCAAGGGTAAATTGTGATATTTATAATTATCATACCTAATTATTAAAGTAACCATTATATTTAGGCTTAGTAATAAAATTTCAAATGCCAGAACACTGTGCAAGTCATTTTATCTCACCTATTAAAACAGAAGGTGAGAGTTTTTTTCTATTGTTTGAATTGCTTCAAAAGACAAAAATCTGAAAATGACAGATAAAAACTAATCCTGATCCTATTCCATCATGTGTAAAACCTAAGTCAACATGAATTTTGTATCTGAGATTTAAAATACTGAGTGCCTGCTATGTACAAAGTACTTTATAAACATCTTAATCTTCCTAATAATGTCCTAAGGATGGTATTATTATCCTTATTTTGCAACTAAGGAAACTGAGGCTGGAAGACTCATTTACTAAAGTTTGTCCAAGGTCACCACAGATGGTCAATGGAAAAACTGGGATTCTAATTCAGGTCTGTCTGACTCCCATATTTATGTACCATCTACAGAAATGGAGAGAAACATCCTAATTCATGTTTTAATTTAAACTACATTTATGAGCAGAATGAAATATAAAGAAATAAAAACATTCTAATAACTCCAGAACCTATGTAGCACTTTCAGAATAAACAGGAACATCTTAGTCCAGGCTTTAATTTAAACTTCCTTGATCAGCAATTTTTTTTTATTAGAACATCCAGATACCTTAATAATGTGTTTCTATTTTAGGAGGGGGAGAAACAAAAACCCAAACAAAATCTCTGAAACCAGTATACAAATACAATTAGGGTCATAGCTCATGTCTTTAAAAATCCTTGGCTATTAAATTGATATATTTAAAGTAAAACAGTGAACAAACTAGTCAATTACAATTCATATTTACTCAGACAGGTCTACTATTAAATCAGAAAGATTACAACACTTCAGAGCCTGGAGGTGGGAGTGGAGTGACAGGAAAAAGAAAAGGTTAAAAACAAACAACACTATAACCCTCTGCTTGAGACAAAATAGAGCATATTCCTGATTTCTACACTAATGGTGAAAATACAATCATGGGGAATCTAATTTTCTCAATCCTAATATTTAGCCACAAGGCACTGATCTGGTCAATATTACTTTAGTTCATTCATTTTATTTCTGCACTTAATAAACATTTTAGCATTAGTTGCCAGTTAGGGTGTTGAAAAAGTCACGCAGAGAAACCTAAACACACTCAATAGATTAAAAAGTAGCTCAATTACATTATGCAAAATTGCTGATTTTATATTTGCATCAATGCATTCATAATACTCTCAATCACATACCTCAAAGACTTGAACAAATTCTCCTAAAAGCTGCAGGTCAGTACTTTAAAACCCATTTCAGTGATATGATAAAAAAAATAGATAAGCTACTACTAGAGTTACTACTTCTGTGTATACACGGTATTTTTCACTTCCAAACCCTACCTTTGGAAAGAAATGCAGAGATCATAAATACTTTTCTCCACCTACTGCTTCCATGAGTTCCAAGAATGTAGTATTCAACATTATAAATCTACACAAAAGTCTTCTTGGAACATGAAAAGATCACTATTGCTACCTGAATTTCTAGGGACTAAATATTATGGCCTACTGAAGCATAAAAATAAAAATCCCAGCAGTGCCAAGGTTCACTATGCACCTGAAATAAATAAACATTTTTAGAGTACAAATTTCTCACCTGTAAAATCCGGATCAATCATATCGATTGCCAATGTTATGAAGAATAACAGATCAGATACAATAGGCTGAGACAGACCTCAAAATACTGCACAGAAATACCTGGTGTATGCTTCAGCAGAAGGATACTAACCACCCCCGGAAAATGAACCCTCCACCCAAAAAGGACCTCCCTCCTCCTCATTGATTATGCATAAAACATTAGGCCACCTCTATACTGCTTAACATATTAGCATAAATAGAGCACGTGACCACTCAAGTGTCAAATCCTGAGTACGTGATCATGGATTTTGGCCCTGGTTACCTTTAAAGTTCTTGATCACTAACTTCTTAGCTGAGCCAGGCTTGCTGTTAGCAAAGCTAGAGACGGTCGTGGAAGATTTGGCCAGGCCGTTTGCGTGATGCACCGAAGCCACAGTAGAGATTAATATACTCTTATTTTTAAGTTGCTGCTGCTGAGATGTTGCAGCAGTTGGTGAAGATGAGGACGAGGACGAGGAAGATTCCTCAGCCATCTTCGCATCAAACGCTACAAACTCCAGGTTATCTTCAAAACGTAGCTTCTTCTGTATCGGTACGTGGCTGGGAGCAGTCACTGGGACCCCCAGGCACGAGAAGGACGAGGTTGAAGGGGATGCCGAATCCCTGGTTTGTAAAGGAGGAGTGGAAGAGGAGGAATCAAAGTCTTCTCTCTCGTTACTACTGTTACTGCCGCTACTGCTGCTGCTGCTGTTTAACTTTCTCTTCTTGGCAGAGGTGGGCGGAGTGGTGCTGGTGTTACCATCAGTGGCTGATCTGACCTCTTGAGCAGCAGCAGCAGCTGAGGGATTGGGGGAAGAAAAACCTGTTGGAAACATGAAAATAGCGGGGTCAACAGGCAGACGAGCATCAAAATCCTACGTTTATATGCCTGTGTGCGTGTAGGAGAGAAGGTGGCAATGCTAGAGGGGGAAGGGAATAAAGAGAGGAGAAACACAGAGGACGAGAAGGAAAGTGAAGGGGGGGCTCCACCCGGGGAATGGGAGGGTTTGGGAAGGAGGATAGGCTGACACCAGGAGTAGGCAGAACAAGGGGGGAGAGCGAATGAGGAGGCAGACAGGTAAACGGCCGTGCCGTCCCCCTCCCCTGCTTTTCAGTCTCTCTCCCCCCTTTCTGCAGGAGCGACTCAGTAAGTCTGAGAGGCTGCAGCTCCTCCTCCTTTTCTCCCTCTCCCTGGGAGGGGAGATGCAGTGCTTGGGGGGAGGGGGGAGGGGGAGAGAACCGGAGCTTGTTATTGTCAGTAGCACAGGAGGCTAAAGATGGCGCCACTTCCGGTCACGCGGCACCGAGGGAGGAGCGGCGTCAGTCTGCGAAAGGGGGGTGGAGAGAAACACTGCAGGCGCCCGGGGGGCGGGGGAGCTGGCGCGGGGAGGCGGTGGGAAAGGGGCCGCTGAGGCGCCGGAGACGCTCGCGCTCCTGCCCTCGCGCTCGCTCTCCCTACCCCGCCCTCTCCAGCTCCCCTTCCTAGGCGGCACTCTCCTCCCCCGGCCCACCGACAGCTCCCACCCTCTCCTAAAAGGTCCCGCGGGAAGCTTCGCGCCGCAACGCCCTTACCGGAAATGACTGGGCAGACACTTTTCATAGCGCCCAGATCCCGAAGCCCCCAGGTCTGCAGGACTGGGGGGTGGGGGGTAGGGAGAAGGGGGGGCAGAGAAGGGGAAAGGAAGGAGGGGGCGGGCCTTCGAGACACCTTCGGAGCTCCGGATTGGAGCTTCCTGAATGCGAGGCGGGCAGGGAGGGGTGGTGGCGGGAGAAGGAGCGGGAAGGAGTCTGCAGGGGAGGGAAGGTGGTGACGGTGAGGGGCGGGGTGAGCTAGCTGGGAAAATAAGAGGGAGGGAGGGAGTAAAAGGAAAGGAACGGAGAATAGAAACTTTGAAAGAGATAAAGGAATAAGGAGGGGTTGCAAGGCGAGAGGAGTAACTTGAAATGAAGGGAAACAGTCATGCCATTATGCCTGATGCTAGGGAGGATGTCATGATAAGACAGGAAAGGAAAAGAAAAAGCTTAGATACAGAGAAGATAAATTGAGTTTTTCATTCAGTTGAGCTATATACATTGTTTCTCTTTCATGTCAAGGACGCCGCTGACTCAATACTGAGTTTTGATACTTTTCTCAGTAACATAGATGCAAATCCTGTTACCTTCCTACCGGGAGCATTCTCTAAGATGGCTGGCTAGAGTTAAAAGGGTAATGCATTCTAAGATCAAGGAACATGAAGGTAACACGTCCCTCTAGCACAATTCCTAGGGCCAATCCCAGCTCCAGCTCCCATCAGCCGTTAACCCGGTAATTTACAGACTAAACAAAACCACTTCTTTTTACGAAATCCTGGTTCATGTTATTTCTCCAGACGTTTTAAGAAAACAATATCGGTAAAAGTCAATGTTTTCTACCAATATAGTACACAAGCCCAAATTTTAAAACATTAATCCTAAAAACAAACCTTTAAATTTGGGTACATTAACAACAATAAGGCATGTAAATCCCCTGTTGGGAGTTTTTATTTAACCCGAGGGTATTGGAGGAGGGGAGGTAGGAGAACCTGGCAAAGAAAACTAAATTTGACAACCTGTTGCTCTTCCTAACCGCAGAAACATTCAAGGAGCATGCACTGAAACACTGTATGCCAGACACAATACCAGGTCCTGTCATTGAGAAGCAGTGGGAGAAGAGTTTCAAAATTAATTTCTGTAACAGTAGTATAATGTAAAAAGTGCTATGGGAACAGGTGAAAGACATTTGAGAGAAGTCTGGAATGGTTTGAGCTTCATGGAAGAATTGAGGTTGATGCTGGGTCTCAAAGAGGGAGTTGCCAAAAAGACAGGGGAGAGGACTGAAAGGCACCCTGAGCAGTGGAAACAGGGGCAAAGCAGGGAGTTGTGAAACGACCCGGCCTGTTTATGGAAATATGAAAAATGCAGTGAGGCTGAAAAGTAGTATGTCTGGTTGGAAGTAAGAAAGATGAGGCTCAAGGATGCCTGGCAGGTGAAGTAAAAAATTTTGGAGTCTACCCTGTAGGCCAAAGTAGACAGTATGGAGACCAAACTGGGCTTTTAAAAGCAGGGTAGTAAGGGGATTGTGAGGGAATAAAAGCAGTTTGTATTGTATAGTTTGAGATAGACAAATCAGAATCCTAAGAATAAATCAGTTTTCTAATTTTGTTTACACAGTTCCACTTTTTATTTTTTATTGTCTTAAAAAGTCCTTCATTAAAAAGCAAATCCTCCTAGAAGAGGTACCACCTTGGGCCACTATCCAGCTTTGTGCGGTTTGATGAGGACAGGCTGAAAGCCAGGCTCTAATGGAACTTAGGGACCAGGGCCACAAAGAAGAGAGATAAGAGGCCTCAAAGGGGAAAGATGGGCTCCTATTTGTTTTGAATGTGCCATGTTGTTCTTCCTGCCCAATATGAGACATGTAAGCTCTTAAGGCCAGGGAAGGTGTCCCAAAATATTAAACCCTCCCTTTTTGTGTCTCACATTTCACACGGTGCTGAACAACTGTAAATGCAGAGTAAATACTTACTGAATGGAATATTTCATTGAATGAGAATAAAATAACACCATGTCTTCGTAAGGGAAGATTAACTGACCAATTTTCAGGACTTAACAGTAAAGGTCATTCTCATTTATGTAGTTATATTCCTTAGAAGGTTATATGGATGGGCCAACTGATAATAGCCCAAAGTGGTATCCTTTCTAGGAGGATTTGCAGTTTAACCAGGGACCTTTTAAGACCAAAAAAAAAAAAAGTAGGCTATGTTCTAATTCATGTAATTATATTCCTTAGAAGGAATATTAGGGAAGTGCTAGCTATTTAAAAAATTACAAATTCTTAGTGCCAAAGATAAACTTTTGTGCTAATATACAGCATAGTCGAGTCCTGTTAATATTCAACTATGTGGTTGTAATAATAGCTCCCAATCTGACGTGGTTATCTAAGCCCTTCAGTCTTCCGTGTTACATGTTAGCTCTGAAAGCACAGATCCTTGGCTCCTGAGCTCTAGGCTCACTTTGAATGACCCAGTAGCTAACCTACTAGTTAAGTTTTCCGCGAAATATCCTTAAGTGAGATTTAGAGGAAAATATTTTTTCTTTTTGATTAATAAAAATCTTCCTTTTGACATTTTACAACCTTAACTTATTTTGTCCAGGTCGATTCTTACATATTTAGCACATCTTAGTATGAATATGTAATTTATGTAATTTAAAAAATTTAGCATTTACGTTTTGTGGCACAAACCAACTTAGATATTACTGTGTAATGTATGAAGACTAGAACTTTGTGTCTTTTTGGAACTTTGGACCAATTTAAAAGGAAGAAAAACCCACGTTGCTTTGTAAAACATCTTTGACGTCAAGAATCAACTAATTGGGGCTAACCAAAACATACAATCATGTTGCATGTTCAGTCGTGTCCAACTCTTTGTGACTCCAGTGGACTATAGCCCACCAGGTTCCTCTGTCCATGGGACTTCCCAGGCAAGAATACTGGAGTGGGTTGCCATTTCCTTCTCCAGGGGATCTTCCCAACCCAGGACTCAAACCCATGTCTCCTGTGTCGCCTGCACTGGCAGGTGGATTCTTTACCTCTAGCGCCACCTGGGTGTCTACTGAAATGTTTGTCAGCAAATACTAAAGACATTCTCAACAGTAAAATACATTTTTCATGGTTAACTCAATGAAACCACAATAATAAAACTGTGCAATGTAGACACCATACATTTATGGCATTATCAGATTAAACCCAATTGGGCACTGTGCACATATTCCATACACAGAATCTTTCATCTTGTAAGTTCAACTTATACCTTAGAAACATTAGTTAAACTTAATACCCCCAGATGAAGTATTACTAGCCTTCTTTTAATCAAGTAAATAAATAAATCTGTAGCTATTTATAAAGGTAAATATATGCATAAAGGAAGAGATACAAATAAAGACAGGACTATCTAATGTCCATCCCTCTTTCTCTGTAGGCATCTCTCTAAATAGGCAGAGTGTAAGCAGTTTTCCTTTTTTGATCATGGGGATTCCCCAGGGTGCTTGGTTTGGGTTCTTCTCTAGACATCTCTGAGGAGGGGCTTGTCAGTGAATAGTTACTCTTTGAAGCCTTGTTATTCATGGGTGGGATTTTCCTTAAAAAGAGCAGACAGTGCTTGCCCAGAAACATGTTTCTGCAGCAAGCCTTTTTTAAGAATCTGTCCAGAAAAGACAACTTCTGGGGAAAAGGTGGTACATGTACTATATCCATTTTTCTGAAGGACCGTCTTTGAAGGAGAGAAATACAGATGTGTCAAACCAAGCAGTGGTGACATAGTAAAAATTTTATCATAATAAGGGCTTTCTTATGCTATCAGCAGCAAGGGACTGCTGGGGGATGACTGAGGAGGCCAAAGCTTAAGCAATGATGCTCCAACTATACATTGTGTATTCACCCTTTGCCCATCCTGGAACTGCTTTATAAAGCAAGGAACTTAATTACAAATGCTGAATCTATGATGTTCAGTAAAATGTAAATAAATGACACAGATCTCATGTTTTAAAACAAGATCAAAACATAAATAAATAAAAATAAACAAGATCATTTCTGTGTTATATCATTTCTAAAGTTATCTCATCAACTGAAGATTTACTGACTTGGAGTAAATTTATCCCCTTGTTTCAGAAATTTTATGTACTGTCCTACCTGTGAACCATCTGGAAAGTAGATTTAAGGACTAATAGGGCCAGGCAGTTTCCTCTGGGGGTTTGGGAGTGGGGGACAAATCAGTCACAGACTACTTCTTCCTTTGGTGCTGCCAAGCACTTGCTTATTATGGAGTTGAGTCTTTCTACCTCCATCCTACTTTAAGGTTTAATCTTACAATGGCATTCAGCTTTTCCTTCGCTCAAGAGCACGGCCAATTTAGGTTTAAATTGGGTTCCCAAAAAACACCCATGCCCAGATCTGAACATAGTCCTTAGGAAGCATCACTATGAACAAAGTTAGTGGAGTTGATGGAACTCCAGCTGAGCTATTGAAAATCCTAAAAGATGATGCTGTTATAGTGCTGTACTCAATATGCCAGCAAATTTGGAAACCTCAGCAGTGGCCACAGGACTGGAAAAGGTCAGTTTTCATTCAAATCCCAAAGAAACGCAAAGCCAAAGAATATTCAAACTACTGCGCAATTACACTTATCTCACATGCTGGCAAAGTAATGCTCAAAATTCTCCAAGCTAGGCTTTAACAGTATGTGAACCAAGAACTTCCAGATGTTCAAGCTGGATTTAGAAATGGCAGAGGAACCAGAGATCAAATTGCCAACATCTACTGGATCATTGAAAAAGCAAGAAAATTCCAGAAAAACATGTATTTCTGTTTTATTGACTATGTTAAAGCCTTTGACTGTGTGAATCACAATAAACTGTGGAAAATTCTTTTTTTTTTTTTTTAAACTGTGGAAAATTCTTAAAGAGGTGGGCATACCAGATCACCTGACCTGCCACCTGAGAAATCTGTATGAGGTCAAGAAGCAACAGTTAGAACTGGACATGGAACAACAGACTGGTTCCAAATTGGGAAAGGAGTACACTGAGGCTGTATATTGTCACCTTGCTTATTTAAATTATATGCAGTGTACATCATGCGAAATGCCAGGCTGGATGAAGCACAAGCTGGAATCAAGACTACCAGGAGAAACATCAATAACCTCAGATATGTAGATGACAGCACCCTTATGGCAGAAAGCGAAGAAGGACTAAAGGGCCTCTTGATGAAAGAGGAGAGTGAAAACAGCTGGCTTAAAATTCAACATTCAAAAAATGAAGATCATGGCATCCGATCCCATCACTTCATGGCAAATAGATGGGATAAAAATGGAAATAGTGACATACTTTATTTTCTTGGGCTCCAAAATCACTACAGATGGTGACTGCAGCCATGAAATGAAAAGACACTTGCTCCTTGATAGAAAAGCTATGACCAACCTAGATAGCATATTAAAAAGCAGAGACATTCCTTTGCCGACAAAGGTCCGTCTAGTCAAAGCTAAGATTTTTCCAGTAGTCATGTGGTGACTCAGCTGGTAAAGAATCCGCCTGCAATGCGGGAGACCTGAGTTGGGAAGATCCCCTGGAGAAAGGAAAGGCTACCCAGTCCAGTATTCTGACCTGGAGAATTCCATGGACTGTGTAGTCTATGGGGTTGCAAAGAGTCGGAGACGACTGAGTGACTTTCACTTTCACTTTTCATGTTTGGATGTGAGAGTTGGACCATAAAGAAAGCTGAGTGCAGAAGAATTGATGCTTTTGAACTGTGGTGTTGGAGAAGACTCTTGAGAGTCCCTTGAACTGCAAGGAGATCAAACCAGTCAATCCTAAAGGAAATCAATCCTGAATATTCATTGGAAGGACTGCTGCAGAAGCTGAAGCTCCAATACTTTGCCCACCTGATGCGAAGAACTGACTCACTGGAAAAGACCCTGAAGCTGGGAAAGATTGAAGGCAGGAGAAGGGGACCACAGACAATGAGATGGTTGGCTGGCATTGCTGACTCGATGGACATGAGTTTGAGCAAGTTCCAGGAGTTGGTGATGGACAGGGAGGCCTGGTGTGCTGCAGTCCATGAGGTTGCAAAGAGTCGGACACAACTGAGCAACTGGACTGCCTGAACCTAGTCCAATGGAATTAAATCTCAATTATCAGTATTTTAAAGAAGTTCTCTGGGTGATTCTAAATAACTCCAGGATTGAGACCACAGCAGTAGGTGAAGTACCATGGTGATCTGAATAAGGCTGATAACCCTTAGTATTTCTTTTAATGCCTGAAATTTCACAACTATTTATTCATTCCTTTTGATAAAAATAGTCGCCTTCTCTAGGAATCCTTCTTTCAAATGCAAATTAACCAGAGAGACTTAGTTCCTGACCCTTTTAGGTGAATGCTTCTTAGAAACAAAGGATAATACAAAAGTCTTCAGTGCTTGGAGGTAAACAGAACTCTGTGTAGGCCCTGCAGTGTGGGTAGGAGGAAAAGTTACCATCAAGGGAGGAAAGATTTCTGAGAGTACATTTTGCTGACCTCACAGTATTGCCTGGGGCCAACCCTGCTTTGAAAGGACTGCATATTTAGCTTCAAGTAAAAATTAACAGCTTATCTCAGCTGCCAAAATCATGTTAAAAGAAAATTCATCTTTTTAAAATAAGCAAAACAAAGAGCAGACATTGGGAATATGGGTTTGGAGCTATCCATAAATGCCCAACTTCTGAATTATCACTCACCATATGGATGTTTCTATTGCCAAATGATCTGTTTTTCCTGATTCTATTAAATGTCCTTTATTCCCACAGATAGCATTATCTCTCTTGCCAATTCATTTGGTCATTCAACAAAAATGTATTGAGCAAACTTCTCTGAGCAAGGCATGGTGCTAGATCTCAGAAGGGAATACAGAACTAATACAAAATTCCATTTGCAGTTGATTTTACAGTTTTCCAAAGCACTTTCACACACAATCTTATTTTATCCTTATAACCACACTGTGAGATAGGTCAAGTGCCATCCGAATTTTACAGATGAGAAACAGGCTTGTGGAAGGAGGTTAAAATGACTTGCCAAAGTCACAAACATTTGAATACTGACATTTAAGTCTCTCAGTCATGTGAGACTCTTTGTGATCCCATAGACTATAGCCTGCCAGGTTCCCCTGTCCATGGAATTCTCCAGGCAAGAATACTGGAGTGGTAGCCATTCTCTTCTCCAGCGGATCTTCCCAACCCAGGGATCCAACCCGGGTCTCCCGTACTGCAGGTGGATTCTTTACCATCTGAGCCACCAGGGAAGCCCAAAAAAGCAAACTTAACCAAATCCAGCTTTTCTCTAACTCCAAATACAGTACTTCCCATAGTTTATAATTTAGTAAGGAGATATGCCATAAAATTGTTTCAAGTATAGACAGGTTAGGAAAAAATGTCCAGAGCCCCACTCACCAGGACAAAAAAAAAATGAGGAATAATGAAACAACTCTTTTATTGAGATGAGCCAAATCACAGTGCCCAAAAGGAGAGCAAGCTTCTTGGATTTAGTGCAGGTTATCATCAAGTACACAGAACACAGCAGCAAGCAATGCACATTCAAGGACAGAGTGGCAATTTGGCTCTAGAAAGTCGGTCCGTCCCCTGGCTGGACCCTCAGCCGGTGGTGATCTTCACTGGAGACTGAATCCAGCTCCTTCTCCTAGTCAAATCCAGGCAAATACTGAACAAACCTTGTCTCAGGACCAGTTATGATCCAGTCACTGAGTATACAAAGACAACCCTTGCCCTCAAACAGTTCTCAACTGGCCTAGTGGGTGAGGCAGACAATTATAGGACAGAGTGGATAAAGGCTGGTAATAGGAACACAGTCCCTTACAATTATACAGTGGAAGTGACAAATAGGTTCAAGGGATTAGATCTGATAGAGTGCCTGAAGAAATATGGACAGAGGTTTGTGACACTGTACAGGAAGCGGTGATCAAAACCATCCCCCAAAAAAAGAAATGCAAAAAGGCAAAATGGTTGTCTGAGGAGTCCTTACAAATAGCTGAGAAAAAAAGAGAAGTAAAAGGCAAAGGAGAAAAGGAAAGATATATCCATCTGAATGCAGTGTTCCAAAGAATAGCAAGGAGAGATAAGAAAGCCTTCCTAAGTGATCAATGCAAAGAAATAGAGGAAAACAATAGAATGGGAAAGACTAGACATCTCTTCAAGAAAATTAGAGATACCAAGGGAACATTTCACACAAAGATGGGCACAATAAAGGACAGAAATGGTATGGACCTAACAGAAGCAGAAGATATTAAGAAGAGGTGGCAAGAATACACAGAACTGTACAAAAAAGATCTTCATGACCCAGATAACCACGATGGTGTGATCACTCACCTTGAGTCAGACATCCTGGAATGTGAAGTCAAGTGGGCCTTAGGAAGCATCACTGCAAACAAAGCTAGTAGAGGTGATGGAATTCCAGCTGAGCTATTGATGAGCAAAAGATGATGCTGTTAAAGTGCTGCACTCAATATGCCAGCAAATTTGGAAACCTCAGCAGTGGCCACAGGACTGGAAAAGGTCAGTTTTCATTTCAATCCCAAAGAAAGGAAATGCCAAAGAATGTTCAAACTACCACACAACTGCCATCATCGAACATGCTAGCAAAGTAATGCTCAGAATTCTCCAAGCTAGGCTTCAACAATACATGAACCAAGAACTTCCAGATAATTCAAGCTGGTTTTAGAAAAGGCAGAGGAACCAGAGATCAAATTGCCAACATCCACCGGATCAGAGAAAAAGCAAGAGAATTCCAGAAAAAAACATTTACTTTTGCTTTATTGTCTATGTTAAAGCCTTTGGTTGCGTGGATCACAACAAACTGTGGGACATTCTTAAAGAGATGGGGAATACCAGACCACCTTACCTGCCTCTTGAGAAATCTGTATGCAGGTCAGGAAGCAACAGTTAGAATTGGACATGGAACAATGAACTGGTTCCAAATTAGGAAAGGAGTACATCAAGAATGTATATTATCACCTTTCTTATTTAACTTGTATGCAGAGTACATCATGCAAAATGCCAGGTTGGATGAAGCACAAACTGGAATCAAGACTGTCACGAGAAATATCAATAACCTCAGATATGCAGATGATACCACCCTATGGCAGAAAGCGAAGAGGGACTAAAGGGCCTCTTGATGAAAGTGAAAGAGGACAGTGAAACAGCTAGCTTAAAATTCAACATTCAAAAAACAAAGATCATGGCATTTGGTCCCATCACTTCATGGTAGATAAATGGGGCAACAATGGAAACTGATATACTTCATTTTCTTGGGCTCCAAAATCACTGCAGATGGTGACTGCAGCCATGAAATGAAAAGACGCTTGCTCCTTGGAAGAAAAGCTATGACCAACCTAGATAGCATATTAAAGAGCAGAGATATTACTTTGCTGAGAAAGGTCCATCTAGTCAAAGCTATGGTTTTTCCAGTAGTCACACGTGGAAGTGAGAGTTGGACAATAAAGAAAGCTGAGCACAGAAGAATTGATGCTTTTGAAGTGTGGTGTTGGAGAAGACTCTTCAGAGTCCCTTGGACAGCAACGGGGTCAAAGCAGTCACTCTAAAGGAAATCAATCCTGATTATTCATTGGAAGGGCTGCTGCAGAAGCTGAAGCTCCAATACTTTGGCCACCTGATGTGAAGAATTGACTCATTGGAAGAGAACCTGATGCTGGGAAAGATTGAAGGCAGGAGGAGAGGGGGACGACAGAGGATGAGATGGTTGGATGGCATCACCGACTCGATGGACATGAGTTTGAGTAAACTCTGGGAGTTGGTGATGGACACAGAAGCCTGGTGTGCTGCAGTCCATGCGGTTGCAAAGAGTTGGACACGACTGAGGGACTGAACTGAAAAAGGAACACAGAGGAGACACCTCTGCACATCTTAGGAAGGTAGGGTGTGGTGGGGTGGAGAAAGGGTTGGGCTGGGGAGTTAAGAGTAGCTTTCAGAGAAAGTAAATCTCAGAGGGAAGTGGGAATTAGCCAGGCAAAGGGAGTGTGAATGAGCAGAGGGCACAAAGAAGGAAAATAGGGAGCACACTGGGCTTCCCTCATGGCTCAGCTAGTAAAAAATCTGCCTGCAATGAGGGAGACCTGGGTTTGATCCCTGGGTTGGGAAGATCCCCTGGAGAAAGGAAAGGCTACCCACTTCCGTATTCTGGCCTGAAGAATTCCATGGACTATATATAGTCCATGGGATGGCAAAGAGTCAAACACAACTGAGCAACTTTCACTTTCACTTTATTTTTTTTTTTTTTTTTAATTTTTTTATTTTTCAGTGGGTTTTGTTATACATTGATGTGAATCAGCCATAGAGTTACACGAATTCCCCATCCCGGTCTCTTTCACTTTAAATCCTGAAGGTGAGAGAGAATAAGGCATATTCAGAAAATTGCAAGGAAACTAGTTTTCAGGGAATAGCTTTAGTCCTAACTGGAAACTCCAGAATGCTCAGGAGAGAAATCAAGGCAGCATCCCAGCCTCAAATCTGGTATAGCAATTCCTAGGCCTCTTAGTACTGGGCCTTACTTCTGTACCCTACTTGCTGTTGCAGCTGTGGCTACTGATAATAATTCTTGCTTTGAGTCACACTCATTTAGGAATTGGACTTAAAAGTTGGCCTCATCATTAGCTACAGGAGCTCAGAATCACAAAGGGCAGGATGAGGGTGTGATGAGGCATGGGAAATAAGATAATGAAAAAGAAATGAGATGATACAGATGCATGTTATAACCATGATAGTGGACAATACTACAGGAATTCAGCTGAACTTGAGCAGGGTTTGGGAAATGATGGCCAGTGGACCAAACTCAGCCAGCTGCCTGTCTATAAAGAACGTTTTATTGGAACACTGCCATACTCATTCATCTACATATTTTCTGTGACTGCTTTTATGCTAAAACAACAGAGTTCAGTAGCTGCAGCAGACCATATGGCCCGCAGAGCCTAAAATATCTCCTACCTAGTCCTTTACAGAAAAAAAAATTGCTGATCCTTGCTCTTAAATATGCTAAGTGCTAAAAAAGAGGCATATGGAGAATGTTTAGTGGTGGTACAAAGGACAAAAGGATTTAAAACATGCTAAGGATTTTCTGTTCCTAGTCTGTATCACCTGTGACACAGATTTCAAAGAATGGCAAGAGAATATTCTTCAACAGAATGACTAAACGTGGTATATTCACACAAGAAAATACTACAGTGTTAAAAAATAAATTGTAGCTACATCCATAAATCACAGGAATGTTATAAGAAAAGAAGCAAATCACAGATGAATACATACAATGATACTTCTTTTAAAGCTCAAAAATAAGAAAACTCATGGATATATAATGTGATAAAAATAAAATATGGAAAGAAAGTAATAAACACAAAATCCATGATAGGGGATTGCTTTAGGGGAAGCAAGGGGGCGGAGAATCTAGGTAGATTCAAAAGCATTGGTAATGTTCTAGTAGGAACTTCCCAGGCTGTCTAGTGGTTAAGATTTCCACAATCACTGAGCCTGGTCTGGAGTCCCCAGGCTACAGCTACTGAAACCCGAGGGCCTTAGAGCCTGTGGCCTGCAACACGAGAAGCCACTGTGGTGAGGAGCCCATGCCCCTCAACTAGAGTAGCCCCAGTTCTCAGCAACTAGAGAAAACCCAGACTCAGCAACGAAGACCCAGCACAGCCAAAAATAAATATTTATTTAAAAGAAAAGTCCCGTTAAAAAAAAAAAAGCAGTGGTAGTGTTCTAGTTCTTAAGCTGACGATGGGTTCTTGGATGTTTGTTTTATTATACTCCATAAATTACATGTCACATATATTATTTTGTATATATTAAAATTATATAATAAAAAGTTTTAAGAAGTATAAAGACAGCAAGCGGTGATCAGTTGAACGCTAGCATAGCAGTTTAGAGAATGAATACCTGGCAGAGATGACAAATGACAACTAGGACTGATTTTTTGAATATTTATGCATTACTTGAGGATTCCCCAAAACTATTCCAGAGCTTGAGGAATCGCCCTCCAACCTGGTGGAAGAATAGACTTTCCATAGTCCACAAAATGGGGACTTGGAATTATTATACAAATCTGCACTTAATTTCGATGGTGCCATCACGATGGTGCCATCTAGAAACGTACAGGTTAACTGAAAAAGGCAACGATGTGTACAAAGACATGGAAGTATGAGGAAAAGAATGGTGCATTTAAGCAAATGCAAGCATGACATGCTGTGCTACTGGCATGCAATAGGATGGTAGGAGATGAAGACAATCAGGTAGGATTCAGATCATGGTGAACTTTGAACGTCATGCTCCAGGATCTGGATTCAATCCATTTAGGTCATGGGTAGCCCACTGAAGGGCTTCACGCAGGGAAGAGAGCAATACGATCAGTTGTACTAAATTAGATATGTCTAAGTCTCAGCAATCTTTGACTACAAAAAAAGGTGACAGCTTCTTCCAATCCCCAAAGGTAACTTTAGTTAACGGTTTTCTAATTAAATATCTTTTTCTATATATTTAGCTATTTACAGAGTTTTGCTTAAAAAAAAAATAGATTGTACTGTGTGAATTGTTCTGTGACTATTTATTTCACTTAATATTATAACATGGACATTTTTCTGTGTCAGTACTCATAGAATTCACCTTACCATTTTTACGGGCAGCGTAGTACATTCAGCCCTCTGTATCTGCCAGTTCACACTAGCATATGTGGAGTTCAGACTGTACTACACAATTTTACATGAGACTTACACAATTTTAATAAGAGACTTGAACATCTGGGGATTCCAGAGGTAGTGGGTGGGGGGAGGTGGGGGCATATGGGGGAATAGGGGTGGGGAGGGAAGCGGGTGTGGAGACAGGATTGTGGAATCAATCCCCAGTGGAAACCAAGGCACAAGTGTTTATGGGTGTACATATTCCTGTCATTTAAGAAAAAAATTCTAATTATCACACTTCATTGTTTCTTTTTCCCTTTTCCTTACTTTTGCTGGACTGACTGAATTTCCTTTTTTGTTTTTTTAGCTATTAGTGGTTGGGAAGTTCTATAAACTATTTCTATTCTATTGATGCTTATCTTTCAGTTTTGTTTATTTATACAAATGACACACAAACATTTTGTAAATACAAAGTATAGAAGAATATAGGATAAAAAGTGGAAGTGTCTGTTCACTAAGTTTCGTGTATAGTTTTCCTCAGTATTTATGTGTATATATATATATGTATACAAATATAAAGCTTCAGTGTTTTTTTTTAAATGGTGTCATTACTATATGTATAGCTCTACAATTTGCTTTTTAAGCCTAATATAACAGTACATGAGGGTCTATCTAATTCTTTTTAAGGGCTGCAGTACTCTTTCATAATAAAAACTTACCACATTTTATGTAACCATTCCCCTATTTTGGAACATTTGGTTACTTCCATTTGTTGCTACTACAAACAATGAAGATCTTGTAATACAGACCTTTGCGCCTGTGTAGAAGTATTTCTGACGATATACTAGAAATAGAATTGGGTCAGGCAGAAGGTATATTTAAATTTTGATAGACAAATATATTAGCGTTAAGGAATGTTGCAGATACACACCCACCATCAGAATGACCACCGATTGTGTACACCATTAGCAACACTAAATATGATCAAACTTTATTATAAAGTTTTTATCAAAATATTACATGAGTTCATTCTCACTAAAACAACCACAACAAAGTAAAAGCAGAAATGCCCACTTGATCACCATCCCCTGATCCCTCTCAGGTAAACTGATTTCCACCTTGCTATGTTTTTTTATTAAAGGTTTCATTATACTTGATCTTCTCAGGAATAACTTGGTAATTGACTCAAGCTCCCTAGACATATTCTTAACAATTATTTGGACTGAAAGTGTTACAAGTTCATTTACTCACCAGTAAATGCCTCACTTTCACTGCCTTCTGGGATGGCTTCATTGTCACTTCCATCCAATGGACCAGGTGACTGTGACATCGTCTGTATTTGGGAGCTAGGTTAATGAACAGAGAGTTTGGTTTTACAGCTGCCCTCTCCCATTTCTCTATGGCCTTATGGATTCAATGACTCTGGTTTCCCAACTAATTTTACCATATTTGTTCCTATCTTCAAGAAAATCCTCACAATTTTGGCCCGCTAATCTTACCTTTCCCTTGGCTATGGATCTGTTTTTATTTCTCTTCCTTCATTGAAAGCTAGTTCAGGGGAGAAAAAACACATTTGTTCAGACAACCATCGTAGCCTTTCAAATCCTACCTCAAATTACGATGGCTTAGAGAGAGCGGGAAGGTAAAAAAAAAAATTTTTTTTCCTATGGCTTGAGCCCCCGCTGGCTTGAATGCATAGCGGTAGGCTCGCCTCCAACTGTCCCGCAACTATCTCGAGGGCCCTCCCAAATGTGAGCTCACTTGTAATTTCAGCCAGGTCGCCAATGGTCTTCTATTGTGACCTCATCAGGGCTACCGACCTATGGCGGTTGAGGGTCCTCCTCTGGTCGTCACTTTCCCAGCGACAGTTTTCAGACAGATACTCTCTCACATACTTTGCCTTTAATTCTCCATCCTGCACGTTAATAAAAGCTGTAACTCTAATCTCCCTCTTCTAGAAGTTAGAGAATAACGAACGAAAGTACAACATATAGAATAACTGAAAACCTCAGTAAAGATGTGGCACCACTTAGCGTCTCTTGGCCAAAAAAGTAGGTCCATGTCCGTAAATTCAGACACTTCCTGAACTAACACTAATGAGTGGGAAAGTTCTGACTCTCCTCCGGGTCTCCTTGCGCGCCATCCCAGGGGAGAGGGAGGGCCGGCAGGCTCCTCACGTGGTCTCTGCTGAGCAACCGCGCGGGAGAAATAAGATGGCGGCCTCGAGGCAGTCTGCCCAGGGTGGCATGGCTGAGGGGTGGGGCGCAGTTTTTCCGTGGCATTTGGCTAGAATACATCAGTTTTCTAAAATGTTCTGTCTTGCCAGGTTGCTCCTTTCTGATCCTTTGTCTAGGGACAGCTGAATTTGGGGAGTCCTCATTTGTCTTGCCAGTTGATGTTTCACACATAACTTTTCCACTATTGTAAATGGGATACTTATTTTTCCTGTTTCTATTTCTAGTACTGCTAGAATACAATAAAGCTATGGAAATATAATGATAGGATGTTAATTGTACAATCTACCTGGGGGGTATATTGGTGTTCATTGTGAAATTCTTTAAACTTTTCTTTGTGTTTAAAGGGCTTCCCAGGTGATGCTAATGATAAAGAACTGCCTGCTGAAGCAGGAGACGGAAAAGACTTGGTTTCTATCCCTGGGGTGGGAAGATCCCCTGGAGGAAGAAGGAAATGGTAACCCACTCCAGTATTCTTGCCTGGAGAATTTCATGGACAGAGGAGCTTGGTGGGCTACAGCCTATGGGGTCACAAAAGAGTCAGATGCAGTTAAGCACGCATGCACATACCATACAATTTACACATTCAAGGTGTAAAATTGAATGATTTTTAGCGAATTCCAGGTACATGTAACCATCACTAGTCAGTTTCAGAACATTTTTGAAACCCGTGAAAGACACCTCATACCCTTAAGGTTTTGTCCCCTCTACCTCTGCATCCTGTGGTTGGGAAGATTCCCTGAAGAAGGAAATGGCAACCCAATCTAGTATCCTTACCTGGAAAATCCCAGGAAGAGCCTGGCAGTCTATAGTCCATGGTGTTGCAAAGAGTCAGACATGACTTATCAACTAAACAAGAACAACCCAAAGGAGTGCCTTTTTCTAATCAGCTCACGGAGAGGGGGCACATTTTTTTGTGTACAGTGTTTCTGAGATCATGCCTGTTATTTGTCACCTTGGTGCTCTCAGAAGCACTGGTCTGCAGAAAACTAGATTAATCTTAATGCACCCTTATTAGAAGTCTTGACTAATCAGAAGCCAGAACTGGAAGAGGTCTTTTCCTCTGGTCTCTCAAAGTGAGCCACTATCATTGCCTCAGTCAAATTGACAGACGAAAATGACTTTGTTAAGATTAGATCAAGATGGCAGCCTAAGTGCTTGTAACTTTGTCTCCATCCTCTCTTCTCCAAATCTCTTGAAACATCAGAATAGCAAAAGGACTGAGACTGGTATATTTAAAGCAAACTGTACCTTCAGCAGTTCAGAAATTGTGAAGATCCCTTGAGGATAGAAATTGAATATGATCTCAGTGATAAAAGAGAAGGAGGAGTCCAGTTCAAAACCTGCAAGGGAAAATTACTGGATTAAATCTAGAGAAAATAAAATTTCAGAATGAATAAATGCAAAGAGGAGGGGAAGCTCTCTTGTCAATTAAAGAATTGCATTCAGGAAAGAAGGATCAGTTGGGCCCCCTTGTGATCAGTCCTACACCCCCTCCCCCAACCCATTCCAAGGTTAAAGCCTAAAATTTCACACTAAAGCAAGTGAGGTATTTGCTTCCCAAAATTTGCTAGTGTGAATACAGGATCCTAGGGGGAGAAAACAACAACAGAACAGACCTTGGTGTAATCTGGACTTCTGCAAAATATATGGAAAAACAAAAAGAGAGAAGCAACTTTGGACAGGAGAGAAATACACTAAAGTTCTCCACTGCCAGAGTAAAACTGTTTCGGCAGTTTGCAGGGAGTAAGGAGAATGAATGGCCCTTTCTGACTCTGGCAGAGGCACTTACCTTAAAGGGGAGCCTGACAGTTCAACACACACAACCCACTTATACAAAGTCCTTCTGCTAAGGAGAGGGGACAGAGACACACAACTGCAGAGGGAACCCAGGCAACCTATCTTTGCTAATCAAGTTGTCCCTTATTCACCAATATGCACAGACAACAAAGGATTACCAGAAATAGTTGGAGAAAGCCTACAACATAAAAAGAAGAACCAAGGCTTTCAATAGAAAATAATCCAGAAAGTTCTGAAAAGCAAAACATGAATTTGCAGAGCTGGCCACTATATACATAGCATTTACATTGTATTTACATCTATTTGCATAGCACTGACATGTATTAGGTATTATCATAACCCAGAGATGATTTAAAGTATCATGGGAATTTTAATAATAACTCTAAATGGTATATAACCTTTAAAAATGTTAATCACTGTATTGTACACCTGTAACGTATAATACTGTAAATCAACCATACTTCAGTTTTTTAAAAGTTTGTTTTGATTTTTGTTTGTTTCTTATATTCTGCACATGAGTAAAAATCATACAGTATTTGTTTTTCTCCCATTTAACTTGTTTCACTTAACATAAAAACCTCAAGGTCCATCCATGTTGTTGCAAAATGGCAAGATTTCTTTTCTTTGGCTTAGTATATTCCATTGCAACAATATAAATGAACAAATCAAACCAAAACAAAGACATAGACACAGAGAATAGACTAGTGGTTACCAGAGGAAGGTGGGGAGGATGAAATGGGGATCAACTGTAAGGTTATGGATAGAAACTAAATTTTTGGTGGTGAGCATATTGTAAGGTATACAAAAGTAGAAATATACATATGAAGCTTATTTAATATTATAAATCAACATTACTTCAATAAAAATAAATACACTCCAAAATATAATAATGAAGTACAGGGCAGGATGTGCATAGGTCATATGCAAATACCATGTCATTTTATATGAGAGTTGAGCCTCAGGATTTTGGCATCCACTGGGGTCCTGGAACCAATCCTCTGTGGATCCGGAGGGATGATTGTAAATAGAATGACTGGCCCTGAGTGGGGAAGGATGAGGAGTGAAGTAATACAAGGAACAAAGCTCCAATTTGCAGATTCTAATTTTCTGATATATTCAGAACACATTGTAGGCATATACAGAACCTTTACGAATTACTCAGGTAAGTATTACAGCAAGTGAAAGTGTTAGTCACTGAATCATGTCCGAAACTTTGCAACCCTATGGACTGTAGCCCACCAGGCTCCTCTGTCAATGGGATTCTCCAGGCAAGAATACTGGAGTGGGTTGCCATTCCCTTCTCCGGGGACTCTTCCCCACCCAGGGATTGAACTTGGGTCTCCTGCACTGAAGGCAGATTCTTTACTGTCTGAGACAACACGGAAGCCCAATTACAGCAAAATGAAATAAATGAATCTGAAAAAGTGAATGATGTGAAATAAAAATAGCGGTGAAAAAAAAAAAAGAAATAGCAGTGAGCAAAGAAACAGTTAAAAAAAAGTTAAATGGAACGGGATGAGGGTAGACAGTTATAAGTTGTATGTTTGATACCAGGCAGATGAAGGTGATCCAGTTTGACCCTTTATATCTTATATATAAAGTAGGATGTGATGATTAGGGGAAGGGTAGCAAAAATTTGAGAAACATGGAGAAGGTTTGAAATAGTTCAGAATAACCTAACAAGACATAAGTACTGGGGCTGCTGGGCAGACTTTCAGACATATTTGAAGTGAGGTATTTCTCTAAGAAATCATCAGATCATGTGAATAAGTAAGGATATAGAGAAGCTCATACCACTACTTAACAGGGTTCAGTATATATATATACTGAGTTCAGTCGCTCAGTCGTGTCCGACTCTTTGTGACCCCATGGACTGCAGCACACCAGGCCTCCCTGTCCGTCACCAACTCCCGGAGTTCACCCAAACCCATGTCCATTGAGTCAGTGATGCCATCCAACCATCTTTTCCTCTGTCGTCCCCTTCTCCTGCCCTCAATCTTTCCCAGAATCAGCATCTTTTCAAATGAGTCAGCTCTTCACATCAGATGGCCAAAGTATTGGAGTTTCAGCTTTAGCATCAGTCCTTTCAATGAACATTCAGGACTGATTTCCTTTAGGATGGACTAGTTGGATCTCCTTGCAGTCCAAGGGAGTCTCAAGAGTCTTCTCCAACACCACAGTTCAAAAGCATCAATTCTTCTGCACTCAGCTTTCTTTATAGTCCAACTCTCACATCCATACATGACTACTGGAAAAACCATAGCCTTGACTAGACAGAGCTTTGTTGGCAAAGTAATGTCTCTGCTTTTCAATATGCTATCTAAGTTGGTCATAACTTTCCCTCCAAGGAATAAGCATCTTTTAATTTCATGGCTGCAAACACCATCTGCAGTGATTTTGGAGCCTAGAAAAATAAAGTCAGCCACTGTTTCCACCGTTTCTCCATCTATTTGCCATGAAGTGATGGGACCAGATGCCATGATCTTAGTTTTCTGAATGTTGAGCTTTAAGCCAACTTTTTCACTCTCCTCTTTCACTTTCATCAAGAGGCTCTTTAGTTCTCTTCACTTTTCTGCCATAAGGGGGATCATCTGCATATCTGAGGTTATTGATATTTCTCCCGGCAATCTGGATTCCAACCTGTGCTTCATCCAGCCCAGCATTTCTCATGATATACTCTGCATATAAGTTAAATAAGCACGGTGACAATATACAGCCTTGACGTACTCCTTTTCCTATTTGGAACCAGTCTGTTGTTCCACGTCCAGTTCTAACTGTTTCTTCCTGACCTGCATACAGGTTTCTCAAGAGGCGGGTCAGGTGGTCTAGTATTCCCATCTCTTTCAGAATTTTCCACAATATATGAGATTACCTTGTACAAATATAGAATGCATTTATTTTTGCAAATACCCATAAGAACATTTTCAGAAATAACTCATTTTTTAGTCTGCAAAAATTCAGAAATCACAGGAATAACATTCTCTGATCACAATACAATAACATTAGAAATTAAAAACAGAAAAAGGGCCCCCTTAATTAACACACTTTAGAATTCTTTTCTGATTCAAGTCCCTTAGATAACAGCTTTCTCCAGATAGAATTTATAGGCCATAAAATTCACCCTTTTAAAGCAGACAATTCAATGGTTTTAGTACATTTACAGAGTTCTGCAACAATTGTCACATTCTAATTTTAGAACATGGTCACCACTCCATAAAGACATCCTGTCCCCTTCCTCAGCTGCCTCTAAAGTGATCGGTCCTTCTGAGGAAGCTGAGGCCGTGTTGAGGTGAGGCCCTCACTTCATCCAGCCACTAGGATCATTTCAGGCACCCCCTGCTTAGCATTCACCTGCAGCATGGCCTCCATCTCTGAGCTCACCTGCATCCGCTGGTCTTCATCCTGCACAACAGTGAAGTGACAGTCCTGGAGGATAAGATCAATGCCCTCGTTAAAGCAGCTGGTGTAAATGTTGAGCTTTTCTGCCCAGGCTTGTTTGCAAGGACTTTGGCCAATGTCAACATCTGAAGCCTCATCTGCAATGTGGGGGCTGGTGGACCTGCTGTGGCAGGAGGTCTTGCCCCCTCCCCCACTGTTGCCCCAGCTGAGGAGAAAAAAAGTAAAGCAAATAAAGAAGAATCTGAAGAGTCTGTTGATGACATGGACTTTGGCTTTTTTTGACTAAACCCTTTTGGTAACATGTTTAATAAAAAACTGAGGTCTTTGCTGCAGGAAAAAAAAAAAGACTCCTGTATGCATTAGCTGACACATCCTATTCCCACCTTTCCCCATACCCTGGCAACCACTGATCTACTTTCTGTCTCTATGTACTTGCTTATTCTGGACATTTCATATAATGGAGCTATATAATATGTGGCTTTTGTGATTGGCTTCTCTTAGCCTAGTATTTTCAAAGCTCATCCATGTAGTAACATGTCTCAGAATTCTTCCTTTTTATGGCTGAATCATATTCCATTGAATGGGTAAGCCAGATTTGTTTATTTCACCAGCTGAAGGATATTTGGGTTGTTTCTACTTTTTAACTATTATGAATAATGTTGCTATGAACATTCATGTACAAGCTTTTGTGTGGGGCTATGTTTTCATTTCTTGCGTAGATGCCTAGGAGTGGAATTGCTGGACCATTTGGTAACTCCATAGTTAACATTGGGCTTCCATGGTGGCTCAGAGGCTAAAGAATCTGCCTTCAGTGCAGGAGACCCAGGTTTGATCCCTGGGTGGGGAAGATCCCCTGGAGAAGGGAATGGCAACCCACTCCAGTGTTCTTCCTTGAAGAATGCCATGGACAGAGGAGCCTGGCAGGCTATGGCCCATGGGGTCATAAAGAGTTGGACATGACTGAGTGACTAACACTTGACATTACATGGAACAGCTAAATTGTTTTCCAAAGTTGTACTATTTTATCTTCCCACAGTGATGTGTGAGGGTTCCAGTGTCTCCATATCCTTTCCAACACATGATATTTCTTGTATTTTTAACTATAGCCATCCTGATAGGGTATTTTCCAAACATTTAACAAACTCTTTTAGTATAGTTTTAGATTGACAGAAAAGACATAAGAATATTACAGAGAGCTCAGTGGAGAAGGAAATGGCAACCCACTCCAGTATTCTTGCCTGGAAAAGTCCATGGACAGAGGAGCCTGGCGGGCTGCAGTCCATGAGGTTACATGACTGAGCATGTGTGCACGAGAGTGGAGGGAGATGGATTGGTAGAAATAAACTGGTAGAACTGAAAAAAAAAGAAAGAATATTACAGAGAGCTCAAATATACCCTGTATCCAGTTTTTTCTATTGTTAATATTACTATGGTACATTTATCACAACTAATTAACCCATGTTGTTGTTCACTTGCTCAGTTGTGGCTGACACTTTGCGACTCCATGGACTGCAGCACACCAGACTTCCTTCTCCTTCACCATCTCCTGGAGTTTGCTCGAACTCGTGTCCATTGAGTCGGTGATGCCATCTAATAATGAGCCAATATTGATACACTATTATTAACTATATGTCCATATTTTCTTCAGATTTCCTTAGTTTTTACCAAAATGCCCCCTTTTCTCTTTCTGGACCCCACCCAAAATCCACATTATCTTTAGTGATCATATCACTTAAAGCTGTTCTTGGCTGTGACCATTTCTTAGACTTTCCTTGTTTTTGATGACCTTGACAATTCTAGGGAGTCTGGTCAGATATTTTGTAGAATATCCTTCAGCTTGTGTTTGTCTAATGCATTTTCCATAATTCTACATCACAGCAAGGGTACATGTTCTCAATGTGACTTATCATTGATGAGCACACCTTGAGTGCCTGGCTGAGGCAGTGTTTGGCTTTTTTCTCTATTGCAACACTCCTCTTTTTCCAAACTCCACTGTTTATAAGGAAGTAATTATGCACATCCTACACTTAAGGAGTGGGCAGTTATGCTCCCCTGGCTTTAGAGAGCATCTACATAAATTATTTGGAATTCTTCTGTACAGAAGATTTATCTACTCTCCTTTTATTTATCTGTTCAATCGTTTGTTAATATCAGTATGGATTTGTTAATATTTATTCTATACTTTGAATTATAATCCAATGATATTTAATTTTGTTACTCAAATTATTTCAAATTTGGCCACTGAGAGCTCTTTCAGTTGACTCCTGTATCCCTTTAACACATATCCATAATTGCAGGGATTTCTTGTTTATCTGCTTGTTCAGTTTTATATAATTACAAAAAAATTATGGTGCTCCTGGCTCATTTTATATTTTCCCTGCCCCAGTCCTAGGGTCAGCCATTTCTCTACGGACCCCTGGATCCTTCTATTGGAGAATAGAGAAAATTTGGTGCTATCTACTAAATTAAATATCCACTTAGGCTTCAACTTTACTATTCTACTAGGTATATAGCTCAAAGAAATATTGGCAAAAAAAAAAGAAATATTGGCATTTGTTTTAAAGGGATATATGCAGGCAATTTTTGTGTGTAAGCATTTAAAATGTGGTATTCTGTGTATGAGCAATTCACTGAAATATTTATTGCATGCTGATTATGAGTTCAGCACCAATCTAGGCCTTGGTAATACAGCAGGGATTCTTGGAATTTACCATTTAGTGGGGGAAACAATCAAAAAAAAGATAGATGAGTAATATCAGGCAGTCCTTTCAGTCAGGGTACTGGCAGAAAAGAGAGGTACATTTAAAATGAAGGATTGATAAGGATTTAATCATTAAAATCTACGGCAGGGCACAGAGCAGGGTGAAAAGGAGGAAAGTGGATCTGGATAGGCAAAGCAAGAACATTCAGGGAAGGGGTGATAATACTATGGGGAAAGGTAAAGAAGAGTAAAAGAGAGTGTAAAATGGGGCACTCTTTTAGATCGTGTTAGGATGAGGTGACCTTTGAATAATGGCATGAATGAAGGGAGGGAGAGAGACAAGTAGGTATCTAAGAGAAGTCATTCTAGGCAGAGGGGAAAAGTGGCAAGACCCTGAAGTGTTATTCACACAATGAAATATTATACATCAATCAAAATGAATGAACTATAGTAATGTGCAAAGATACACAGATGAGTCTTAGAAAAGTAAATATTAAGGAGCAAAAATTAGGTTCTGAAAGAGTACATACAGCATACAACCTAATAACCTTTCTATAAAGTTAAAATAAATTTTAATAAATAATATACTTTAAGAGGGGCTCCTCTGGAGGTCCAATGGTTAAGTTTGTGCAATTCCAACACAGAGGGAATGGGTTCAATCCCTGGTGGGGGAACTAAGATTCCACATGCTGTACCATGCCACCAAAAAGTTTATATATATATACTTTAAGAAAGACCCATATCCACATATGTATGCATACACACACACATATATAACATATTTGTATGTTATATATATATATATCATATACATATATATCTATATATGTGTGTGAATATATGTGTGGGCTTTCCTGGCTCAGTGGTAAAGAATACACCTGCAATGCAGAAGATGCAGGTTTGATCCCTGAGTAGGGAAGATCTCCTGGAAAGGGAATGGCAACCCACTCAAGTATTCTTGTCTGGCGAATCCCATGGACAGGGGAGCCTGGCAGGCTACAGTCCATGGGGTTGCAAAGAGTCAGACAGAAGAACACACTTAGCGACTAAACAACAACAACATGTATGTATAAAGTAAAACTGTATTACATAGAGCACCACAAAATGATGAACACAAGATTCAGGATGATGATCCTTTGCCAGGGGCTGAGGGGAGGCCGACAAATGAGATTGGGGGCCATATAGTTAGATTTAGTTATTAGGTTCATGGATGCTTGTTATATTATTAAAAACAACTAACTAAAAGTGAATATGCTTGGATTAATAAGAGAATGTGCCATCAATCAAAGATTATGGTTAATTTAATTCTATTCATCCAAGGCCCAATGGAAAAAAATAAGACTCTGAGAAACAAGGGACCATACTTGACATACTTGTGAAGTAGCAAAAAAGCCAGTGTGGCTGGAGCAGAGGGAGGGAAAGGGAGAATAATAGTAGATGGAGGGGTGGAGGGGGCTGAACTGTGCCAGACCTTCAGGGCAGGAAGAGGACCTTGGATCTTATTATAAACTGAGATGGGAGCCACTGGAGGTTTTGAGCAAGGGAGTCAGAGGATCTGACTTATGTTTTAAAAGGTTCATCCTACCTACTGTGTAAAAAATAGATTGTAAGGGGGCAGGCATAAGAAACAAGTAAGAGACAAGTTTGATAGTCAAGGTGACAGACGATAGTGATTTTGACTCAAGTCATACTGTTGGAGGTATGTGAGAAGTGATCAGATTTTGGATATATTTTGAAAGTAAAAATATTTGATAGAGACAGTATTTTGTGATGGACTAAGTGAAGGATGTGTGAGAAAGAGAGGGCTTCATGGATATTTGACACAAGAAAATATGTGGATAGAACTCCCATTTATTGAGATGAGGATGACTGCATGTTGGGGAAGGGGCTGAAATTAAGAATTCTATTTTGGATATGAATTGTTTTCCAATGTCTATTATTCAAATGGAGATATTAACTTTGCATAGTCTGAAGTGTAGAGGTGATTTCCAGATTGGAGATTTAAATTTGGACATCCATGGTATATAGATGGTATTTAAAGCTATGAAACTGGCTTTTAGTGTAACCAAGGGAAAAAACATGGACAAGAAAGCCACAGATGCTGAATAGAGGAGGAGAATTAACACCCCAAAAGATGTCCTTTTCATTATAGGGGACTGGAATGCAAAAGTAGGAAGTCAGGAAACACCTGGAGTAGCAGGTAAATTTGGCCTTGTGGAGTACAGAATGAAGCAGGGCAAAAGCTCATAGTTTTGCCAAGATAACACACTGGTCATAGCAAACACCCTCTTCCAACAACACAAGAGAAGACTCTACACATGGACACATCACCAGATGGTCAATACCGAAATCAGATCGATTATATTCTTTGCAGCCAAAGATGGAGAAGCTCTATACAGTCAGCAAAAACAAGACCAGGAGCTGACTGTGGCTCAGATCATGAACTCCTTATTGCCAAATTCAGACTTAAATTGAAGAAAGTGGGGAAGCCACTAGACCACTCAGGTATGACCTAAATCAAATCCCAAATGATTATACAGTGGAAGTGAGAAATAGATATAAGGGACTAGATCTGATAGAGTGCCTGATGAACTATGGACAGAGGTTCATCACATTGTACAGGAGACAGGGAGCAAGATCATCCCAAAGAAAAAGAAATGAAAAAAGCAAAATGGCTGTCTGAGGAGGCCTTACAAATAGCTGAGAAAAGAAGAGAAGCGAAAAGCAAAGAAGAAAAGGAAAGATATTCCCATTTGAATGCAGAGTTCCAAAGAATAGCAAGGAGAGATAAGAAAGCCTTCCTCAGCGATGGATGCAAACAAATAGAGGAAAACAATAGAATGGGAAAGACTAGAGATCTCTTCAAAAAAAATTAGAGATACCAAGGGAAAATTTCATGCAAAGATGGGCTCAATAAAGGACAGAAATGGTATGGACCTAACAGAAACAGAAGATATTAAGAAGAGGTGGCAAGAATACACAGAAGAACTGTACAAGAAAGATATTCACGACCCAGATAATTACGATGTGATCACTCACCTAGAGTCAGACATCCTGGAATGCTAAGTCAAGTGAGCCTTAGGAAGCATCACTACGAACAAAGCTAGTGGAGGTGATGAATTCCAGTTGAGCTATTTCAAATCCTGAAGATGATGTTGTGAAAGTGCTGCCCTCAGTATGCCAGCAAATTTGGAAACCTCAGCAGTGGCCACAGGACTGGAAAAGGTCAGTTTTCATTCCAATCCCTAAAAAAGACAATGCCAAAGAATGCTCAAACTACTGCACAACTGCAGCCATCTCACACACTAGTAAAGTAATGCTCAAAATTCTCCAAGTCAGGCTTCAGCAATACGTAAACCATGAACTTCTAGATGTTCAAGCTGGTTTTAGAAAAGGCAGAGGAAACAAATTACCTGCATCCGCTAGAACATCAGAAAAACAAGAGAGTTCCAGAAAACCATCTACTTCTGCCTTATTGACTATGGCAAAGCCTTTGACTGTGTGGATCACAATAAACTGTGGAAAACTCAGAAGGAGATGGGAATACCAGACCACCTGACCTGCCTCTTGAGAAATCTGTATGCAGATCAGGAAGCAACAGTTAGAACTGGACGTGGAACAACAGATTGGTTCCAAATAGGAAAAGGAGTACGTCAAGGCTGTATATTGTCACCATGTTTATTTAACTTATATGCAGAGTACATCATGAGAAACGCTGGGCTGGAGGAAGCACAAGCTGGAATCATGATTGCTGGGAGAAAATACCAATAACCTCAGATATGCAGATGACACCACCTTTATGGCAGAATGAAGAAGAACTAAAGAGCCGCTTGAAAAAAAAAAAAAAGCCTCTTGATGAAAGTGAAAGAGGAGAGTGAAAAAGTTGGCTTAAAGCTCAACACTCAGAAAACAAAGATGATGGTATGCCGTCCCATCATTTCATGGCAAATAGATGGAGAAACAGTGGAAACAGTGACAGACTTTATTTTTCTGGGCTCCAAAATCCCTGCAGATGGTGATTGCAGCCATGAAATAAAAACACGCTTACTCCTTGAAAGAGAAGTTATGACCAACCTAGATAGCATATTAAAAAGCAGAGACATTACTTTGCCAACAAAGATCCATCTAGTCAAGGCTATAGTTTTTTCAGTAGTCATGTGTGGATGTGAGAGTTGGACTATAAAGAAAGTTGAGCACAGAAGAATTGATGATTTTGAACTGTTGTGTTGGAGAAGACTCTTGAGACTCCCTTGGACTGCAAGGAGATCCAACCAGTCCATCCTAAAGGAGATCAGTCCTGGGTGTTCATTGGAGGGACTGATGTTGAAGCTGAAACTCCAATAATTTGGCCACCTGATGTGAAGAGCTGACTCATTGGAAAAGACCCTGATGCTGGGAAAGATTGAAGGCAGGAGGAGAAGGGGACGACAGAGGATGAGATGGTTGAATGGCATCACTGACTCGATGAGCACGGGTTTGGGTGGACTCCGGGAGTTGGTGATGGACAGGGAGGCCTGGCATGCTGCGACTCATGGGGTCGCAAAGAGTCGGACATGACTGAGTGACTGAACTGAACTGAAGAGAAGGAGGTGGAGAGTAGTAGAAAATGAAATGAACCAGGATCTTCAATGAACGAGTGAGTGTTTGTGTGCTCAGTTGCTTCAGTCATGTCTGACTCTTTTTTTTTTTTTTTTCATGCCTGACTCTTTACGACCCTATGGACTCTAGCCTGCCAGGCTCCTCTGTCCATGGTGATTCTCCAGGCAAAAATACTGGAGTGGGCTGCCATGCCCTCCTCCAGGGGATCTTCCTGACCCAGGGATCGAACCTTCCTCTCCTGCATTGCAGGCAGATTCTTAATGGCTGAGGCACAGGAGAAGCCCTCAATGAACCATGAGTAGAGGACAATACAGAGGAAGTCGAGGTGTAACCAGATGGTCTGAAACTTAGAGGAAGGAGAATCAGGGTTGTGTTGTGTGTTTTACCTGAGAGTGAAGGAGGAATCGTCTGGAAGTTGTAGTTTGGCTAGAAGAGGATGCCAGGTCACCTCCTGACTCCCCAATATATGTAGTGTCTTGATGTGAGTGGAAAGGGCTGAAAGGGAATTTCCAACCTCAGGGGAGAGCCAGGAATATCAGTGGACACTCAGGGATGAGTTGGAGGATGGGTAGGAGAGTTTGTTAATCTTGGGATGGTGTTTCAGGGAGGCGTCAAAAGCACCTGGAAGTTAAGGTAGAAATGAGAGCTCAGGTGGCAGGAGGAGAAGCACAGAGGAATGTAGGAATGAAGTTAGAGAAGCAGAATAACAACAACAGTAGTTTAATAACAGCAATACAAATAATTTAACAACACTTTGCATGGGTTCTCTCATTTAATCCTCATAACAGCCTCAGAAAGCAGAGTCTTTGTTTTGCAGCTGAGAAGAGAGGCACAAGAGTTTCAGTGACTTGCCCAAGGTCACATAGCAAATAGACTCTACTGGATGCTTACATATTTAAAGTGAAAGTGAAACTTGCTCAGTCATGTCAGACTCTTTGCAAACCCATGGACTATACAGTCTATGGAATTTTCCAGGCAAGAATACTGGAGTGGGTAGCCTTTCCCTTCTCCAGCGGATCTTCCCGACCCAGGAATCAAACTGGAATCTCCTGCAGTGCAGGCGGATTCTTTACCAACTGAGATATCAGGGAAGCCCCTTGGACAATGACAAAAGAGAACAGGGATGTGAGTGAGGCACAGTGGGTTTGGCTTACCATAAATTTGGCAAAATGATTAGTTCTGACAGTTCTGATAAACAGGGGTCTCTCAGCTCTCCCCAGATTTAACAGTATTTGGGACTGGAGTTAGGAGAGGCTGTTTTGTTGGTGTTCCTTATATTGTTCTGTATGGAAAGATCCAGGCAGTGGCTGGGCCAGTGTATTTTCTCACTTATGGTCTGCAGAGTGATTGATAGGTGGGGTTAGTGGTGTGATTCTTAGGTATGTCTTGATCTTGTGGGGGATATAAAGCCGGGCTGCAGGGGTCTCTAAAGTATAAGGGTGAGGGGCAATTTGTAGGAAAAGTGACCTTAAGGAAAGGCTTCACAGGCTGCATATTCTGAGATGAGAGATCCATCTCAGGGGATCTGAGGGGTCTCAGGGGTCTGGCAGTGGCCCAATTCTTTCTTGCATTGAAAACACCTCCCCCAGTGTTTAAAGCTATGGCCCACCTCCTAAAGAAACCATTTTTTACTGGACACTCTGAAGGGTTTCCTGGTGCCTCAGCTGGTAAAGAATCCGCCTGCAATGCGGGAGACCTGGGTTTGATCCCTGGGTTGGGAAGATCCCCTTGAGAAGGGAAAGGCTACCCACTCCAGTATTCTGGCCTGGAGAATTCCATGGACTGAATAGACCATGGGGTCGCAAAGAGTCGGACAAGACTGAGCGACTTGCACTCACTGAAGGGTTTTGGTGCCTTGCTTTTTGCTTAAGGAAGGTGATGAAGAAGAAAAGGAGTCCTTGCTGTAAGCTTCCTTGGGCAGCATTTTTGAGCCTCATGTCAGGATGACCCTATAAAATTCTTTCAAAATTCTGAGATGGCAATACAATCACGCAATGTTTAAAGCTTATTATAGCTAGGTTACTTGTTTTAGTAAAATGTATGCTAGAGTTGAGTTTTCTGTGTCCCGTGCTGCATATACATTGAGGTCTCTTGTAAAATAAACTGAGCAGAACATTTCTGCATCAAATATAGTAGAGACAGCATATGTTTTTTTTTCATTTATTTTTATTAGTTGGAGGAGCATATATGTTTAAAACATCAAGGTCCTTTACAACTAGTGTGTGAATAAATGAAGTTCATTGTTTCGGTTTTTGAAGAGGTTTATTTTGAGATATTTCTTCTCTTATGACATGCTGTTTGTTGTAGCAGTGATTTATTTGGAGATGAGTTCTGTCAGGAATAACCCCCCAATTGCAGTCTTGGAAAAACAGAAGCCACTTTACAATGATCCTCTGAACAATGCAAAACCAGAAACACACTACAGTGAAAAGTGGACCCTGCTCATGTATCTGTGTAGGTGGGTTATGAATAAAGGTGTTCATGCATGCATACATAACTAAATATCTCCCTCTTTAATACTAATGACCTCACTTGGCATTTGTTATATTAATACTTCAGATTCGGTCTCTGTGATTATCAGAGTGTATGAAAGTGGATTAAAATATGTATGCACATATAGCTATATGTCTATTCCATGTATGTGGGATTTGTTATAATTTAGAGTAAATATAATTTCTTTTTCTTTTGCACTTTCTGGCTGCGACTGGCGGCAAGCAGGATCTTAGTTCCCTAACCAGAAATTGGACCCGCAACCCCCTGCAGTGGAAACGCTGAATCTTAACAGCTGGACCACCAGGGGAAGTTCCCTAGAGTATGTATAATTTTTATAGAATTAAATGTTGGCTATTATTTCTAGCACTGCAAATATTCAGCATAATACTTTTTAATAAGTCTAAAATTAGTTCCTGTCTGTCCAGTGGTTAAGACTGCGAACTTCCAAGGCAGGGGGCGCGGGTTCCGCCAATGGTTCAGGAACAGCTGTGCCTCAGCCAAAAAGTAAAATTAAAAAAAGAAATTAAGAAGTTCAAGAAATTAGGAATTTCATCAAGGTGTTACTAGTTTGTGCTGTGTACTGAGTTGCTTCAGTCGTGTCCGACTCTGTGTGACCCCATGGACTGTAGCCTTCCAGGCTCCTCTGTCCATGGGATTCTCCAGGAAAGAATACTGGAGTGGGTTGCCATGCCCTCCTCCAGGGGATCTTCCCGACCCATGGTTGGAATTGGTGTCTCTTATGTCTAATCTGCATTAGCAGGCAGGTTCTTTACCACTAACACCACCTGGGAAGTTTTTAGTTTGGGAGTTCACCAAGTTAAAATTTATTTACTAGAGGAATACATTGTTACTACTGTGGTGTTACCGTGTTTACATTGGATACAAAATATCTGTTTTCTCCCACCTCAAACTGCTTAATAGTAACTGTTAATGGCTGTTATAATGTATTAGCTGTTCCATGGCAGATTTCTAGGATGATGTGAGAGTTGCCAGTAATATTCTCCTGCTTTGTAAGAAGTCCTAGCAGTATAACACTAACCGCAGCTGGGGGTCTGGGCTTCAGTTTTGCATGTTCCTAAACAATATTTTCAATGTTAGGGAGTCAACTAATGCTGGGAAAGCAGATTAATGCTAAAGATATTTACAACAAACTGATGTATAAACTGAATGACAATTTATTAATTTACAGTTGTTCATGCAGATATGACTTGAAAATAGAGTTCCTTCTGGGCAGAGCTTCATGGGAAGCTAAATTATAATCAGAAGATTGTTGCTACCATAGAAGCAAGGCAAGGTGAGTTGTTAGTTGTACAATTCAAACACATAATGCTGTTTGCTGTGATTGTTCCAAGCGTCCATCTCCCCAGCAGAGTATTTGCTCCTGGAAGAGACTGCTATATTTGTTTTACAGATCAGTGCACCCTACCCCACCGCCTGGGTAGTGCTTATTCAGGTTTTTTATTTTTCTACGCTTTCTCTTGGAGAATAAAATGGCAACCCACTCCGGTATTCTTGCTTGAAGAATTCCATGGAAGAGAAGCCTGGAGGGCTACAGTCCATGGGGTTGCAGAGTCGACACGGCTGAGCGACTAACGCACGCATGCTTTCTCTGCAGATCAAAACCCTTGATTTGCTCTCCTTTTTAAAATTACAGGTAAAACGTGTTTATCTGTTATTTCTTCAATCAGATTAGCCTAGTATTGATCGCCTAGAGGCCATTCTACCATTCAAGGGAGGTACCTCTTTAGGTTTATAGCTCAACTCATATGAGGGTGAGGCAGGGGACAGTAACCTCGTGAATAATTCTTTGGGGGCACCTCACTGGTCAGTGAACACGGTTGCCAGATTAAAATACAGGACGCCCAATTAAATTCAGATAGCAAGTATTTTTTTTTTTTTAGTCTTAAGTATGGATGAGGTATAGTTATACCTCAAAAAACAAAAAACAAAGTATTCATCGTTTATCTGAAATCCAAATGTCCTGTACAGGGCGTCCTGTATTTTTATTTGCTAAATTTGGCAAGGCCACGAGTACGTTAACATAATGTCAAGAGGTTTGCCCAGGTTCAAGCTGGTCGGTAAGCACCAATCCATTCGGTTGTCTCAGGGAACAAAACCCATTCTCACGAAAAAGTAAACAGCAGGTGGCAATGAAACTCGGAAGAATCTTGACCCTTTGAGGAACCCGTAGTGACACACCGGCCTTGACCACGGCTTTGATTGATTGCCCGGTGTGCTCCGTTCTTCTCTTTCTGCTGCTAGAATGATGGCTCTATCTTTCTTCCTTCTCTAGTCCCGCCCTTTCAGCTACCGGCTCTGGACGGGGATCGGTAACCCAGAAAGGACCAGCAAAAGCGCCGACGTGTTTAGAGGAGCGGAAGTAGTCAAATGTCTCTGAACACCGTCAAGTGCAGCTGGCTGTCTCCCTTTCCGGATAAAGACAGCAGCTCCGACTGTCAGTGCCGGCCTTCCTCCTGTAAGGGGATCTGCCGGACCCTTGCTAATTGTTTTTCTTCCCCATTCCGGGCCCTTCCCTATCGTCGCCCCCTTCACCTTGGATCATGTTCAAGAAGTAAGGACATGCCGTGGCCTCCCTCGGCTGCTCACGAAGGTGGTGGGGGTGGGTGGTGGGGAAGAGGACAAGAGCAAAGATTCTCTTTCTCTCTCCCACGCCCCTGCCACCCTTACTCTTTAAGGTTTTTCTGTAGTACCATTCTCTCAACACTATATGTCTCTGTGTGTCTCAGTACTATGCTTGCAACATTTCTTTAAGCTTTTCGTCCCTAATCCTCAATCGGGTTGGGTCCTCCCACTCTCATTTTCTATTTCGTTACCCCTCTTTCTCATTTGCCCCCTTTCCCAGTCCTAGCTCCATTCCTAGGATTCTACCAATCACATCCTTGCACTGTGATTTAAGGACATGCCCTCTTTAGCAAGAGGACAGCCCTGCGCTCTCTGCCATGTGGTTACTAGTTAGGAGCTGAACAAGGGAAGGCTTGACTTCCTGGGTCATGGGCGTGAAGGAGTCTGGGTGACAGGAAGCGAGCGGACTGTCATACCTATTGCCTAGCTGCCAGATTAACCTTGTCTTGAAAATAACGTGATTGCTCCATAGGAACCTTGTCTCGAAAATAACGTGATTGCTCCATAGGCTATTCAGTTGAGGAAGACAAAAATTCTTTGGAACGCACCTAGTGGCTTTGCCTTGCAGATTTGGTAGACGCAAAAAGCAAAGGGGGAACATGGGCAAAGGAAGGTGGGTTTTGTGCATGACATTTTGAGCAAAAATAATTAGGGATGTTAAATACCGTCATTATCACTTCAAAAAAATCTCAACAGATTACATAGCATAGGAGGGGCTGCTTTTCTGTGTTAGTGTTTGGGTTGGTCATTTGTATACTAATGCTTGAGGTATTTTCGTTTTGTTTTGTTTTACACACATTTTGTTATAGATGGGAATCTGTTTCTTTCTGGGTAGAACTGAGTAAGATTTTCCAGGAAAGGCATTTGTGTAGCTGATTACAGTTTATTGTGTTATATATGCCTCATATCCTTCCCCCTTCCCTGCCCCCCTACAGCTAATTGTGTGTATATGACTGTTTAATATTGTATTAAGACATTGGTTTTGTGCTGGACAGAATAAAAGGGAAATTGTCTTTTAAAAAGCAATTTCTTCCATAATTATTTTAGACATCTAAATATTTGCTTGGGAATAGGTGAATAATTAAAAAAATACCTTTAGCTATTCTGTTGTGTCTTCTTAGAAATGCTTTTTGTTTTTCCTTGCAAAAATCATTTGGCAGATTTGATGAAAAAGAAAATGTGTCCAATTGCATCCAGTTGAAAACCTCAGTTATAAAGGGTATTAAAAATCAATTGATAGAACAATTTCCAGGTATTGAACCATGGCTTAATCAAATCATGCCTAAGAAAGATCCTGTCAAAATAGTTCGATGGTAAGTCTTTGCTTTTTTTTTCTATGTATAACTCACAGAAGCTGAATATAATATGATTGGATTGCACTCATGATAACTGTGATTATCTTTATATTAACTATATACTCTAAATGAGTAACCCTAAAACTTATCAATATTTGTATTTTCACATGTTTTTCTATGTGAAAAATGTGGCTTTGTGTACTGATTGTTTTATTAAAGAGTTAATTAAATGTTTTTATTCAGAGTCAGATTTATTTCAGCTTGTGCTTTAGAGATTTGTTTTATTAATTATCTACCAAGGAAATTAAAATATGTAATAAAATGTGAAATAAAATTGTAGCAGATCGTATTTTTCTCTAATGGACTGGTTACTTTAAGCAGTGTTTTGTGGGGTTTTTTTGGGGGGCCTGGATCTTTACTGAAATTAAAAAAAAACTTATTGTATTTCTATATATGCATACTTCATATTATACATTATTTAAAGGATGTTTGGCATATTCATTTTTGAATGAAAATATCTAACTTGGTACTTTGTGATGTTTGTTTTACAGCCATGAACATATAGAAATCCTTACAGTAAATGGAGAGTTACTATTTTTTAGACAAAGAGAAGGGCCTTTTTATCCAACCCTAAGATTACTTCACAAATGTAAGTCTTGTTAGAAAACATGTATTTGGGGATATGAAAAGACACAAAAGGAGTTGAAAGTGACTTCTGGTAGTTAACTTTTTGAAAGAAAAGTGAAAGTGAAGTCACCCAGTCGTGTCTGACTCTGTGACCCTATGGACTGTAGCCTGTCAGGCTCCTCTGTCCACGGGATTTCCCAGGCAAGCATACTGGAGTGGGTTGCCATTTTCTTCTCCAGAAAATCTTCCTGACCCAGGGATTGAACTCAGGTCTCCTGCATTGCAGGCAAGCTCTTTACCCTCTGAGCCACCAGAGAGTCCCACAGTTAACTTACTAGTACTAGGTTATATGGAATATAAAACTAAAACGATTTCCCCCTTCTCCATCTTGTGGTAAATCTGAAAAAAGCATATTCTCTCATTATGCATTCCAAAAGCCTAAGAAAGAGCATTCATTCATTCATTCATTTAAAAAATATTTATAGTTTTTAAACTTATTCTGTGCCAGGCACTGAGCTAGGTATTGAGAATGTGATAGGAAGCAAAGATAGACATGGTCCCTGTCCCTAGGAAGCTAACAGTCTAATGAGGTGAATAGACAACAATTAGATAATTACACATATATATTCACAAACTGTGTAATTGCTGTAAACTTTTTTTTTACATCTGTATCCAGATTTGCTTCATAGAGATAATTCTATATAAGGGAAAGCATGGAGTCCCAGTTCTTGGTAGTACCAAGGCCAGGTGTTAAGAAACAAAATAATGTTTGTTATGTACCCTCATTTGCATGTTGTTAGATTGATTACATTGCAAAATAAAACCCAAAGGAAGCTGCTATCCCAGTGTACAAGAGTTTTCCAACTGTAAGTAAAATTTTTCCTTTTCAAGCCAGTATGTGTCTGGCATGTGTGCTTATTTATGGTGAAGCATTGTGTCTGAAATGTTAAATGGTAGAGGAAGACTGTCCATTGAACTGTTCTTCCAGTTTTTCTATATGTTAAACATTTTCATGATAAGTTGGAAGAAAAAGATGTTTCTATTTAATAATACTTTGCTAGGAACCAACCTTTTAGAACATCTTAAAGTTACTCTTGGGAAGAAGCAGGATGATATGGTAGTTAAAACTGTGAACTTGGAGTCAGGCAGATCTAGGCTTAATTCTCACTGCATGTCACTTTTGTCAAGCTACTTAACTTGTTTAAGCTTTGTTTCCTCATCTTTGAAAATGGACACAATTGTATGTTATATCTCCCAGGGTTGTGAGAATTAAATGAGATAGTAACACAGATGTAATGCACCTAACACAGTATCTGGAACATAGTAAGTGGTCGATATATTATACCCACTATTATGATGCGATAATTGTTCAGTAAATGTCCATCCACTACTGCTACTTGTCATCATCCCCATGATCTGGATCATCATCATAATTATTATTAAAGGGCAAATATTAATAAGGATGGAGATCTAGAAAAGAAATTATGACTTCTGAGTAGTAAACACATTCATTTATTCAGGTTCCTTTTCATCAGTAATATGTTTTCATTAATTTGGAACATGTTTAATTTCTAGTCTTGGTAGGAAAAAGACTTATTTGTTCTCTGACTAATGGGAAGGCTATTGGTAAGACATTGAAGTGATTACATTTTACCAATTATTATTATTCCTAGAGAATCCTGAGAGGTCTAAAAATTTTTCTCATAGTTATTGTTTTAAATCCTTCAGGGATTTAGTTGTTAGGTTGTGAATTATTAGTCGACACGTATGTGCATGCGATGTCGACTCTTGGCGACTCTCTAGACTGTAGCTCACCAGGCTCCTCTGTCCATGGGATTCTCCAGGCAAGAATACTGGAGTGGGTTGCTGGGCCCTCCTCCTAGCGATCTTCCCAACCCAGGGATTGAATCCACATCTCTTACATCTCCTGCATTGGCAGACGGGTTCTTTACCACTAGTGCCACCTTGGAAGCCCAGTAGAAACATATACACACACACAAATACATTTTTTTAGGATTATAAAAGGAATATGTGTTCAGTCTAGAGATCTGGAAAATACAGAAGTAAAATCACTTGTATTCCCATGACGTAGAGGTAACTTACCATGGTTAGTATATCAGTGTACTTCCATAGCATTTTTTCCAATATTGTGTGTGTCTGTGTGTTATGTGTAAATGCATATTTTTTCCTTTTTTAAAATTAATAAGCTTTATTTTTAGAGCAGTTTTTTACACTTTATTTTATTATGGAGTATAGCTGATTAACAATGTTGTGATAGCTTCAGGTGGACAGCAAAGGGACTCAGACATACATACACATGTATCCGTTCTCCCCTAAGTTCCCCTTCCATCCAGGATCCAGGCTGCCGCATAACATTAAACAGAGTTCCCTGTGCTTTACAGTAGAACCTACATGGTTATCCATTTAAAATATAGCAGTGTGTACATGTTGATCCAAAATTCCCTATCACCTCTCCCATCCTTTTCCTCCTCCAGCAACCACATTCTGTAAGTCTGTGAACCTGTTTCTGTTTTGTAAATAAGTTCATTTGTATGATTTTCTTTTAGATTCCACATATAAGGGATGCCATAGGATATTTCTCCTTTGTCTGACTTCATTCAGCATGACAATCTCTAGGTCCAGCCATGTTGCTGCAAATAGCATTATTTCATTCTTTTTTATGTCTGAGTAATATTCCATTGTATATATGCACCGCATCTTCTTTATTCATTCATCTGTTGTTGGACATTTAGGTTGCTTCCATGTCTTGGCTATTGTGAACAGTGCTGCAGTGAACATTGGGGTACATGTATTCTTTCAGACCATGTTTTTCTCTGGTTATATGCCCAGGGGTGGGATTGTAGGGTCATATGGTAGCATTAGAGCAGTTTTAGGTTTACAGAAAAAGTTAACAGAAAGTACAGAGAGTTCCCATATACTTCCTTCCCTCTCTTCTTTTTAATATCCTGCATTGGTGTGCTTCATTTGTTACAACAGATGAGCCAATATTGATATTATTATTATGTATATTATTATAATTAATCAAGTCTATAGTTTATATTAGGGTTCATTCTTTGTGTTGTACATTCTGTGGTTTTGTCAATTGCATAATGTCATATATCCATGGGCTTCCCTGGTGGCTCAGTGGTAAAGAATCTGCATGCAATGTAGGAGATGTGGGTTTGATCCCTGGGTCAGGAAGATCCTCTGGAGGAGGGCATGGCAACGCTTTCCAGTATTCTTGCCTGGAGAATCCCATGGACAGAGGAGCCTAGTGGGCTACAGTCCATGGGGTCGCAAAGGGTCAGATATGACTGATGCGACTGAGCAGGCACTGTATCCACTGTTATAATATCTTACAGAATGGTTTCACTGCCCTAAATATCCCTTGTGTTCTACCTAGTCACCTCTCCCACCTCTTCCCCTCCTCCAACCCTTAGCAACCACTGATCTTTTTGGCAATTTTTATCATTTTTTTTTCACTCATCATATATTATGAATATTTCCCAGGGTATTACATATTCTCCAAAAACATGGTTCTATTGTACAGATATTATACTTTAAGTCATTTATCTCTTAATTGTTGGACATTTAGGTTGATTCCAGTTTATTTCTAATATAAATATTAGTGCTATAATGAGTATCTATCTACCCAAATATATTGTGCATTCCTCATTTATTTCTTAGGATAAGGTCCTAGAAGTAGAATTACTAAATCAAAGAGTTTGAACCTTTTCAAGGCTGTTAGTACATATTGCCTAGTAGTCTTAAAGAAAGCCTGTACCTATTTATAAGCCTTCTAGCAGTAAATGGGAATGCCAGTTTTCTGACATTCTTGCTAGCACTGGGAATTACTTTTCTCAAAAATATATACCAATTTGATAAGTGAAGGAATGTGTTTCAGTTTTATTTCGCATCTGTCAAAGTACTATAATTTCAGGAAATATTTGTTCATGTCATTTGCCTTTTTCTGTTGAGTCTTTAGTTTCATTAATTGGTGTAATGTATTTCTTTTCTTCTAGATCCTTTCATCCTGCCACATCAGCAGGTTGACAAAGGAGCCATCAAATTTGTCCTCAGTGGAGCAAATATCATGTGTCCAGGCTTAACTTCTCCTGGAGCTAAACTTTACCCTGCTGCGGTAGATACCATTGTTGTATCCTTCCCAGGCTCTGCTGAAAAATGTGTTCATTGTATTCTTGTTATCACTGAAAGAACTAACATCCAAGAGAACATTCGATGTATTTTTTGGAAGTTACTGTTGTATCTTTCTGCTTACATTTGAAGATGTGGAAAGCAACATTATTTTGTGTTAGAAGTTAAATGATAACAAGTAATAAAAAGAGTCACAGCTGCATTTCAGCTCTGCTAGGGCCCAGTGTTATGAGACTTGGGACACAGTATAAAACTCCTGATTATTAATAGAGGTTTTATATGATATGATTGAATCACTTATTTGAACATCATCTTGCTACTTTTACATTTGAATTACCCTGGGAAAAAAACATTCAAAAGGGAAAAGAATTTAGGCACCAGGTGGAATGTTGGTGAATAGTAGGAACCATTGGCAATCCCTATGGCTTTATTTTAAAGTCCCAATGAACTTTTATTTTAAAATTCATTTTTAACTTGGTTGTTTGGGCCTTGGAACATGTTTTCTCAAAGAGAAACGTTGACGTCAGAGATAGCCCTTAAGAAGTTATTCAACTCATGACATAGCTGAATAATTCTGCATTCCTTCCATTTCTCTGGTGTTGTTTCAGCTGTATTCTAGATTAGTTTTTTGTCAACTAATCTGGACAGGATGACATCTTCTCTTTTGTCATAGATAAAGTGACCATTTGCCTCAGATTGAGGAAAGGAACCATATTTGGTGGGAAATCACTGGAATGGGAAGACCATTGGAATGGGTTTACGAGTGCTCAGAGGAGGGTGTCCTCTCTTGTGGAAGTTATATTTAAGGGGTAATATAAGTTGTATATCTTAGGAACAGCTTGTATTGACATAGATACTGGTCACATAATAGGTGTTCAAATATGTGTGGAACATTGAAAGAATGAATGAATGAATTGAAAACCAATGGAGAAAAGTATTCTCTGAGGACAGGTTACCCTTTTATGTTTATGATTGCTCTAAGCTTTTTTTTTTTTATGATTGCTCTAAGTTTTTAAAGTTTATAAAGTTCTGGAGTTTCCCCTAAATGGAAAATTTTCCTAGTATCTGGCCTTTACTTTTTAAATTACTTTTATTTTGAAATAATTATAGACTGTTGGAAAGCTGCAAAACTAGTACAGAGAGGTGCTGTGTACACTTGAAACTTTGAAAATATGGACTGTAATGTTTACCATTTTAGATACTTCAGATGAACCAAGAACATTCTGTTTGTTCTGGAGAGATTGCAACTTACATTGGGCTCTTAAAGATAGATAGGGGATATAATTATTGTTTTAATGTATCCTTTATATAAAACCACCATTTAGTGATTAAAGCACTAGAACAATTGATATTTATTTCTTTTTAATATTTATATGCAAAAATTTTATCTCCCTTTTTGCATGATTTCTTTTTCTTCTTCTCCTCCTTCTTTTGTTGGCATTGGGTTATAACATTAGCATTTGACCCAAAAATAGAGAATGATTATTAGATTACATTCATTTAGCATTTAGTGAATATTTGCAGTGTGCCCATAAATGGTGCTAGGTCTTTGCCTTCAAGGAGTTAATGGACTAGGTGAAAATGCAAGTTGGGTTCCCAGTGGCTTAAGCAGTAATGTGACATCCCCTCTCGAAAGTATTTTGATAGATAAATGGTTTTCTTAGCTGTGTGTTTTCAGGCAATCATGGCAGAAGGAAAACAGCATGCTCTGTGTGTTGGAGTCATGAAGATGTCTGCAGAAGATATGTAAGTCTCCTGTTAGTTCCCCTTAATTTTTCAGATATAGGTAACCTATGCAGTAAGGGGCTTCCAGGTGGCACTAGTGGTAAAGAACCTGCCCACCAATGCAGGTTAGACATAAGAGACACTGGTTCGATCCCTGGGTGGGGAAGATCCCCTAGAGAAGGAAATGGCAGCCCACTCCAGTGTTCTTGCCTGGAGAATCCCATGGATAGAGGAGCCTGGCAGGCTGTAGTCCATAGGGTCACAGAGAGTCGGATACAACTGTAGTGACTTAGTGCACATGCAGGAGGAATCAGAATTACAGGTGAACTTTGCTCTCGTTCATACCACATCTTACAAATGTTTATGCACAGAAGCCTCATTTCTGATTTTTCCTAAGATTTAGGAAGCCATTGAAAGTTATTTCCTCTCAAAGAGATTGCATTCTTTCTTTAGCACTCTGAAAAGAACCTGTGTGCCAACACAGCTATATTATATGTATGTGTGTGGTATTTTAGAAATGTTTTTAGTTAGTGTGATTTCACTTAGGTGTGGGGAAAGGTATTTTGCTGCTGGTTTTTAAAAACAGTGACATAATTTAGTGCCACACAGTATTTATCTTGTATTTTTACCTGGTGGCATAAAATACTAAGGAAATATTAGTGATATATTACCAAAACATTGGCTTCCCTGATGGCTCAGCTGGTAAAGACTCTGCTTGCAGTGCAGGAGACCTGAGTTTGATCCCTGGGTTGGGAAGATCCCCTCGAGAAGGGAAAGGCTACCCTTTCCCAATCCAGTATTTTTCCAGTATATTTTCCAGTATTCTAGCCTGGAGAATTCCATGGACTGCATTGTCCATGGTGTAGCAAAGAATTGGACATGACTGAGTGACTTTCACTTTCAGTTTACCAAAATATAGTCAATATGCTTAAAAATGTTGGACTCATTTGATGACCAAATTATTCCTACTACTGTTGTTTCAGGGTTAATTATAACACTTTGATGTTCTCCTGGTCTGGCAACATCATTACTCTGTTTCTGTGATCCTACTAGTTAGATCACTAGAATTTCTTTAAGACATGAACTTCAGCAGAGTAATGTAGTTTAATGTAGATGATCATGTTAGTGTAATATAAGTAAATTCCCTATATATGGCTCAATAATTGCAAAATAGCAATGCACCCTGAATTACATTTACTATGAGTAAGCCTGTAAAAGTACTTAACAACATGTTTATGTGCTTTATTCCTTCTGCAGTGAGAAAGTCAACAAAGGAATTGGCATTGAAAATATCCATTATTTAAATGATGGGCTGTGGCATATGAAGACATATAAATGAGCCTCAGAAGAAATGCACTTGAGCTAAAAATGGATATTGTGCTGTTTCTGTGTTTGTGTCTATGTGTGACAGCATGAATACAATACCTCTGTGGTTATGCTGAATAAATTCAACAGATGCTAAAATTCTGTTAGCTCCAAAAATTATTTTAATTTTTCTTAAACTCAAGTTAAATTTGGGTTACAAAGTTGGACATTAAAAGGTAGCTGGTAAGTAACCAAACCTAATTAAAATAACTTAATGTCCTTTCTTAGGCTAATGATGCAAGATGAAGGGCAAGACTTGGTAAATGAACTTGCTAGTATATGGCTGATGCCTTAGAAAATCTGACCAATGAATGGGGCTGGAAGCTAGACTGGTTTTTTTAAACATTTTTTATTTTTAATTGGAGGATGACTGCTTTACAGTGTTGTGTTTATTTCTGCTGTACAACAGTGTGGATCAGCTATAAGTATACATATATCCCCTCCCTTTTGAGCCTCCCTCCCACCTCCCCCCATCCCACCCCTCTAGGTCGTCATGAGCACCAGGCTGGGCTCTCTGTGCTATACATTGTCTTCTCACTAGCTATCTATTTTACACATTATAGTGTATATATTAGACTTGGATTTTTATCCCGTTACCCAAGGGCACCTAGAAGTGCCCCTTCTCTTTTGTGTATGTTTTTAGTTTGGTTGCTCTTTCCATTTTTAAACTTTTCATTCTGGAAAATTCTGAGCATAGAAAAGTATGGGTAGATAGTATATTGGATTTTCTAATCCATCACCCAGCTTCAATTCATGGCCGATATTGTTTCCTCTCTGTCTCACTCCTTCCCACCGCACTCCCCAATTATTTTGAAGTAAATCTCAGATATACCATTTCATCCATAGTTTCTTTAATATGTATTTTTAAAAGATATGTTTTCTTTTAAAAAATAACCACAATATCATTATCACACCTAAACATTTAGCTATTTCTTAATACTATCAAATATCTGAACTGTGTTCAGATATGTGACAAATGGACTTGTTTCTCTTTTATTTATTTATTTTTCTTTTTATTTTTTTAATCATTGGTTTGCTTGAAGTTGGTATCTGCCAAGGTTCTTATATTGCATTTGGTTGCTATTTATTTGTCTCTTTTAATCTATAAGTTCCCTCTCCTTCGTTTTCCCTTTAAATTAATTATTTAAGAAATCTAGTTGTTTTGTCTTATAGTTTCCTGTCACATTCTGGATTTTGTTGATTGTATCACTTAAAGTAATTTAACTTGTTTTTATACTCCTTGTATAGCCCGTAAACAGATAGACTTGATCAGATTCTGGTTCAATTTATTTAATGCCCTCTCTTGAAGCTGGGGGAACTCATACTCCACAGATGCCCAGAACTTCCAGATTTGAGTCCCTACTGTATTCCTCAAAGGATGTGTATCTCTTATCATAAGTAGCATGTGAAGACTATCAACCTACTTCAGTAAGAACAGTAAGCTGTTTTGAGAATTAAACAGCAGTTTTGAATTTATATAGTGATAACAGGTCTTTCTTCCTAATAGCATTGCTGTTATGCTATGTCTCGGCCATTTTCATTTGGTTGTTGACAAATATACTACATGTGATTTTATTTTTCAGATGGATACAGACATTTACAGGATTGTGGTGACCTGTGTTACAGTTAGAAGTTGGTGAGAAAGGCGAGGGTGGATAGTAAGAAGAGAGATACCATTGGGCTGGCTGTTGCAGCTGGGCCTTCACAACCTAGGTGACGGTTATAGACCCAGGGTCTGACTCAGATTGAGAAACTATTTCCCACAAAACCTGTAAGACTTGGAGATTCCCATGTTAGAATGTAAGTGTATTAATTTATAGTAGTAAGTCTGCTTAGGGTAAACAATTAGTAAACAAGAGATTTCTTGGTGAAGATGGATTAGAGTAAAGGAAGGTTGATAATTTGGGGGAGTCTTTCATCTGGGGTAGGGCTTGGAGAATTTTTCCTTCTTCATCATTAATTAGAATGCTTATGACTGCCAAAATCTTTCTTTCTTAGCCCATAGAGATGCCCTGATATTTTTCTTCCTATATCCTTTTTAAGTCCTATGCATTTTATTTTGTTATGACAGTTATATTCTACAACTTGCTATATTTTTAATATTTTATTATTTATTCCTGGTGGATAAAAGTGTAAATAATCTGATCGGTGGCATAAGACATTTATGTCAAAACCAAACTTTGAATCTTTATTCTTGGTACTAAGATAATGTTAATTGACCAAAATTGCCAGTGGAGTGTTAGCGATGAAAAACAAAGCACACACACATATTAGAGAAATTTTAATTGTGAGGTTTCAGAAATAATTGATCCATGTTTCTGACCACGGTTACAGTGGGTATAGGGAACACTTTTAAAATATTCAACATCATCTGTGCTTGTTTTTCTACTATGTTCAGGTACATTGACTTTGTTGCCTTGGTGATGTGGGCTAAATATGTACATTTCCTACTTCCCCCGGGTCTGAGGCCTCAGGTCATGGAGTTAATTGGGGGTGTGATTCCATAGATGGGAGCCCAGTCATGCAGCCCAGTCAACCAATTCAAAGAGGTTGAACTAGCAGGTATATCAACCTCTTGATGCACTGTGCATAAAGGAAACTTAGTTTACCCACATTCCTGAGAGTAGGAATGTGGGGAGAGCCTGTTTTCTCATAGGTAATGTGTCTTCAGTTCACTTTTAGTTTAAAAATTACTTTTGTGTCAGGCAGCCTACAGTCTAGTCATTTTTGTGCACTTTTCCTCAGCCAAGGTCAGTTCAGCTCACTGGACATTTATTGAATATCCATTAGGTTCTAGGTGTGTGGCACAAAGATGAATAATAGACAAGTTGCCCTTGCCCTTAAGGAGCTTCCAGGCTAGTGAGTAAAGTTACATTTTAAAAAATCTGGGTAATGGTGACAGCCCAGTACCAATTTATAAAGCTAGTAGGAAGTTATTAATACATTTCCAATTTCAGTCATCAAAACTTACAAATTATACATGAACCAAATATAAACATATTCCTTAGATTGTATCCACTGTGAGGTTAAAAAATCCAGGTGTCTTGAAGTTGCAGCATTCCAACTCAGATGGTTGTCCCGTTTTGCCATAGTTTAAAGACCCGCTCAGCCCTCTTCTAGCAGACTGACTATTAGAGTAGTTTGGTGGTGCTCGGTTGGCAGCTGCATTTTTCCTTTTCTTAATGTTCTGGACCCAAAACAAGCAGCTGGATTTAGCTAAAGGACAGCCATGAACATTTCCAATTGGAGAGATTTGATAGTCCCCAAACATAAAGTCAGATGACATTTGTCAAACGATTATATCCAGCCCAGTTCCCCCTGCACATACAAATCAGCTACCAAGGATAAAGTATCTCTAAGCAAAGTACTTCAGAAGATATAAGAATGGTAAATAACTAAATTTACAGAGGTATTTCATTATAATAAGTATTTCACCCTTTTGTTGTTCATGAGACTATTAATTATGTAGCAATTATATATTAATGGGAATATGAAATGAATGTATGCCCAAACAAAATGTGGTAAATATTTTAACTTTGTTTATCTAGGTTCATTAATTTTGAGAATACATTTCTCAAGGCTCTTCAGGAAACTCAAAATGTTCCAATTTCTAAAGGAGCATCTACTGAAACTCATTTATGATGAGAGAAAAAACAGAAAATGTATGTATACATCCTGTGTCAATATAACCATCACTTCTGAGGTCTCAAGCAATCAGAAATTTACTGAGTTATTCAATAACCTGTAAGAATTAGGCCATTAAAATATATTTTGAAAGCCCTTCAGAACACTTATGTTTAGTATGTCATTAATTGTATCAGGGCAGTAAAAATTACACTAAATATACTTAATACCCTAGTCTCTCAGCAATACTCCTAAAGAAATCTTGCCTGTCAACGTGGAGATTGATGCATGTAAATGTTTATTTGTATTCTATGTTTTTATGCATCATATGTATACTTTATTATGCTTTGTTTTATAGCAGGTAAAAGCATGAGTAGATATAATGAACTATAATGCTAATTTATTTGATATTGTATTAAAACTAATTAAGTACTTGTAAAGGACTACAACTCCACCAGAACAGAAGTGAATGAACAGGATTGAGAACCAGTTTTTTTTTTTTTTTTTTTTTTGAGACCCAGTTTTAAAATCTATGTTGAGACTATCAGGCTGGTTGGTCAGTTGGTATAGGAGCTGGTTTCCTGGAGAATATAATTTATATATGGAAAAGGACATGGAGATGATTCACAGGAATTTCTACTAATAATATCATGTTCATTAGAACAGGTCATGGGAAAAAAAAAAGAACAGGTCATGGGGAGGAAAAATAGATAAAAACATCCAAACTAATTATACTATTAAAGATTTGCCTCTTGGAGTGAAAAGTTAAAGTACACCAAATTTTGTCCCTGAACACTTTGAGAAATAAAAGGATTAGTGAAATAATTTTTTATATTTCTTTATTTATTTGACTGTGTCAGGCCTTAGTTGTGGCATGTGAGATCTTCCTCGTGTTACCACATCAACTCTAATTGTGGCACATGGGCCCCAGAGCACACGGACTCAGTAGCTGCAATGTGCAGGTGTAGTTGCTCTGCAGCACGTGGAATCTTAGTTCCCTGACCAGGGATTGAACCCACATCCCGCATTGGAAGGTGGCTTCTTAACCACTGGACCACCAGGGAAGTCCCAAGACAACTTTTAAAGGCTGCATGTGCTTAACTTCTACTTTTGTTTTCCTATCTGTGAGGCATGGAATGTCTGTTTCATCATATTGATGTTTTAACAGATTTTTAGTTTTTCATGAGCTGAAAGATTTTGTATGTACTTGTTAATCTGGATACTGTTCTCATCAGTTCTAATGCTGCCCCATCCAGAATTCATTTTTTAAAGTCAAAATTCACTGTTCACTTAAGCATCTGGATTAAAGTGGGCAGGGTGTGGAGGATGGGTGGTGGTGGTTTAGTCGTTAAATTGAGTCCGACTCTTGCAACCCCATGGACTGTAGCTTGCCATGCTCCTCTGTCCATCAGATTCTCCAGGCAAGAATACGGAAGTGGGTTGCCATTTCCTTCTCCAGGGGATCTTCCCGACCCAGGAATCGAACCTGGGTCTCCTGCATTGCAGGCAGATTGTTTACTGACTGAGCTACGAGGGGTCCTTTTTGCTCTGTAGGCTTTCTTAGAGAGTTGGCTTATCCAGGATGAGGAAAAAGTATGCTTTTGCATGACTGAAGTCTTTCTAAAGTTTGCTTATGTAAGCATTTTGGGTTTAAAAGAGTTCAACCTTGGAATTCCCTGTTGGTCCGGTGGTTAGGACTCCATGCTTCCATTGCAGAGGGCATGAGTTCAGTCCCTGGTCAGGAAACTAAAATCCTGTAAAAAGCTCAACCTGAACTGTATTTGAATATATAGTACAAACAGCTTCTTTTAATGGGATAACAGCAGTCTCTAACCCGTCAAATTAACCTCTATCTCCTAAATAACTTTCAAAAAAGCATATGATTGGAAGGTAATTTATCACTGACAATGCCTTATTCTGCTTAAAAATAGTAGGGGCTAAACTGTCATTAAAAACTTGTAGGCTTACACTGCACTTATTTTCTGTTTTACAGGGTAAAAATTCTTATGTTTTGTAAAATGTTTTTAAAGGAGTCCACAAAGTAATTCTGCTTTCTTGCTCCCAAATGCAGAGGTCTGGGAGAAGGCACATGGCCTCGTGAGCTTCTTGGTATTGTCAAATCCAGTTCTCTCTCAAGTACCAACTGCCCAGATACTTTTACTGTGGATGGAAGAGTCTTAACTAAAGCAGTAGTTGTTTTTTTTTTTTTTTTTTTTTTTGATATAGAGAAGCATCTTCCCTGGTGATCCAGTGGTTAGGACTCTGCCTTCCACTGTGGGGGGGTGCTGGTTTCATCCCCTCGGGGAGCTAAGATCCTACGTGCTTCATGGCCAAAAAACCAAAACCAAACAAAAGAGACTGAGAGAGAGAAGTATCTTGATTAAAGTGTGAGGAGATAGAAATCATATTAATTTGGGCAATTTCGACTCCAATAATGTCTAATTTGCTGTGAAAGGGGAACATGTATTAGGCTAATGTTCTTCAAAGGAACTTCCAGTTCTCTCCTTAAAAATTATTTACTTTATTAAAAAGTTGCTCAAGGAAGAGCTGTTTTATTGCATGGCACAGATTCAGTGTAGGGATGTTGTCTTAGAACTATTAATGAAGGAGTTCCCTTGTGACTTTGAATATTCAGTACCAGCTGTTATTCACATCAATATTTTAATATTTTACCAGAAAGATACTTAATAAAAAGGATTGATACATATTTAACTGTGTAAAGTGCTAGTTAAACTTGTTCAAATGGGCCAGAGGGAAAGGGAAATAACATTCCTTGAGTACCTACTATATATATAAGCTCTATTTATATATCTTGCTTGATCTTTACGACTGCTCCATGAAGTAGATTTTATTTATTTTTATAGATTTATTTGACTGCACCAGGTTTTAGTTGTGCCACACAGGATCTTTAGTTGTGGCATGTGGGATCTATTTCCCCGACCAGGGATTGAACCCCGGCCCCCTGCATTGGGAGCACAGAGTCTTAGCGACTGGACCTACCAGGGTAGTCCCTCCATGAGGTAGATTTTAAATTCTCATTTTGCAAACGAGGAAACAAGGGTTAACTTTCCTGAATATACATTGCTAATAAATGGCAGAGTTGGGATTTGAACCTCATTTCAACTTGATTGCTCAGACTGTTTTGCAGAAAATCTCCCCTCATATTTCATAAAATGTTAGTCTCGGCCCTCAGTTGCATCACCATCTTTGTTTATGGGCTACTGGAGATAAGTTTAAGTTGGCCGAGCCTGTATACCACAGTGGGAAAATATGAGTAGGATTAGAATGAGGTAAGAGTGGGTGGCTGCCTAGCCTGGGTGGCTAAGATAGTAAAGAATCTGCCTGCAGGGGCTTCCCTGGTGGTCCAGTGATTAAGAATCCACCTTGCAGTGCAGGGACATGGGTTGATTCCTGAGCTGAGAAGATCTCACAGGCCGAAGGGCAACTAAGCCTGGGTGCCCTAGAGCCATGCTCTGCCACAAGAGAAGCCACCGAAATGAGAAGCCCATGTACCACAACTAGAGAGTAGCCCTCTCTCGCCACTACTAGAGTAAGCCCATATGCAGCAACAAAGACCTAGCACAGCCATAAATAAATAAATACTTAAAAAAAGAGAATCTCCCTGAAAGCAGGAGACATGGCTACAGTCCATGGGCTATAGTCCTGGGTCTGGAAGATACCCTGGAGGAGGGCATGGCAACCTACTCCAGTATTCTTGCCTGGAGAATCCCCTGGACAAGGAGCCTAATGGGCTACAGTGCATGGGGTCGCAAAAGAGTTGGACACGACTGAAACCGCTAAATAACAGCAACAATATAAGGGAGAAGGCTGAGGGGTCTAATTTATATTTCACTCCAGATCTACTGAGTTAATTTTGAGAAGGAGTATCCAGTGATGCTTTGTTGTGAGAAGGAAGATCCAGTAATGGCAATGGTACAAGGAGATGGCCTGGGGCCTGCTAAAAGTCAGGTTGCAATTTCCATAGCATTCAAGACAAAAAAATAAACAGCTCTTTAAGAAGAAACTTCAAGTTTTCTCCATTCACATGTCAGCCCCAGGGTGGGATGTTGTCTGACACTTCTAGAATTGGTTAGACCCGTGTTGTAACTGTAAAATACACACTGGGTTTCAAAGACTTAATAAAATAATGTAAACTATGCCACTTTTCTGTCACTTATACATTTAAATGACAATATTTTGGATATATTTTGGTTAAATAAAATATAATATTAAAAGTAATTTCACCTGTGTTTTTAAATGTGGCTAATATTAGTGGAAATTTTTAAACTACACATGTGGCTTTCATTTCAATTGGATGGCACTGGGATGGAGAATGGGCAGTGTTCCTTTAAGTTTTCTTCTAGAGGTGAATACCTTAGAGTGGTAAATAGGGAAAAGAAGATTCTCAGTGCCAGTATTTAAAGTCTTCCATCAGTGGGATGGATAAATTGGGGGACTATGATTGACATATACACTATGTACATATACATATACTATGTACACTAATAAGGACCTACTGTATAGCACAGGAAACTCTACTCAATACTCTGTAATAACCTCTGTGGGAAAATAATCTAAAGGAATGGATATATGTATGACTGACTCACTGTGCTGTACATCGAAACTAACATAGTAAATCAACTCTACTCCAATAAAAATTAATTAAAAAAATAGTCTTCCATCAAGTTAGGACTGGACTCTAGCTGGCCAGGTTCCTCTGTCCATGGAATTCTCCAGGCAAGAATACTGGAGTGGGTTGCCATTTCTTTCTCCAGGGGATCTTCCTGACCCAGGGATCAAACCCGGGTCTCCTGCATTGCAGGCGATTATTTACTGTCTTAGCCACCAGGGAAGCCCCAAGTTAGGACCACTTTTTCCTCCTGATGGTATGGGCCTGGTGTTTTAACTATTAGAACATCCCAATTCTACACTTTGAATACCTTTGTAGATGTCTCTTATCACTTATTCATTAGAAGCACTGCTTACTTTTTTTTTCCCCCAAATGTAAGCCTGTCACATAATTAAGGGCATCCTTCCTCATTACTGGACTTCCCTGGTGGCTCAGTGGTAAAGAATTTGCCTGCAATGAAGAAGTGAAGTGAAGTAAAAGTCGCTCAGTGGTGTCTGACTCTTTGTGACCCCATGCACTATACAGTCCATGGAATTCTCTGGGCCAGAATACTGGAGTGAGTAGCTTTTCCATTCTCCAGGGGATCTTCCCAACCCAGGAATCGAACCCAGGTCTCCTGCATTGCAGGTGGATTCTTCACCAGCTGAGCCACCAGAGGAAACCTGGGTTCAATCCCTAGGTTGGAAAGATCCCTGAAGGGTATGGCAACCCACTCCAGTATTTTTGCCTGGAGAATCCCATGGACAGAGGAGCCTGGCGGGCTATAATCCATGGGGTCACAGAGAGTCAGACACAAGTGAGCACATGCAGCTTCTCACTCTCATCCATCCATCCATTCATAGAAAATCTTAGTTTTATTTTTAGGCCCTGCTCTTCCTGCCAGGTCTTTCACTAAATTGCCAAAGCAATGGCAAAACCAGTGTGGCCATTCTTGCATAGAATCAGTGAAAGCTATCAAAGAATTACATGGGTTAAGAGAAACAGAACTTATCAAAATGATTTTTAAGGAAAAAAGAACCACCATATTCTAATAGTAAACAATGGCTTGTTTTATTGCTCATGCAAAGCTTATACAATATGATTGTTTGACTGCCTGTATGAATCATGTGTTTGGACCTTTTTGCTTTCCACAAAATAACCAGGTCTAGTGTTGAGCTAATGGATACTCAATATATGCAAGGAATAGTATAGTGTATAGATTCCACACTAATAAAAGTGGACTTTTCTATTATGCTAGAGACCCCAGATAAACACCATAATTTCATACTTTCTAAATAAGTAATTTCCTCCATTGTCCTTTGAATACAATATTTTACCTTTGATTATATTGGAATTGAGTTATTTTTCTTTCATTAGACTTTGGGGACTCCTTTGTGGGAAGGTTGGCAAAAATTTCTGATTTTTTTTCTATGCCAAAAAAAAGCTAAATTTTTACAAACAGGCTCTTCACATAACCACTCAGACATGCAGTGAATGCATCAATCCAAGTGAACTGGCACTAAAAGGAACAGAATATTTTAAATGAGTGGAAAATTAGTGGTACATCACTACTAAACTGTGCTTTCAGTAACTTTTCTAATACAGGTGTTCCCTGCTTTAAGAAAGCCCAATAGATGGGTTTGTTTAAATGCATTACAGAAAAATCTGGACATTATAAATCAGATTTGATACACAGCAATCTTCTAGCTACATGAAGAAAAAAGCCAAGAGATCTAATCTATATTTTGCTCCAAATCCAGTGTTTTGAAAAAGGTCTAGTGACTGAACTTGTGCAAGGAGATGGCCTGGGGCCTAGTGAAAGTCAAGGTGCAGTTTCCACTACATTCAAGAAAACCAGAAAGATAAATATAACTTTTAGAAGAAACTTAGTTTTCTCTCATTTACATTCAGCCAGTGGGTCTCACACTTGGGGAATGGTTTAGACCTGTGTTGCCCAATATAGTAGGCATTAGCCAGCCATATGTAAAATATATTCACAATCATGATCAATTCTCATTAGACCTCCATTCTTCCCTACTCTCTTCCCTATAAGAGTGTAGTTTTAGGGTTACAGTTTTTGACTACTGAATGCATGATGATCAAATCTGTAACCATGACCTCTGTAGCACAATTTTCTGTGTTACTGATTCCAGTTTTATCTATAAGACTAGGTACAAATATGTTCAAAGAGACAGTGTATTATTTAAGACAACTAATATTTTATAAGGAATTCTCCAGGCCAGAATACTGGAGCGGGTAGCTGTTCCCTTCTCCAGGGGATCTTCCCAACCCAGGGATCGAACCTGGGTCTTCCGCATTGCAGGTGGATTCTTTATCAGCTGAGCCACTAGGGAAGCCCAAGCATACTGGAGTGGGTAGCCTATCCCTTCTCCAGCAGATCTTCCCAACCTAGGAATTGAACCGGGGTCTCCTGCATTGCAGGTGAATTCTCTACCAGCTGAGCTACCAGGGAAGTCCCTTTTATAAAGGAATACTTGTATAAAAATATAATCAAGAGCATCAGTTTGGTTTAGAAAGCAATTGTTACCTTAGTACCCACTAGGAAATCAAACAATAGAATACATTCTCTAATATATTTATTTCAACTATATTTTGATACCCTAATGTAATTGAAGGTGATAATACACTAGAAAAAATTTTAATATATTGGTGTTGGGGGCAAGGTGATACTTGTAAACTGAGTGTCACACTCAATGAAATACTGTGCATTATTATACTCACTGAATATGATTTGGTTTGTAGTAATTACATCTGAGACCACATATTAGGGTGCTTGATAAAAGGGTTTTTATTATTTTTCAAAATAACCTTTCATCTTAACCAAGAGCCCCAATGAGGAAAATCATACAAATTAAAACAAAGGGTTTTACACACAACTCTGATGATTGATAATTTGTAGCCCAAGGCCCTCTTAAGGAAATTCTCTTTCTGGCTTACAAAAGCTGTGGGAGACTATTAACATCATGAGGCCAGTTACAAGAAAAATTGATCTCTAAAATGTCATGGTCTCTCACTCTGTGGGGGCTTATGTCTCTGACTTAATATGGCATGTGCAGGCCCAATTAGAGGGCAAGTCAGCTCCAAGTATTTCACAAATTTACGAAGACAGAAGTTATTGTATCCACCATCCTTAAAGCTTCTAGATAGCCACTGAAATCAGGCAAATGGCATAGTAATCCGAGGTGAATGGTGAGGTTAAGGCCTCCACACCCAATAGGTGCAATCAACATATGGTACAATCAAGAACATGCAAAAAAAAAATCTCAAAATTTGAACAGGTAAACAAAAACCACGGCAGATTCAACCCAGGTAAATGAAACTGCCAGAGTACCAAAAGGAGTTCTTTAAAGGAGGTTTAAAGGGGCTTCCCTGGAGAAGGGCGTGGCAACCCACTCCAGTATTCTTGCCTCTTGCTCCAGAGGAGCCTGGCGGGCTACAGTCCATGGGATCGCAAAGAGTTGGGCAAGACTGTGAGACTAAGCACAAAGGGGCTTCCCTGGTGGTTCAGCAGTAAAGAATCCGCCTGTAATGCAGGAAACTTGGGTTTGATCCCTGGGTTGGAAGATCCCCTGGAGAAGAAAATGGCAACCCATTCCAGTATTCTTGCCTGGGAACTCCCACGGACAGAGGAGATTAGTAGGCTACAGTCCATGAGGTGTCAGAACAATTGGTCACAACTTAGCGATTAAACAACAAAGGAGATTTCCACAGAACTCACTTGCTCTGCAGGAGTAAATCAATCTCAACTGGTATATTTTTATTCAAGCCATAGCTAAGAGCTTGATTAACTGGGAAACAGTGCAGTTAAATGATATTACATTCCTTATGATCACCATTCCAATTTCAGTATATGCATAGAGAAATTGTATATGCTGAGGAATGCCACTAAACTAGCTCCCAGGAAAATCATTAACCTTTGTAAGTAATCTTCACTTTCAGGGACATTCAACTTTCACTGTATCAGGGGTTGGGAACATTCTCTTGGTTCTCTGGTTGTGTATTTTGAGAAAGCAAATCCATTGGCACTTATGATGGCTTAGAACATAAACCAACATTAGAAGTAACAGAAATACATAGCTAGAAGTTTTACTTTAATCACAGATTCGAAACTAGGGATTTCATTTGCATATCTTAGCAAGCTAAAAAGACACGTTAAATTTGTAACCAATCAGCAAAAATATGTGCCACACAGATTTTAATGTTCATAATTTAGGATTTATCACATATATTACTCATAAATATATCCTTTATTTGTAAAATTATTATTCTTAAGACATTTCTTTCCAACACAGTTGAAATTATCACATTTTTTAAGAAAAAAATTCCACCCTATTTTAAAATGTACCACTAAACTTCAATGTGGGAGTAAATCAGTGCCACCAAATTGAAAAAGAAAACAAAAAAAGAAACATACTGCTGTGTTGGATACTACAAATAACAACACACATCCTGTATGGCAATCATATACATACTCTCGTTTCACTTCTCAGTCATTGTCAGAACCATTTGGAGGTAGGAAAACTAATGCATCATTGAAAACATGCCCAAATGCCCTAAGACGGTATACCCCATACATCATTACATGCATCTGATTAGGTGTCAGTCCATTAAAAGTAACAGCCATATCTGAACAACATCCTTCTACTACCTGGTTTGGGTGATTAGTCATTGCCTCTTTAATAAAAAGCCCAACAGATTTGGTGTTAAATATATCTTTTCCTTCAGAATCTTCTGCATTTTCTGCAAACACTCCGGCATATTTCAGGCAGACGGCAAGCTGCTTATCTTCAGATATCTTCCAAATCATCCCTCCCTGTTCAGGACACTTCTCAGGAATACTGAGAAGGCTGTGAAGTCTCTTCATTGATTCTATACTTAAGACAATTCCTCCTTCCATGCTCACATATTCCAGGTCTCCAGATTTTACAGTGTGACCTAGATAGAAAGGTTGTGATGGATCCTTTTTTAACAAAAAGTACTTTAAGTTTTCAATAATAGCAAATGTAGTGGGGCGTGCAAGGAAGAACCAGTTGTATTGATCTCTATATTTATCAAAGGCGTATTTGTAAGCTTTTCTCATCATTAACCACATGTCATTTGTTTCCATGTTAATTGACTCAAACACTTTAACATTTTCAGAACTGAAGAAGTCTACTTTGTCACAGTGATTGGTCCAAGTTTCTTTCACTGCAGCCCAGAGGCTCACATCTTTGGGTTTGACAAGGAGGATACAGTATACCCGAAAGCTCTTACTGAGTTCCATACGTTCATCCTCTGAAATTTTCAAGATGTCTTCTTTATTAGGTGCTTGGAGATGATGATGTTCATGGTGGTGCATTCTATTTCCATGACCAATCCTAACGTGTCCTAGCATAGTGATCAAGGCACAGAAAATGCTTCCAAGCATTACACCCTTCAAAAATGAACTGCTTTCAGAAAGCATTTTTCCTATAAAGAAGAAAAAGAACTTTAGGATACTTAATAGAAAAGGATTAGTCTAATGATTTGATAGTTCCCTTATACTTACATTTGGCTCTTAATGTTAAGGAAAAAAAAAAAGGCTCCCAGGTTTGACATGGAATCAGTTACAAATAGTACAAGAGAATCTTAAGAATTTTTTGCTTCCAATGGTATCTGATTACTGCTAGGTATAACCTGGAACTTTGCAGAAATACCTCACAGCCATAGAATTTTCTGGGAGGCTATTTCTGCACTTCATCTATGGGGATTTAATTAACCAAGTACTGAATTAAAGCACTGATCCCAGACACCAATGTTACAGAGGTCGTCTGTCCATCATTCTCTTGAAAGGAATTTTGTTTCACAAGCTTGCATTATATTATTTAAATACTTCTGTAGCTAAAAATGGACTTTTACAAGAAAATGTTAAAGTGAACAAATAAAACCACTTACAATTGCTATATCACCACTGGTATCTGTGCTGGCTTTTGTTCTCAATCTAATGCTTTCTTTAACCGGTGACTACTATCAGGTGTTTTGAGTACATCTAAAGCAAGTTTCTTGGAATTGATACCATATTTGTTAATATTTACCCTCTTGTGCCTAAGACTAAATGATTTCCAACACAGTATCTCAACTAACTGATGTAATAAAAGCCCATAATGAAAAGAGTTAAGTTATTTGGGTGAGAAATGAGTCAATATAAGGCATATCTGGGGACCATTAATGAACATTTTTATTTCCTCCAAAGGCATCTGTTTATTCTTTGGGGAAGTAAAAAGTCTACACTTTGATTCCAATTAGAAATTAAAAGAAAAGTCAACATTAAATACAACTGTTGAAAATTTCCCAATCTCCTCTCCATCTCCACAAGGAATGTTCTGAGCTACTTAGATTTTTCCCTTTCTCTCTTAAAGTTGAAAGTGGGCTTAGAAGATACTTAATGTCACTTTTCTCATTTTACAGATAGGGAAACAGAGGGTCCACAGAGGTTAGGTAACTGACCCAAAGTCACAGTTAGTAGTAGAAATGAACTAGAAATCAGCTATCCTGACATCAATTTAATGCTTTTTCTAGCACAGAACAATGACCTCAACAGTGCTTCTATCCATATTATTGATAATAAACAAGTTACTGAATAACCCTGTTTTCCTATAAATGAACATGTAAGATCTGTTAACCATAATTTAACAGATCTTGCACCTAACATCACCATACTGCCTCAAGGACACCAACCCTTGGTTTTAGAGGAAATGGACTTTGACTTCCATTACCTTTGAAGGACCAGGTGTGGAATAGCTTGACAGACGTAATTCTTAAGCAGGGGTGGGGGAGTGGGGAAAGAGACAGGACAGTTTTTCTGTGTCACTCACAGAACTCGGTCAACAAACACAGCTCTAATAAGGAAAAGAGAATTGACAGGAAACAAGCAGAATTGTCAGATGCACTGCAAAATGAATTCTTTTATATATGTCTTCAGCATTTCATATTATTTCTGGTCAATATATGATAATTCACTAGTGTTTCTTAGCTTGATGATGGCATATGGATTTCAGGATTCTTCCTGATAGGGATACTACTTAGGAAGTCATTTGCAGAAATTTTCCTAAGGAGTAGCACATGATATGTGATGCACATGATAGGATATTTGATGCAGAGGGGAGGGAAACTTAAAACTGCACATGGGTACAAACAAGGCAGAAACTACCAGAGTGGTTTTCCACTCTGTCTCTTTAGATGAAGGTGGTTGCGGTGGAATATGGAAAAGGGAGGAGGATGAAATGAAGAACACAAGTGAGGGGGAGAACATGGTCAACCCAAGACCCCAAGGAGGGGCAGAGGGAGCGCCTCTAGGAAGCTGGCGCTCAATCTCTCCCCCTCACTCTTCCTCCCACTGGACCTGCCTGGGCACCTCGCGCGGAGCATGCTGGGAGTGAGCCAGGGCCCAGGCCTACCCCGGAGAGGGGCGGGGTCGTTCAGGGGGCTGCTCCGCGAGCAGCTCCAGGTGCGGGCCGTAGCCGCAGCACTCACCCGCGTCTAGAACGGCTCAGGGGCGGAAAAGCGCAGCTGCGCACAGGTTTCCTCTCACGTTCGCGCGCCGCTCGGTTACGTTCCTGGTCGGGCTGCTCTAGATGCAGGCGGTGTCCTCTCGTTGGTTTCGCAAAAGGTGGGGAGGGCCAGGAAGTGGCCGCCACGACGGCGCGGGAAGGGGGCGGGGCAAAGAAGCCCTCGGCCGGGCGGAGCCTCCCGTCGCACCGACGACAGAAGGGCCGGCGCGCACGCAGCTCGCCTTTTCTCCCCGCCCCCTGCCGAGTTCCGAGAAGCGCGTCGGGTTGGCGTGACCCGCACGCCGGCCCAGACCAAACGGGACGCCCAGAGAGGCGTGCGTGCGCGCGTACGACCCGCCGACACCTCCCACCACCGCACCTTCCGGGCGTGGAGACTGCGAGAGCGAGGTAGAGCGTTCCGTCTGACCGAGCTCGTGTCAGGTCTCTCATTGGTTTCTCTGACGACCTCTTGAGACGTTGCACCAAGAGGGTGCTCCATCCAGTACCCCTGGGCTGAGTTTAAATGCAGACCACTGAAGCAGTCACCAAATTATGAGGGCAGGGAGTCGCTAAGGTTATTGGAACGGTATCTGAAGCCCCACGGTCCGGAATCCAGTGCTGTCTTCACCGCGTCATTTGGTATGCTGGGGAGGTTACTTCACCTCGCTATGCCTCAGTTTCCCCCTCTGTAAAGTACAGAAAGTATCACGGTAGTGCTATCTCGTAGAAGATTAAATGAGATAGTGCCACTGACTCTTTATTAGCAAAAGACCAAGCCTAGAATAAGCATTCATTAGCTGTTAGCTGTTACGCTACTCACCCCTGTATCACTAGCCTTAGTACCAGCACGCCGTGGACAGTATATATTTGTGGATTTAATGAATGTTAGAACAACAGATGAACCAGGGCCAGAAAGGAAGGGTAAGGAACTTTCTAAAGATCACAGAGTAATTAACGGCAGAAGAGGAACTAGAACTGAGGTCTAATTACAAGTGTAGAGCTCGCTTTCTGCTAAACATGTGCGCTGTCTTAAAATTCATTTTTGTGACATAAAGGGGTTTTTGCTAAAAAGCACAAAATATTACACATTTTTTAAATGTATTGTCACCAGGTTCCATTCAAATAACTTTGAGTGGTGATTTACCCAGCCCTGAGTTCCTAAAGACACGTATATTTGAGTATTGGCAGTGACCCAGTTTAAATGGACTGAAAGTTTCAGAAAGCACTAAAATAATGAACAAATAGATTTTAGGCACGCACTATCCTGGCAGCACTACCCTAAAATCTGGAGATACAATGGTGAACAAAATTAGCCCCCTGCCTTTAAGGAACTCTCAGTATAGCTGGGAAGAAAGACATTAAATAATCCATTACAAATACATGGTGCTACGTTCTCCAAAGGAATACAAAAATAAATTTTAGAACTGGAAAAGAGCTTAAGACTGCAGAGTATCTCCACTATATTTTGTTAAATGACATACATTGTTTATTGTCACATATATATTAATACATGTGTACTGACTAAACCGCAACCACCTTACCTGTATGTGTGTGAGGTGTGTATATGTGTGTATGTCCGACTATGTGTGTATATGTCAGACTCTGCATCCCCATGGACTGTAGCCCGCTAGGCTCTTCTGTCCATGGAATTCTCAGGCAAGACTATTGGAGTGGGTTGCCATTTCTTTCTTCAGGGGATCTTCCCAACTCAGGGATTGAACCTGGGTCTCCTGCATTGCAGGCAGACTCTTTACCCACTGAGCCACCAGTGATGGCCTATATCTATACACACACACACGCTCATTTAGTTAAGTGAAACAAGTTGCAGAATAATGTGTATGGGGTGATTATGCTTTGCAGAAAACAGTTTTACGTATGTGCACACATGTTTGATCTGTTGGTAATGAGCAAAGGGAGTTGTGGAAGGCTCAGCAGCCTGTTAATACTGATCACATCAGGAGGTTGAGGTGTGAATGATTAGCCTTGTCTTTATACATTCTTCAATTGCATTGTTTGCATTGTTTCACTGGTATAACAAGCATTTGTTATTTTTGAATTTGAAGAACAGCAAATAAAGGGATATTTGAGATTAGAAGGAGAAAAAGAATGAGGGAAAGATACCAATAAAAATACTTTCGAAGAGTGCAGACAACCAAGCTCTCCTTGCAAAAAGGGACCAAGGAAAGACAGAAGTGGCACTCAGAATTCAAGAGACAGTGGCACAGAGTCAATTTAAACCACCGCTTTTTTCTAGTACTGGAGGGAATACCAAACTGAAAATACTGATACAAGATACTCTGAAACAATAAACCACGGAATTTTCAACATCAGAAGCACTGCAGATGAGAGGTTAAGAACCCAATTCTCTATTTAAAGCAGTTTTTAAGCATAGTTAGCATTTGAAGTGAGACTAGTGAGATGGTTGACTTGTAGTTAGGTGATTGCATTTTTAAAACATCATTCCTCATTGTAGTCCTAATTTAAAAAATACATGCAAGTTTCTGCTAAAATTAAGAATATTTATAAATATTCTTTGGCTCAGCTAACCCACTTCTTGTCATCGCTCCCCTAGAAATTAAAGCACCAGAATGTAAGGCTAAATGTATATGGTCAAAAGCATTGTTGTTTTTAGTAGTGGGAAATATCCATCAATGGTTGAATTAATTAAAGTGCATCCATATAGTGTAATATTAAGCATAAAATAAACAGCTTATCTCTCCTGCACTAAAGACTTCACTAAACATACTAACCTGCACCTTGTCAGGGTGGAGAGGGTTGCTTTTATTTTTATTTTTTATTTTTTTATTTTTTTAAATATTATTTTATTAGTTGGAGGCCAATCACTTCACAACATTTCAGTGGGTTTTGTCATACATTGACATGAATCAGCCATATAGTTACACGTATTCCCCATCCCGATCCCCCCTCCCACCTCCCTCTCCACCCGACTCCTCAGGGTCCTCCCAGTGCACCAGGCCCGAGCACTTGACTCATGCATCCCACCTGGGCTGGCGGTCTGTTTTACCATAGATAATATACATGCTGTTCTTTCAAAACATCCCACCCTCACGTTCTCCCCCAGAGTTCAAAAGTCTGTTCTGTACTTCTGTGTCTCTTTTTCTGTTTTGCATATAGGGTTATCGCTACCATCTATCTAAATTCCGTATATATGTGTTAGTATACTGTAATGTTCTTTATCTTTCTGGCTTACTTCACTCTGTATAATGGGCTCCAGTTTTGTCCATCTCATTAGAACTGGTTCAAATGAATTCTTTTTAACGGCTGAGGGTTGCTTTTAAATTTGGTTGCCTGCATGTACCTAGCAGGTAGGGCCAGACTGCATTCAAAACTGACAACAATGCGTTATTGTCAAAGTCCTCCTGCCAAGTGCATGAATTATTCAGCATGAGGAGTCATTAATTTTTAGTAATTGGCCATCACTTGCATTTGAACATTCCAATTTTTGAAATGTGTCCAAAGGCCTTTGGGAAATTAACATGATTTTCCACAACAGTTCACTGGAATAGTAAATGTTGAAGAAAATCTAAGGTAGATTGTTTTCTGCATAACATCTTTTTGGAGGGTCAAAGGTGTCTTCTGTGTTTACCAAAATTAATACCTGTAATATATGTAACCTCTGCTGCCTAGAATTTCACAGATGTTCATCTTTAATAAACAAATTCCCTGTCTGAGCAAATTCATTATTGTTTTCATTTGAGTATAGTTTGGTCCATAAATGAATCTGATTTGTGTTTTCAGGCATATTCATGCTTGCAATCTCATTTAATTTTTAATTCTTTTTTGGAGCTAAGTAACCAGAGGTTTTTTTTTTTAAGTTTTATTTTTTTATTGAAGGATAATTGCTTTACAGAATTTTGTTGTTTTTCTGTCAAACCTCAGCATGAATCAGCCATAGGTATACACATATCCCCTCTGTTCTGAACCTCCCTTCCATCTTCCTCCCCATCCCACCCCTCTAGGTTGATCCAGAGTACCTGTTTTGAGTTTCCTGAGCCATACAGCAAATTCCTGTTAGCTATCAATTTTACATATGGTAATGTAAGTTTCCATGTTACTCTTTCCATACATCTCACCCTCTCCTCCTGTCTCCCCATGTCCATAAGTCTATTCTGTATGTCTGCTTCTCCATTGCTGCCCTGTAAATAAATGCTTCAGTACCATTTTTATAGATTCTGTATATATGCGTCAGAATATGATATTTATCTTTCTCTTTCTGACTTACTTCACTCTGTTTAATAGGTTCTAGGTTCATCCACCTCATTAGAACTGACTCAAATGCATTCCTTTTTATGGCTACATTGTGTCTATGTACCACAACTTCCTTTTTTTATTTTTTTAATTTTTATTTTAATTGGAGGCTAATTACTTTATAATATTGTGGTGGTTTTGCCATACATTCACATGAATCAGCCATGGGTGTACATGTGTTCCCCATCCTGACCCTCCCTCCCACCTCCCTCCCTATCCCATCTCTCAGGGTCATCCCAGTGCACCAACCCTGAGCACCCTGTCTCATGCATTGAACCTGGACTGGCGATCTGTTTCACATACGTTAATATACATGTTTCAATGCTATTCTCTCAAATCATTCCACCCTTGCTTTCTCCCACAGAGTCCAACAATCTGTTCTTTACATCTGTGTCTCTTTCGCTGTCTTGCATATAGGGTCATCATTACCATCTTTCTAAATTCCATATATATGCGTTAATATACTGTATTGGTGTTTTTCTTTCTGACTTACTTCACTCTGTATAATAGGCTCCAGTTTCATCCACCTCATTAGAACTGATTCAAATACATTCTTTGTAATAGCTGAGTAATATTCCATCATGTATATGTACCACAGCTTTCTTATCCATTTGTCTGTTGAAGGACATCTAGGCTGCTTCCATGTTCTAGCTGTTGTGAATAGTGCTGCAATGAACAATGGAATACATGTGTCTTTTTCAATTTTGGTTTCCTCAGGGTATATGCCTAGGGGTGGGATTGTTGGGTCATATGGTAGTTTTATTCCTAGTTTTTTAAGAAATCTCCATACCATCTTCCATAGTGTTTCTATCAATTTACATTCCCACCAATAGTGCAAGAATGTTCCCTTTTCTCCACACCCTCTCCAGCATTTATTGTTTGTAGACTTTTTGATGATGGCCATTCTGACTGGTGTGAAGTGATATCTCATTGTAGTTTTGATTTGCATTTCTCTAATAATGCACGATGTTAAGCATCTTTTCATGTGTTTGTTAGCCATCTATATGTCTTCTTTAGAGAAATGTCTGTTTAAGTCTTTTCCCCACTTTTTGATTGGGTTGTTTGTTTTTCTGGTATTGAATTGTATGAGCTGCTTGTATATTTTGGAAATCAATCTCTTGTCAGTTGCTTCATTTGCTATTATTTTCTCCCATTCTGAGGGTTGTCTTTTCACCTTGCTTATAGTTTCCTTTGCTGTGCAAAAGCTTTTAAGTTTAATCAGGTCCCACTTGTTTACTTTTGTTTATATTTCCATTACTCTAGGAGGTGGGTCATAGAGGATCTTTCTTTGATTTATGTCATCGAGTGTTCTGCCTATGTTTTCCTCTAAGAGTTTTATAGCTTCTGGTCTTACATTTAAGTCTTTAGTTCATTTTGAGTTTATCTTTGTGTATGGTGTTAAGAAGTGTTCTGATTTCATCCTTTTACATGTAGCTGTCCAGTTTCCTTTACTGAGGAGGCTGTCTTTGCCCCATTGTATATTTTTGCCTCCTTTGTCAAAAATAAGTTACCCATAGATGCATGGGTTTATTTCTGGGCTTTCTATCTTGTTCCATTGGTCTATGTTTCTGTTTTTGTGCCAGTATCATACTGTCTTGATGACTGTATGATCTGAAGTATGATCTGAAGTCAGGAAGGTTGGTTCCTCCAGCTCCGTTCTTCTTCCTCAAGACTGCTGTGGCTCTTCAGGGTCTTTTGTGTTTCTATATGAATTGTGAATTTTTTTGTTTTTGTTCTGTGAAAAATGCCACTGGTAATTTGATAGGGATTGCATTGAATCTGTAGATTGCATTTGGTGGTATAGTCATTTTCACAATATTGATTCTTCCTAACCAGGAACATGGAACATCTCTGTATTTGTTTATGTTGTCTTTTATTTCTTCCATTAGTGTCATATAATTTTCTGTGTACAGTTCTTTTGTCTCCTTAGGTAAGTTTATTCCTAAATATTTAATTCTTTTTGTTGCAATGGTGAATGGGATTGATTCCTTAATTTCTTTTTCTGAGTTTTCATTGTTAGTATATAGAAATGTAAGTGCTTTCTGTGTATTGATTTTGTATCCTGCAACTTTGCTAAATTCACTGGTTGGCTCTAGTAATTTTCTGATACTATCTTTAGGGTTTTCTATGTACTGTATCATGTCATCTGCAAATAGTGAGAACTTTACTTCTTCTTTTCCAGTCTGGATTGCATTTACTTCTTTTTCTTCTCTGATTGCAGCAGCTATGACTTCCAGAGCTATGTTGAATAATAGTGGTGAAAGTGGACACCCTTGTCTTGCTCCTGATCTTAGGGGGAATGCTTTCAGTTTTTCACCATTGAGAATAATGTTTGCTGTGGGCTTATCATGTATGGCCTTTACTATGTTCAGGTAGGTTTCTTCTATGCCCATTTTTCGAAGAGTTTTAATCATAAATGACTGCTGAATTTTGTCAAAGGCTTTTTCTGCATCTATTGAGATTATCATATTGTTTTTAATCTTTCAATTTGTTAATATCGTGTATCACATTGATTGGTTTGCGTATATTGAAGAATCCTTGCATCCCTGGAATAAACCCAACTTGATTATGGTATATGAGCTTTTTGATGTAGTAACCAGAGTTTTACTTATTTTTTAAAACCAGTTCAACATAATTAAGATTTATACAATTTTCACACAGCAGCAGGATACAAATTCTATTCACGTTCCCATAGACCATAAACCAGGAGACACTGGATCATATCCAGGGACATAAAACAAGGTGCAAAAATTTCATAGTCTAAAGGTATTGAAATCATACAGAGTCTGTTTACAGTCTCATTTCAAAATGATTCTCCATTTGATGACCATCTGGAAGCTTTATTTTTTTTTTTTAATTAACAAACTCATTTGCTTGCCAACAAATATGTATTAAGTGTTTACAATAGGTCAGGCACTGTGTTAGGTATTGTTTTTTCAAAAACCTTTTTTTTTAATTATGGGGAATTTCAAACATAAACAGAAATAGAAAAATATAATGAAATCGCATGTAAAAAAGGCTGTAAAGGATGTAAATTGCTTCCATTTTAAGGAAGTTTCAACATCCTCAATTCAAAGCCAGTCTTATTACCCCTTCCACCTCCCTCCCATCCAGATTATTGTGAAGCACTTTTCGGACATGCCACTTCATCTATAAACATTTCAAAATGTGTCTATTAAATATAAGAGATAAGGGCTTCTTAAAAAAACCCCACAATATCACTAGAAAATGAATTCCTTAATATACTTAAGGAATTACTTAACAGTGTTCTTGTTACTAACAATATCACGATTGTGATGATTTCAATAATCTAAATCAGAATCCAAACAGTCTCACATTGTGATTGAGTTTTTTGTCTCTTAAGTTTCTTTAGTCTATAGGTTTCTCCTTTTCTCTCTCCCCCTTAACATTTCTTTTTTGAAGAAGTCTCATTGTTTGTCTTATACATTTACCCATAGTCTGATGCAGATAGCCACATTCTGGTTCCTTTAATGTTTCTCTACCCTTTGTGTTCTTTATAAATGGATCTAAAGTAGGGTTTCCAGATTTAGCAATTAAAAATACAGGGTTCCCAGCTAAAATTGAATTTTCAGATAAACAATACCTTTTTTAGTATAACTGTGTCCCAAATGTGGGACATACAGAATTTCTCTGTGCAACACTTTGATTTCTTGGTTCTGGTGACAACAGTATCTTGTTTGCTTTTTCAACTTTTCAGCTTCTTGTTTCTTTCCCAAAGTACTCTCTCTGAAGAAGAATAGTTAAAATGTTACCTCCTTCTGCCTCTGTAACTCACCTTGCCCCTTGCAAAGTCTGGATCACATAGGTCACGTAGGTCACGTAGTCTCAAAAAGTGGGGACTTGCAGTACTAGGAACTGGAGTTTATCTCACTCACCCTTGTCCTGCTCTTTGCAGTCACCCAGCCCCTGCAAACCTGCTTAATCATGCCTGTCCAGGTCAGGCATCCTCCTCCCCATCTTGACCACTGTTCCCTCGCACGCTCGCAAAACCCCTTAGTTTAAACCAGCCTATTTACAGCTAGTGTTGCCCACTACAGTCTGTCTATAAAAACTCTGTAATCCCTTTGTTCGGGGCTCAGAGCTTGGAGTGTTAACTCCTCTGGGCCCGCCGGGATAATAAACCTGAGTTCTCCAACTCTCCGAGTGTGGTGCTTGGTTTCTCGAGTACTGGTTTCTACAACACTTCCCGGTTCCCATCCTCAGTCTCTCTTCTTCTGAGTTTAGTTGCTCACCAGGGTTCTTCATAGCTTCCCTCATAGCTAAGTTGGTAAAGAATCTGCCTGCAATGCAGGAGACCCTGGTTCGATTCCTGGATCAGGAAGATCTGCTGGAGAAGGGATAGGCTACCCACTCCAGTATTCTGGCCTGGAGAATTCCATGGATTATACAACCACTATTTCTTCTAATATTTAGGCTTCCCTCATAGCTCAATTTGTAAAGAATCTACCTGCAATGCAGGAGACCTTGGTTCAATCCCTGCATCAGGAATATCCCCTGGAGAAGGGATAGGCTACCCACTCCAGTATTCTTGGGCTTCCCTTGTGGCTCAACTGGTAAAGATTCTGCCTGCAATGCAGGAGATCTGGGTTTGATCCCTGGGTTGGGCAGATCCCCTGGAGAAGGGAAAGGCACCCATTCCAGTATTCTGGCCTGGAGAATTCCGTGGACTGTATAGTCCATGGGGTCACAAATCATTGGAAACAGCTGAGTGACTTTCACTTTCACCAGGGTTCTATCCTTGGGGCATTTTTATTGTTATATTCTTCCCCTTTAATATCTACTCAATAGTTTCATCTAGTCAGATAGCTTCAACTGTTCCTTCTGGAAAAATGATTTTCACATCTATATTTCTGGCCTCTACCTTTTGAATTTTGGACCCAAAATTTCAGTTGCCTGCTTGATATCTCCAAATGTCTGTTTGAGACAATCTTATGAATCTTATGTTCAATTGGTCTGCTTATCTGGATCCTGATTTTTTTAGAAATTTATTTATTATTTTGGTTGTGTTGGGTCTTCATCGCTGTGTGGGGCTTTTCTCTAGTTGTGGAGAGTCGGGGGCCACTCTCTAGTTGTGGTGCGCAGGCTTCTTTTTGTGGTTTCTTCTGCTGTGGAGCATGGACTCTTGGATGTGTAGGCTCAGTAGTTGTGGCACACAGGTTCAATAGTTGTGGTACATGGGCTCAGATACTCTTGGCATGTAGGATCTTCCTGGATCAGAAATTGAACCCATGTCTCCTGCATTGGCAGACAGATTCTTTACCACTGAGCCACCAAGGAAGTCCTGGATCCTGATTTTAACCAATTAGCTATATAAATCAAACAAGGAGCTGATTGAGGAAGTTTGAATACTTACTGATGACATTAAGTATTTGATGACATTAAAGACTTAATGTTACCTTTTTAGTTGAGATGATTATATGTGGCTATGTTAGGAATATTTTTCAGAAATACATATTGAAATGTTTATGGATGATATCATATGATGTTTGGGATTTACTTCAAAATAATTCAGTTGGGGAGAGAAAGAATAGATAAGGGTATTGATGAGAAACAAGATTGGTTGTGTGTTGGCAGTTATTGAGCTAGGTAATGGGTATATAGGACTTCAGTATCCTATTCTCTTTTCTCTCTGTTTGGAACTTTGCATAATAAAAAATTTCAAAGCTCAAATAGGCCCCAAACTGAACTAACCTTGTGTACATGCATCTCCTGACAGTCATTTCCCCTTACATTCACAGTCACTTATTATGAAAACCCAAAGCTCTTGGTTTCTTCCTTCTCCCTGACCTCTACACCCAATCAGTTGGTCTACACTGTGAGACTCCCTTCACAGTGAATCTTGCTTCTGTTCTTCTTTCCCATTCAAACGGTCAGTACTCTATTAAGTTCCTAATTACTTCTTGCCTGCACTACTGTAATGGCATTCATAAATTTCTCCCCATTTCCAGCCCCTTCTCACTTGGTATATGTAAAGCATCTAGCATAGTGCTTGGTCCTTAGTCCCTTCTCCATTTCTCCTCAGTAGTGAATTCATCTTCCTTTCTGCTGCCTGCTTCACCCTCTGATGACACCTCCCTTCTCTCACCCTGAGACTTCCTCACTCCCTTTCAGAATTGCTTTCTTCCCTCTCCCTCCTGAATCCTGCCTCCGCACTGCTGCCTCCACTCCACCCAACTGCTGTGCTTTGTAGAGGAAGTGTGTGTCTGAATAAAGACTGATTTCTCAGTTTCAAAGTTAGAGCAGAATTTTGTTATCTGTAGATGAGTGGGGTCTTTACATACAGAAAAAGGAGGCATCCTAAATGTGAGTGAAAGAGAAGCAAGTTTTAAAGCTGCCTTTTGTCCCCTCAACTCAGTGAAGAAGAGGCAAGATCTCTAGTCTAGAGGAATCAGCTTCTAGATTCAGGCAGGCTAGGGTAAATGCTGGTGGCAAAGAAAGGAGCAAGGTGGTTATTATTCCAGCCAGCTGGGGACTTATTGAGGAAATAACTCTTGCCTAGTCTGGCTAAGGGAGGAAGAGCAAGAACTGCCTCTGGTGGGTCTCTTAGGTGCAGCATCAGCAATATGGGTTGGGTAACGGTGCTCTTAGGCCTGTCCCAGAGAAATAGAACTCTCACTTTTGGTGGCCTGCTTAGGTATAGTTCTATCTGTTAGGAAGAGCAGCCAGGCATTCAGGGGCTGGGCTGACCAAGCGCAAAAACTCCCTATCATTAAAAAATACTGTAAATCAATCACATTCTTATATTTAAAGCCTAACACTTGCAACTGAAGCCAAACTGCTGTATTATAATCGAGATGCATCTGCCTGTTTTGTATTCAAGGCCCACAGGCTTCAACTAATTTAGGGGACCATCTGGTGAGGAAGAGAGAAAGTCTCATTACACAGTAGCATTTGTTTGGAGGCTCGGGCCTCAGAAGGAATTGTCCTGGGGGATCCCAATCAATTTCCAGTGCTCCTGACCTTATTATTTAGGTAAGAAAGGCATGGCTCTGGAGTCAGATCAGACTCAGTTCCTCCTGCAGCATTCTCAAACTGGGTGTCTTGAGCCATATAACTTCTGATTGAATTTCCTCAGTTTCCTCATATGTAAAGTGGGAATTAGATGATACATGAAGTTGCTGGGAAGATTAAAGGAGATAAAGACTCCAAGAGGGAGCCTAGAATCATTGCTTCCTTTCCCTTGATCCATAACTTAATCCTCCATCTTATTCCCTCTGAGCCTTGCTCTTGCCTTCTTTGTCTAATATCCACTTTCACATGGATAGACATGGGCATGCATTTACACAGATCTTTGAACAAAAGTTCTGAAAAATAAGTTTTATTCGAATGCTGTTATTTGTTCACTTCTGCAGAAGTTAAAGAATTGAAATGAAATTGCCCTGGGATGCAATGGTAAGAGGGCAGTTTTGCCTCTTCTGCAGTATGCTAAGCAAATCTATTTTCAAAGTCCTCCTGTCCCACATTTAAGTAGTTGAAAGGATTAGACCAGTTAGCTGGGATAAGTACTAGTTGAAGCTCAGGGGTGGGAGGAGAGGGAGTTAGAAAGCAGGTTGGGTAGAGATGGAAAATCTGGGAGTGGGGATGGTTTTAGATTTTAACTAGATAACTGCTACTTAGGTGACAGCTTTGTTTCAAGTGATAATATGAATTTGGCTGTATTCCTAGTTAGAATCTAATGCTCAAAGTTTGCTCCAAATCGAGAAACAAAATTAAGAAGTGATGATTAAAATAGGCAGAATGTAATTGCTGAAACTGTAGTAGATACCCGGAACTTCATTGCACTATTCTCTGTACTTGTGTGTGTTTGAAAGTATCCATAATTAGAAATTTTGTTTTTAATTTTAAATTTATAAAAATATTTATTTGACTGTGCTGTGTCTTAGTTGCAGCATGTGAACTCTTTAGTTGTGGCATGTGGGGTCTAGTTCCCTGATCGAACCCAGGCCCCCTGCATTGGGACTATGGAGTCTTAGTCACTGGGCCACCAGGGAAGTCCCAGAAGTTTTTTGTTTATGTGACAATTACGAGACAGTGGAGGTCACTGAAACACTGGGGAGTTTGATGCCATGTCAGTAAAGCTAGTAGAGGATATTTGAACCAAAAGAACTCCTTAGAGGAAATGTGGTGATTTTTATAATTCTCATTTAGGTAAGTGGATTTATTTGAAGGATTAAACAGCATGCTGATAAGACATTTAATGAATATAATATAAATTAATCCCCCCAAATTTGTGACAAGATGTACAACCACTGTTTTGGATTTTTTGTTTATATTTTAGTTTTTTCTTGTGTGTTTGTTTTGTTTTTGGCCATGCCACAAAGCTTGCAGGATCTTGGTTCCCTGACCAGGGATGAACCCTTGGCCATGGTAGTGAAAGTGCTGAGTCTTAACTGCTGGACAACCAAGGAATTCCTGAGACCACTGGTTTTAAGGGGATTGGGTCACATTAGGACTGTGACTCTCTTTCATCTGAGTAGATATTACTGTAGAAATAGGAAACAAACCATAGAAATAAAGGAGGTTAAGGACATTATTTTGACATTTAGAAAATATGATTTCTTTGGAATTAGGGGTGCCTGGTTAAAAAAATAATCTTTACAAAAGAAACAGTGAAATCTCCAAGTGGAGAATTACATGAAGCTTTCTGACAATAAAAAACTTAGTTGATGTAAATGAACTATAGAAAATCACCAATATTGGCATGAGTATATTCACTGGTAGCTAAGAAGATGGCTTTAGTTGTTGCTCTGAATTGTTGCTAAACTACTTAGGGATATTATGAAAGTCTTGCTTGGCAAGGCTGTAGGCATGAACGCTCATTATAGAATGACTTAATAATTCATGTATGTAAATGTACATATATGCATATAATGCTAGAGTATTGGCTGGGATTGTAGATCACAGGAGAATAGATTTTTTCTCCTGTTAGGATTGGCATTTTGGAAGTCAGTACTCTATTATGGACACCTACAATCCATCCTCTCAGGGGCTAGGAGAGCATGCTAAACTAAAATCTAGTAGAGAAGAAAAAATTTTCTGCCCTCAGAGCCTTTCCCTTCCCTTCAGGGAGAGAATTGGCAGCCTTGCTGACAGTGAAAAAAATAGGTCAAAAGCCTCCTTACTAAGAGGTTTTTTTACCCTTCTACTTGAAACAAAAATGAGAGTAGCAAGTTCTCCATGGTGATAGTTGTAGAGCAACATATTTCTGGATGAGAACTGAAGAGGCAAGCTATACTTCTCACCGGACCACCTATGTAATTTGTAGGACTCACTGCAAAGTGAAAACGTGGGGTCCCTTGTTCCTGAATTATTCAGAATTTCAAAATAGTGACAACAGAATATGAAGCCAAACATGGACTCTTCTAAGCATGGGACCCTGTGTGGTAGCATAGATTATATGCCCAGCAAGATGACTTCACTCCTGGGCAGCAGGAATAGTCATAACAAAAATTCAGAAGATAAAATAGAAAGGTCTAAAGCACTCTTTTTCCTGGAAAATCCCATGGATGGAGGAGCCTGGCAGGCTTCAGTCCATGGGGTCGCTGGGAATTGGACACGACTGAGCAACTTCACTTTCATTTTTCACTTTCATGCATTGGAGAAGGAAATGGCAACCCACTTCAGTGTTTTGCCTGGACAATCCCAGGGACAGGGAGCCGGGTGGGCTGCTGTCTGTGGGGTTGCACAGAGTTGGACACGACTGAAGTGACTTAGCAGCAGCAAAGCAGATAAGGGCTTCCCTGGTGGCTCAGAGGGTAGAGCATCTGCCTGCAATGTGGGAGACCCGGGTTCGATCCCTGGGTTGGGAAGATCCCCTGGAGAAGGAAATGGCAACCCACTCCAGTATTCTTGCCTGGAGAATCCCATGGACAGAGGAGCCTGGCAGGCTACAGTCCATGGGGTCACAAAGAGTCGGACACGACTGAGCGACTTCAGTTCAAAGCAGAAAAGCAAAATCATCTAAAATTCCCACCACCTAGAAAGAACCCTTATTATTTTGGTCTATATATTCCAAGGATGTTTCTGTATACATATATAGATATATATTCATACAGGTTTTTTTAATATAAATTTATTTATTTTAATTGAAGGCTAATTACTTTACAATATTCTAGTGGTTTTGCCATACACTGACATGAATCCACCACGGGTGTACATGTGTTCCCCATCCTGAACCCCCCACCCACCTCCCTCCCCATCCCATCCCTCTGGGTCATCCCAGTGCACCAGCCCCGAGCACCCTGTCTCATGCATCGAACCTGGACTGGCGATTTGTAGAGGAAAACATAGGCAAAACACTCTCTGACATAAATCGCAGCAGGATCCTCTATGACCCACCTCCCAGAGTATTGGAAATAATAGCAAAAATAAACAAATGGAACCTAATTAAACTTAAAAACTTTTGCATACAGTTTTTTAAAACTTTATTTTGTATTGGGTTATGACCAATTAACAATGTTCTAATAGCTTCAGGTGAACAGCAGTGGTACTCAGCCATATATATATGTATCCATTCTCCACAAAACTCCTCTCCCATCCAGGCTGCCACATGACATTGAGCAGAGTTCCCTGTGCTTTACAGTAGGTCTTTGTTGGTTATCCATTTTAAATAGAGCAGTGTGTACATGTCCATCCCAAACTCCCTAACTATCCCTTTCTCCCAACCTCCCCCTGCCCGGCTGCCCTGGTAACCATAAGTTTGTCCCCCAAGTTTGTGAGTCTCTGTTTTATAAGTAATTTCATTTGTATCTTTTTTTTAGGTTCCACATATAAGGGATGTTATACGATATTTCTCCTTCTCTGTCTGAGTTACTTCACTCACTATGACAATCCCTAGGTCCATCCATGTTGCTGCAAATGGCATTACTTCACTCTTTTTAATGGCTGAGTAGTATTCCATCGTATATATGTACCACGTCTTTATCCATTCCTCTGTCGATAGACATTTAGGTTGCTTCCATGTCTTGGTTATTGTAAACAGTGCAAACAATTTTTTAGGGAAATTGTATGTTAAAAAAGAGATAAGGCCCCAAATGGAGTCACTTGTGCTAAGCCCATGTCACAAACGGAGACTTAATATGAAACTTAATTACAGTTCCAGCCTCTCCCAGGAATGTAATCTTAACCAGTCAGTCTGGAAATCCCTGGTCAGCACTAAAGTGGTAATTTGCTTGATAGGCCCCTGTTGTTCCCCAGAGGAAGGTGACCTTGCCTGAATCAATTGACTCTTTGCTAGAATAACTTTCTTGTTCTGCCTCATTCTACCTGTAAAAGTCTTCCATTTTGTACAGCTCCTCAGAGCTCTTTCCTGTTTGATATATGGGATGTTGCCTGACTCATGAATTGTTGAATAAAGCCAGTAAGAGGTTTAAATTTTACTCAGCTGAATTTTATTATTTAATGTATTTGGTGGCAAAAGTGAGACTGAAGGAGACTTTGGCGTCAAGGAGAAACACAGGTGTGATACCCTGGAAACCCTTTGAATTCTTTGTTTTTTTCACCATTTCCTAGGGCTGTGGGTAAGTACCTCTTGGTTCAGAGTTCCACTCTCTTTGCCTTGAGCTCCCGATCTAATTGACTTTCTGCAACTCCACGTTAAGACCTTCTCATAGTTACACCACAGTTTCCTATTTGATTGGAAAACCTTAACCCTTAGTTCCGTCTCCAGATTCCACTTTAGGAACTGCTGGCGATTCAGTCAATAGTTCCCCATTTGTTTAGAATTTCGGTCTTCAGTCTCCACTTGTTGGGTCTACTGGTTCAGTCCTTTCTCCAGTCCCAGGTTCCACATTGGAAACTGGTGGTAGTGTGTACCAGGCCTTCTCCTGGCAGGCCACAGTAACATCTCTTGGTTACTGCTGGTGTGTTAAGGTGCACATATTTGTCTTGTTTTGTGTAGATAAGGGCTATTGCTAATGAGAATCTTGGAAGCCAAAAGTTGAAAAATTGGTGGGCTCTTACAATCTGATGGAGCACTTGCCACTTAACTCTTGAGACTCTTGTGTTAGGATTAGTTGGTCATGGATAAGTCAGTTAGGATAAGTTGATCACTATCCTCAAAATTAAAAAAAAATAAATAAAAATTTCCATGCATTGAGGTGTGCTGTAAAGCACCACATAATTTGCAACACAGCAGCACAACCCTTTGAAGTATTACAGTAGTCTCTCATATCTGCAGTTTCACATTCCATAGTTTCTGTTACCCCTAGTTAACTGTGGTCTGAAAATATTAAATGGAAAATTCTAGAATTAAACAATTCCTAAGGTTTAAATTGCAAACCATTCTGAGTAGTGTGATGAAACCTCAAGCCCTCTGGCTACATCCAGCCTGGGATTCCCAACTAGTGACTTTGTCTGCTCCTGACATCCATCCATCATCATCATCATCATGGCTCTATGATCCAGGGTCACCCAAAGTAGATGGTCCTCCTGACATATCATCAGAAAGGCAGTAGTAGCCTACTGCTATGTCACAATGCCTGCATCATTCACCTCACTTCATCTCATCACATAGGTATTTTATCATCTCATATTGTCTCAAGAAGGGTGAGTATAATACCACAGAATATATTGTGACAGAGACTACATTCACATAATTTTCATTATACTATATTGTTATAGTTTTTCTATTTTATTATTAGTGATTATTATAAATCTATTACTGTGCCTAATTTATAAATTAATCTTTATAATATGTTCAGTCCAGTTGCTCAGTTGTGTCTGACTCTTTGTGACTCCATAGACTGCAGCACCCCAGGCTTCCCTGTCCATCGTCAACTCCTGGAGTTTACTCAAACTCACGTCCATTGAGTCGGTGATGCCATCCAATCATCTCATCCTCTGTTGTCCCCTTCTCCTCCCGCCTTCAATCTTTCCCAGCATCAGGGTCTTTTCCTATGAGTCAGTTCTTTGCATCAGGTGGCCAAAGTACTGGAGTTTCAGCTTCAGCATCAGTCCTTCCAATGAATATTCAACACTGATTTCCTTTAGGGTGGACTGGTTGGATCTCCTTGGAAGTCCAAGGGACTCTCAAGAGTCTTCTCCAATACCACAGTTCAAAAATATCAATTCTTTGGCTCTCAGCTTTCTTTATAGTCCAACTCTCACATGTATGGACATGACTACTGGAAAAACCATAGCCTTGACTAGACGGACCTTTGTTGGCAAAGTAATGTCTCTGCTTTTTAATACACTGTCTAGGTTGGTCATAACTTTCCTTCCAAGGAGTAAGCGTCTTTTAATTTCATGGCTACAGTCACCATTTGCAATGATTTTGGAGCCCCCAAAAATAAAGTCAGCCACTGTTTCCACTGTTTCCCCATCTATTTTCCATGAAGTGATGGGACTGCATGCCATGATCTTAGTTTTCTGAATGTTGAGCTTTAAGCCAACTTTTTCACTCTCCTCTTTCAATTTCATCAAGAGGCTCTTTAGTTCTTTGATGCTTTCTGCCATAAGGGTGGTGTCATCTTCATATCTGAGGTTATTAGTATTTCTCCTGGCAATCTTGATTCCAGCTTGTGCTTCCTCCACCAGTATTTCTCATGATGTACTCTGCATATAAGTTAAATAAACAGGGTGACAATATACAGCCTTGACGTACTCCTTTGCCTATTTGGAAACAGTCTGTTGTTCCATGTCCAGTTCTAACTGTTGCTTCCTGACCTGCATACAGATTTCTCAAGAGGCAGGTCAGATGGTCTGGTATTCCCATCTCTTTCAGAATTTTCCACAGTTTGTGGCGATCCTCACAGTCAAAGGCTTTGGCATAGTCAATAAAGCAGAATTAGATATTTTTCTGGAACGCGCTTGCTTTTTCGATGATCCAGTGGATGTTGGCAATTTGATCTCTGATTCCTCTGCCTTTTCTAAAACCAGCTTGAACTTCTGGAAGTTCACGGTTCACATACTGTTGAACTGTTGAACATCTGGAAGTTCACTATTCACATACTGTTGAGCATTACTTTACTAGCGTGTGAGATGAGTGCAGTTGTGCAGTAGTTTGAGCATCCTTTGGCATTGCCTTTCTTTGGGATTGGAATGAAAACTGACCTTTCCCAGTCCTGTGGCCACTGCTGAGTTTTCCAAATTTGCTGGCATATTGAGGGCAGCACTTTCACAGCATCATCTTTTAGGATTTGGAATAGTTGAACTGGAATTCTATCACCTTCACTAGATTTGTTCGTAGTGATGCTTCCTAAGGCCCACTTTACTTCACATTCCAGGATGTCTGGCTCTAGGTGAACAATTATACCATCGTGGTTATCTGGGTCATGAAGATCTTTTTTGTGCAGTTCTTCTGTGTATTCTTGCCACCTCTTCCTAATATCTTCTGCTTCTGTTACATCCATACCATTTCTGTCCTTAATTGTGCCTATCTTTGTATTCCCTTGGTATCTCTAATTTTCTTGAAGAGATCTCTAGTCTTTCCCATTCTATTGTTTTCCTCTATTTCTTTGCACTGAATGCTGAGGAAGGCCTTCTTATCTCTCCTTGCTATTCTTTGGAACTCTGCATTCAAATGGGAATATCTTTCCTTTTCTTCTTTGCTTTTCGCTTCTCTTCTTTTCTCAGCTATTTGTAAGGCCTCCTCAGACAGCCATTTTGCTTTTTTCATTTCTTTTTCTTGGGGACGGTCTTGCTCCCTGTCTCCTGTACAATGTCATGAACCTCTGTCCATGGTTCATCAGGCACTCTGTCTATCAGATCTAATCCCTTGAATCTATTTGTCACTTCCACTGTATAATCGTAAAGGATTTGATTTAGGTCATACCTGAATGGTCTAGTGGTTTTCCCTACTTTCTTCAATTTAAGTCTGAATTTGGCAATAAGGAGTTCATGATCTGAGCTACAGTCCGCTCCTGGTCTTGTTTTTGCTGACTGCATAGAGCTTCTCCATCTTTGGTTGCAGAGGATATAATCAGTCTGATATCAGTGTTGACTATCTGGTGGTGTCCTTGTGTAGAGTCTTCTCCTGTGTTGTTGGAAGAGGGTGTTTGCTATGACCAGTGCGTTCTCTTGGTTGATGTCATTTAAGTAGTCACTTAATTTCTTGAGAAATTAAAAGCAATTATCTGGCAACCCACTCCAGTATTCTTGCCTGGAGAATCCCATGGATGGAGGAGCCTGGTGGGCTGCATTAATCCATGGGGTCGCAGAGAGTCGAACACAACTGAGCGACTTCACTTTCTTTCTTTCTTATCCTTATCTTACAAGTCTTTGCAAAACCAGAAATGTGACTGCAGAAAAAATGCAGAGCTTATCTCTCCTTTTTGCCTTGTTATTCCAAAACCTCCTCTATTTATCTCAGGAAGCTTGTAAATATTGTAAAAATTCTGGTCTTTAAAGAACAAAAGTCCTTGGAGGAACTTGCATTATTCCCTGTCTTTGATATGTAATTGTTTTACCTAGTCTTTCTCTGGCAACTCTTATGTAGACCATCCTCAATTCCCGAGATTGAAATGAAAAAGTAGGGGGAAGGCTTTTTAAAAATTTTTCATATTGTATCGGCCTATAGCCAATTAATAATGTTCTGATAGTTTCAGATGCACAGCAAAGAGATTCAACCATACATACAGATGTATCCATTCTCCCCGAAGTGGGGGGAAGTCTTTTAAAAATACAAACTGCCATAAAAGCTCTCTTGCCCAATGGATTAAAGACCTAAATGTAAGACTGGACACTATAAAACTCTTAGAGGAAAACATAGGAAAAACATTCTTTGACATTAGTCACAGCAAGATCTTTTTTGACTCACCTTCAAGAGTAATGAAAATCAAACAAACAAATAAACAAATGGGACTTAATTAAACTTAAAGACTTCTGCAGAGCAAAAGAAACCATAAACAGGATGAAAAGACAACTGTCAGAGTGGGAGAAAATATTTGCAAATGAAGCAACTGACAAGGGATTAATCTCCAAAATATACAAACAACTCATGCAGCTCAATATCAAAAGAGCAACTCAATCAAAAATGGGTGGAAGACCTAAATAGACCTTTTTCCAAAGAAGACATACAGATGACCAAGAGGTACATGAAAAGATGCTCAATATCACTAATTATTAGAGAAATGCAAGTCAAAACTATGAGGTATCACCTCACAATGATCAGAATGGCCATCATCAAAAAATCTGTAAATAAATGCTGGAGAGGGTGTGGAGGAAAGGGAACCCTCCCACACTGTTGGTGGGAATGTAAATTGATACAGCCACTGTAGAGAACAGTATGGATGTTCCTTAAAAAATTAAAAATAGAACTACCAAATGACCTAGCAATTATACTACTGGGCATATACCCTAAGAAAACCATAATTCAAAAAGACATATGTGACCCAATGTTCACTGCAGCACTATTTACCACAGCCAGGAATTGGATGCAATCTAAATGTCCATTAACAGATGAATGGATAAGGGAGATGTGGTACATATATATAATGGAATATTAATTACTCAGCCATGAAAAGGAACAAAACTGAGTCATTTGTAGAGATGTGGATGGACCTAGAGTCTGTCATACAGAGTGAAATAAGTCAGAAAAAAACAAGTATCGTATATTGACACATACATATGGAATCTAGAAAAATGGTACAGATGAACCTCTTTTCAGGGCAGGAATAGAGATGCAGATGTAGAGAATGGACATGTGGACACAGTGGGGGAAGAGAAGAGTGGTATGATTTGGGAGATTAGGATTGATATATATACACTTCCATGTGTAAGGTAGATAGCTAGTGGGAAGCTGCTATGTAGCACATGGAACTCAGCACATGGAACATCATGCCCTGTGATGACCTGGAGGGGTGGAATGAAGGGTTGGGAGGAAGGCCCAGAAGGGAGGGGATGTATGTGTACATATAGCTGATTCACTTTGTTGTACAACAGAAACTAACACAACATTGTATATCAATTATACTCCAATAAAAAAAGAACTGGGAAAGTTAAAAAAAAAAGGTTACTTGTTAAGGACAAATACAAATCTAAAGTGTTTTCTCCACAAATATTAGTAGAAAAGGCTTTAGCCATAGACATTGGAGCAGGTATACTTATTTCAACTGTTCTTTTTTAAGCTAGTGAGTTTTACATTGTCATACCTGCCTCATGGTTAAAATTTTAGAACAAGAAATATAAAATCTCAACTATAAAGTTTGGGTAAGCATTTTTTTGGTGTGTGTCTGTATATGTTGTAGATGTGTTGTATTTTTTTTTTTTTACCTTCAGATGGTTTTGTCAAAATTAATTTGTAAAAACAGAATAGAGTTCTGTATAATTGGCTTAAAGAAAAAGAATGCCTATGTGAATTTAGTATTTATAAAATTCTCAAAAAATATAACAGAAACTAACCAAAATGCTTTTCAGGTTCATGTGATCTAGGAAAATATTTGGTATTAAAGCTAATTCAAATCTGTTAGTTTAATTAAAACAGACATGTCTTTAGTGTTATCAACATTGAATATAATGCAGACCTACAACTTTTATTCTATCTAGGTTTATTAGTCAAATAAGTTCATGTTATCTCTGCTATAAAACTTGTCAGCAAGAAATATAACCTGGTATGATGAAGTAAGCTAAGAACAGTTGTTGAAAACAAGTGATTTAAATAGACATGAGGTTAGAGTTTTTAGGTGAACTTTTTAGCAATAATTATGTTTCACAATATGTCTACTTAAGCAGTTTCCACAGTCTTTTTGGTAACCTGAAATCTTAAAGTTTTGCTTAGTTAAATTAAGTGATAGATAGTCATTAAATATCTAGATAATTTCCAAATAAGATGAAATACGAAAACACTAATTATTAAATGTAGGTTTGTTTACTTTTGGTTTCATTTTAAAGAGGAACAAAAAATATTTGGGTTTATTAGTAAAGATGTTTTGTGCCATACTGAAAAAAATCACTATGAAAAAGCTTATGTTTCTAGAAAACATAAAGTGTTTATACATTTGTCACAAAATGCTAATGTATAAAATAGTTCACAATTGTTTAATTATTTATTTTCACTAGTTATTAAGGTCTTTAAGGGTTAACAATTATATATGTAGTTAAAACTACTAGAAATTAAAAATAACTACAAGAAATAATAAGGGAAATGTTTCCACATGCAAGGAAAGTAGGGTGTATGTTTTCAGTAAAAGAAAGTATGAGGAATAGAAATGCATTTTTGTTGAGGGGAAAGAAAGTATTAATAGTTTTGTCCTGAGGTTGGTTATTTCAGAATGGGAAAGAGGAAAAACATATGACAAAATCTGAATGTAAAAAAGACAGTTGTAAAATGTTTATGGGAAAGGAATCTTGTGAAAATAATTTTATGCATGGTTAAGCTGGCTAAGATTAAAATAAATTTATTTGGGTGAAAAATGGATTTTAATATCAAAAGTAGCTGGTACAATATTAGAATTTGATTTTCTCTCTGTTAAAAGTGCTAAGTTTTTGTCCACTATTGGTCTGTTCTTGTAAGAGATTATAAACAGTTTTTATCTTTTAAGTAATTTGCTTAGAAGACAAAGATTTTGTGTCTTATCAAAATAATTTTCTGTGTTTCACACTGTCTTTATTAAGTCTTTGGTTACTTAAGAAAATTGAGTCTTCTCTATTAAAAGAGTTAAGGTATTCTGTTTTTTTTCCAAATTTTTTACAATTATTTAACTTTCTGTATTTGCCTGTGAAGCCTTTGTCACTATGGCTAAACAGATAATTGTTGTTTCAGTGACCTATGATCCTATTTGACCAAATGTTTTTGAAGCCTTTTGATATTTTTGACAACTCTCTCCCCACCCCCCTGCCAAAAAGTCAAATCAACATGAAATCTTTTTGACCTGGAAGTAACTTGGAGATTTTTCCAGAAGGTCTCTGGAAAGTCACAGAAAAATGACTCTCCTTAGAAAAAGAGAGATGTTTAACTTAATAGGTATATTTGATATGCTAGATTACACAGGAAGCATTGTCAGATAAGTTGTACTAAACCTTCTTTATATTGTATTTGTATAAATATATAGATGTTTCAGAAATTGGATGAAATTCCTGGGAATTTGAAGTATCCTGGTATGTTTTCAGTAGTAATTCCAGTTATTACCAAAATAACCGGATTTTCTCATCAATTCCATTGTAATTAACTCTCATCAAATCTTTAACAACAAGCATTTTTAAGTCTATACAGTTACTGGGCTTCCCATGTGGCTTGGTGGTAAAAAAAAAAAAAAATCTGCCTGATAATGCAGGAGACACAGCAGATGCAGATATCCCTGGGTCAGGAAGATTCCCTGGAGAAGGAAATGGCAACCTGCTCCAGTATTCTTGCCTGGAAAATCCCATGGGCAGAAGAGCGTGGTGGGCTACAATCCATGGGGTCTCAAGAGTTGGACATGACGGAGCACGCATGTACATTGTTTTACTCTGATACTTTTGCAAAATTGTTCCTGCAAATCTTCAAGAGATTCATGGAAAGAACTTTGACAAGTACAGGTTTCTGATAACTTTAAGATCATAAAACTGAACTGGGTAAGAATTTCCAGAACTAATGGAAAAACTGGATTCAAGTAGAACAAGTGTTAATTGCGTGGGTCTGAATGAATTGAGGAGGATGATTATAATTTTTAATGACTTTGATCGAAACATTGCTGGTTCCTTAATGTTTTGTTTTTCCAGATATAAGAAAAGCTTTTCTGTTAAGCTAGCTGTGACATGGAGCAATTTGGTTAAGTATCCCTTTGTAAGCAAAGAGGCAGCATGTACTTTTTCTCCCTACCTGATTCCTCCATAATTGAGAAACTCTTAGGTATTCTTTTCATGGCAATATCGTTAGTTATTTGCCTAAGTTCAGTAAGGATCTGTTTGTTCTCTTTGTAACAGAACACAGAAACATTGGCTGTATTACCAAGGCTTTGATAGGAACGTTGTATTTGAGAGAGACGTGCATAGACTCAGATATGACCAGATAGCTTTAAGGTATTAAGGTTGACTTCATGGAGCCAATAAAGCCTCTTGGAAAAATTGACCTAGCACCTTGCTTACTGGATTCCTGGTAACCGTACCAGGTGAGTAAGGAAGGTCACTTTCTGGCAGGCTCAGAAAGCTAGGATGTTTTGAGGATCTCAAGAAGAGAGGAATTCACACAAGCTCTAGGCAAAATGTTGGCTAGACTACCTGTTCTCAGAGGCTTTTAAGAGTTTAAGTTGAGATTTCTTATGCAAAGTTCCAGCAAATGTATCTTAAAAAGAACTTAAACTTAAGTTCTGTTTAAGACTGAACTTAGAAAGAACAGTCACTGCTCTTGCTGCACTTATATAAATAGCTAGCCCAATTTTAATACAAACAAATTAGTTTTACTGTGATAACATTGGTTTAAAAAATGGGGGTGATTGTAGAGAGAAAAATTATGTTTGCACCTTTGTAGATACTGGATTTTAGTCCTGTTATCTGTCTTTGATCTTTGAAGTTTTGTTATATACCTGTAAACTGGACTGGATCCTCAGTTCTTTTAGTTTCCTCAAATATCTGGCTATAACTCTCTGAACTAATGTTTCCAGTTTTCTCCCACCCTTCTGATTTGGAATCCACAAGAATAAAGCTGCTCTTAAGTTTTCTTGCAAGAGACAATACGAGGTCTTCCTCATTTATCCAGATGGCAACCAAACTTCAGGAACTTAAACCTTGAGTGCACATCTCACAGCTAAAGAAGGCTCTGCCTGACAGCTGGTCCTGTGTAGACACTGGAGGGCTTCCCTGGTTGCTCAGATGGTAAAGAACCCACCTGCCAATGCAGGAGACATAAGAGACCTGGGTTTGATCCCTGGGTTGGGAAGATCCCCTGGAGGAGGGCATGGCAACCCCACTCCAGTATTCTTGCCTGGAGAATCCCCATGGACAGAGGAGTCGCAAAGAGTCAGACACGACTAAGCACAGCATAGCGCAGACCCTGGAGACCTCCAGATCAGAGGAAGAGAAGCAGCTAATGTTGATGTGGACCACTAAGATGCCAGATCAGAATTTCATACTTTAGCTAAACATGAAGCCTTCTCTTTCTTTCCTTTACTCTGGCATTGGCCTGGAAAGTTAATGCCGTCATCCTTATCTTCTAGGCCATTGCTAATAGTTTATGTTTCAGACTGCTGAATTTGTCATCATAAATGCATGTCTATGATGCTAGAGACATTACTTTGCCAACAAAGGTCCATCTAGTCAAGGCTATAGTTTTTCCAGTAGTCATGTATGGATGTGAGAGTTGGCCCATAAAGAAGGCTGAGCATCAAAGAATTGATGCTTTTGAACTGTGGTGTTGGAGAAGACTCTTGAGAGTCCCTGCAAGGAGATCCAACCAGTCCATCTTAAAGGAAATCAGTCCTGAATATTCATTGGAAGGACTGATGCTGAAGCTCCAGTACTTTGACCACCTGATGCAAAGAGTTGACTCATTAGAAAAGACGCTGATGCTGAGAAAGACTGAAGGCAGAAGGAGGAGGGGGCGACAGAAGATTGAGATGGTTGGATGCCATCACCGACTCAATGGACGTGAGTTTGAGCAAGCTCTGGGAAATGGTGAAGGACAGACAAGCCTGGCGGTCTGCAGTCCGCAAGATCGCAAAGAGTCAGACACGACTGAGGGACTGAACAACAGCCACAATATGATGCTAGAGGCCCCTTGGTCCTCCCTGTGACCAATTTCTATTTTCGACTGATTCCCTGTTTTAGGAATCACTTCGAGTTTGACTTATGCCCAGAACATCCTGTGCCTTGTTTTACTTTTCTTCAGTTATAATGTATTTGCCCAATTATACACAAATATCTGTGTAAATCGTAGTACATTTGCACCCCCACACTTATGATTATCTATATCAGATCTCCCTCAGTCATGAAAAGGTCTCACCAGCAGCACCGATCTTTGCAAGGAATTTAGAGCAACTTTTTATTTTGGGTTAGGAGGTTTAGTTTCCAGTTGTGCTGAAAACCTAACCAACCCCTGGCTTGAGTAGATATATGCAGCAATCCATTAACAGTGCCACCTTGGGAATGGCTTTGTGTCCTGACAGGATTTATCTTTGTCTGTGATGTTTGTCATTCTCCTTGGGCCTATGCATGCCCAGATGGCTGGTGCATAACTGTGCAATCAATGCCTCTTAGGTTAGCTAACTGTGCTCCTAACTGTCCACAGTCAAACTGAAACACCGTTCTTGATTCAGGACTCACTTAACCTGGTAGGTCCCTACTTCCCTGGTTAGGAGTGAAGACAAGTGAGGCTATGATCAGGAATCTCAAACTCCTGAAAATACTACAGAATCTACTGCAAAAGCCATATCCATCCAATTAGAAATCCTTTAGACTCTCTCGTCAAGGTTGCTCTTAATAAAAAAATAACCCTTGATTATCTTTTAGCTGATCAAGGAGTTGTTTGTGCTGTGACCAGAAACACTTGCTGCACCTGGATTAACACTTCTGAAGTTGAAACTCAGATGCATAAGATCACTGAATAAGCCACTGGTTTGAGAAAGTAACTTCTTCAACAGGTTCTTTCTTTTATGTGTTTGATTTTGATTGATTTGGGTCTTAGAAACCATGACTCCAAAGTGCACTCCAAACTTTGGGACTCATCCTGCTTATCATAGTCACAGTAGTCCCTCCGGTGCGCTGTGTTCTCTCAGAATCGTAAAATGCATGGTGGTGGCTGCTCACCACTAAGCAAATGTTCTAAGACTAGAATGTCAGAAAAAATGAAGGGAATGACCAGCTAAAAATTGTGAAGCAGAAGTCATGACCTGTGAATGCCACAGAAATGCAGCAAAGAAAGTCATGACCTGTGAATACCACACAGAGGGTCAGCAAAAAACTGTGGGAACTTCAGAGTGATAGCTGGAAGTGACACTAATGCCTTAAATTTTGATCACATCTCCTAGTTAAGCTAAGAGTCTGATCAGAAGGAGGGAATTGTTAAAAAACACAAGAGGCTCCAACTGGAGTCACTAAGCCCACATCACCAAACTGAGACTTAATACCTAACCTAATTGCAGTTTCAGCATCTCCTAGAAATGTAATTTCCAGTCTGTCTGCAATTGTCTGGTCAGCAGTAGTGAAGTAACCCACCTCATAGACCCCTGCAGTCCTCCAAAGGAAGGTTACCTTGCCTGAAACAATTCACTCATCACTAGTAATTTCTTTGTCCCTCTGCCTTCTGCTTATTAAAAGGCTTCCATTTTGTACAACTCTTCAGAGCTCCTTTCTATATGCTAGATGGGATGCTGCCCAATTTATGAATTGTTAAATAAAATCATTAAGATCTTTCAAACTTAGTTGAATTTTGTTATTTAACAGGTATATTGTACATTCTTTTTTTGTTGCCTTAAAAAAAGCCTTACTACATTTTAGAGGGTTTTCCGTGTGGGTAAATATAAATTAGTTCAATCCTACTGTATAGAGGTTCCATGTTCTATTTAACCAAATCCTGTTGTTGCGTGTCTAAGGAATCTCGCTTTTCATTATTACATGTGATGCACATTGAATATCAATACAGTTGAGTGGCATTTGAATAAATCAGTGTGAAGCACTTCACAGGGCACTTGGCAAATAGTAAACTCTATTTAATGTTATTTTTATATTGTCAAATTGCTCTGTATAAAGGTGAGCTGATCAGGATGGGGAACACATGTAAATCCATGGCTGATTCATGTCAATGTATGGCAAAAACCACTACAATATTGTAAAGTAATTAGCCTCCAATGAATAAAAATAAATGAAAAAAAAAAGGTGAGCTAATTTACATTTCTGATAGGGTGAGAGGGCTTAGTTTCCCTAAATTCTTGCCAGTTCTTTCCATTTTTGCCTTTTGTATTTCTTTCTCTGTGAATGGCCTTTTCATGCTCTTTGATGGTTCTAATGTTGGATTCCTCATCTTTAAAATTTTTAATGGGTTTTTGTACTGGAGCTATTAATTCTTGTAATATGAATAAAAAGGTACCTTTTCTTCTAGTTTCTTCGTTTGATGTTTGGTTTTGTTTGCTTTAACCACAGAGATGTTTTAAAGTTTAATGAAGTTAAGTCTGTATTTTCCTTTAGGATTTTGGTCTTCACTGTCTTTTTTTGGCCATGCTGCACAGCTTGTGGGGTCTCAGTTCTCCGACCAGGGATTGAACCCATGCCCCCTGCAGTGGAAGTGCAGGGTCCAAAGCCCTGGACCACCAGGGTAGTTCCTTGCTGTATTCCTTTAGAAAGTCTTTCCTACCTTAGGTTAGGTCTACCAGATTTCCTCTGAGGCTTCGTTCTTTTGGGGTTTGGTGTTCCAAATTCTACAGTGGAATTCACAACGCTAGAATGCTTGAAACATACATGGGACTGGGGAATACTTTTATTAACTTTGAATCTCCATGTGAAGATATATTAAGAATGAGTGAGTGTCTTCTACCTTCTACGCATCCATAAACTACTTTTGCCTTTTCATATTTTCTGCCTTTTTTGCTTTCTTCTCTCTCTCTTTTTTTGGCCATACCGCACAGCTTGTGGGATCTTAGTTTTCCAACCAAGGATTGAACCTGAGCCCTCAGCATGAATATGTGGAGTCCTAATCACTGGACTGTCAGGGAACGTTCAACTTTAAGGGATCCAATATGTTGCATTTTCTTTCTTTGTGTGCCAGTTCTCAAGGACTCTCTGTTCCTTATCAGTTCCTGGAATACAGGAAGGAGAAGGGCTGCACAAGGTTCTCAGGACTGAGATCATGGGAAAGAGCACCTGCTTGGATTCCCTTCAGCGACTCCCTTCAGTGACTCTCCTCAGCAACCTTGTACTTAATAGACTATCCATTTTGTTGCAACTGGTGGAATGTCATTCTTTTTAATGGCTGAGTAATCATTTTACTGAAGATACGTAAGCAGGCATTTCTGCTAATAAAATACCCTTGTTCCACCAGATACTTGGGTCCCCCGCATCCTTCTTTCTGTCTCTGGCTAGTTCTTTGGAGCATGGAAGCCTACCGAGCTCACTTTCTTGCCTGGGCTTTCAAGACCTCCTTGAGAGGACGCCCTGTGCCTTCATGAGTGGTACAAGTCCTTTGTATGGACTTTATTGGTTTTCCACGTAACCCGAGTGATATTGCTCTTTCTCTCTCTTTCTCTCTTTCTTTTCGTCGACTCCAGTCCCCAGGTCCCAGTCTGTAAAAGACCGCAACACTGGACCACCAGGGAATTCCCTGTCTTGCTTTGCTTTCTAAAGAGAGGTTGTCTTTATCAGAGCTATTCTTTTGGGGATCAAACCAAAGAGAAATGGAGTTGCATATACATTTATTTGGGCTTAATGGGATATAGTTATATGGTTTGCTATGACTTCTGCACATAGTTAAGTTATTGCAGGCTGTATTAGTGTAGGAGTGACTTGCAGAAGCATTTCTGAAGTGGTAAATCTAAAGCTTATTTAAGATTAGTTATTACTTTAAAAACTCGACATGTAAAATCTTACAGCTCACATATAAAAGAAATGATAGAGGTTTTCCTCAATTTTACAACAATCCAGAAAATTGACATTATATTAACCAGAAGTGGTGAGTTGTGAAGCTGAAAAAGACTCCAAACTCTCAGAAACCAATGGCTCAGTGATAAAGAAACTACCTGCTGATGCAGGAGTGCAGGAGATACAGGTTCGATCCCTGGGTCAGGAAGATCCCCTGGAGGAGGAAATGGCAACCTACTCCAGTATTCTTGCTTGGAAAATCCCATGGACAGAGGACCTGGTGGGCTACGGTCGATGGGGTCGCGAAGAGTCAGACGCGACTGAGCATGCATGCAAACTCTCAGAAAAAACTGAATTGTTTTTCTACTCTCTCTATAGAAATTGTACTACAAAAGGTGTATTGGATGAAGAGGTGATCAAAAGTTATGCAGCCAGAAAGTATAGGTAAAAGGGTAGCATGGAGATGTGTTAATTTAATTAGAGTTAATTAAATGAAAAAATAAATACTTTCAAAATTTTATGATGTTTGTGATGTTTGTCAGTTTTTAAAATGTGTGTTTCTTATGATTTATTGTCTGATTCTAAATAAATGTTTAGGATTGTATCTAATTTTGTACTTAAAGGAAGCCAATTTAACCCAAATGGTATAAGCTTTAGGCCCCACAAAATCTGGACCTGCCATGCTTGTGAGGTAAATATTGATGGTCATTTGGAGTGTCCCTTGTTACAGATGATACTGGCTTGCTCAAACTAGCACAGGTAGTTTTAGAGCCAGGATTCAACCCTGAGTCTGACTTCAAAGCTTGTTTATTTTTTTCCACTATCTAAAACTGTCTTCTTTCAGATGAAAATGTATAATTATCAAGCTAAATAATAATATACTGAGTTCTTAGTGTCAGACATTGATAGCTATTTCATTTAAACTGTACAGTAATCCTATTATGTAAATATTATCATCCTCATTTTACACGTGAGAATACTACGATTCAGTGAAGTGATTTAAACTGCTAACACTAATAAGTGTACAGCTAGTAAGTGGTAAAGACAAGATTTGAATTCATGTCTAAAGAAGTCTAAAATCTCGACTATGTTATAAACTGCTAGGGGAGAAAACTCAGGAGTCACAACCAAGGAAGACCCACTTGTGAGTTCTTTCCATCAACTTCCAGATGGGTATAGCAGAGGATAGGTAATGCCTTCTCCAATCCAGATATGAGTAGAGGGTCAATTCCTTCCCCCACAGATTTTGGTACAACATCAGGATACCCTACATGCCTCCTTCTGCAAATCCCAGACAGTGTTCTGTCACTCATTAGGTTTGCTCTGTCTCATCTTCTCTGATCTCAGCTTCTCAGTTGTGGTGTTCCCGACAGAGCTGAGATGTGAACATGACCCATCAAGGAGCTTTCTGACCTCTTCAGAGCCTTATCACAGTTACTGCTGAGGGCCCAGTGCATTTACTGTAGCAACCCTGCCCTGTCTTCCATCTTTTTCGACTATTTAATTGATGTCAAAAATGGTTGCCAACACCTGGGCTTCCATGGTCCCTTTTTCTTTGACCCTAGGTATACACCTGGATCATGTCACTTCTCACCTCACTTCTCAGCTTGGAGGCGAGCAGGGACCTCTGGGTCACAGTCTTTCCATATTCCAATATGAGATTTCAATCTGCCCCTCTCAGTAGGGCAGGCTGAAGCTGAAACAAGCCCTTTGAGGGTCTGTGAAAAAGTGTGAGGCAGGGTGCGCCTTCTCCAAAAAGAGCTTATTTGACTCACGCACGCTGAGGGAAAGCATTTTGCAGGTGTCTTCTCAATTCCACAGACTGAGCCTATACTTCCTTGACTCCTTCCTCCCCACTATCCCTAACTAGCTCATAGTTCACCTTTCTAGTGCAAAGGAGATGTCCTTTTCTCAATCAGCCCAGGTCTGTGGTCCTTGCCTCCAGGGCACGAAATACTTGAGGACATTGTCTGTATTTTCGACTTTGTGCTACAGACTCAAATTTTGAATTGGATCTTAAATCTCACCAGCTTACAGACTCCACTTGGCAAAAAGCTGTGATGATCTTTGCCCCTGTGTCTTTATGACATAGCACAGATCCCAAGTCCTCAAACTAGGCCTTGGTAGCAGGGGACAGCTCATGCTAGAGCCGTAAGCCAGGCAGCATGCCAATCTCCAAAAGTTCAAGAGGAAGGGCACATGAGAAAAGTTGGCCCAGGCAAAAACTAAACTTGGTTTGTTTGCTCTTTGAGGGGTCCTCCCACAAGGACAGCTTTATTTTGAGATACAGCATAGTTGAACCCCAAGCACAAGTCGTCCTGACTGACAGACCCTGGTATTTTGTACAAGCCTTCCCCTCCTTCTTTAACTCTGTGCTCTGCTTCTGATCTCAGGCACCAACTCACCGAAGTGTTTTGCAATCTTCGAATAGTCCTTCAACCAGCTGCTGTAGTGTCTACAGAATCCCCTCAGTGTTTAAAAATGTTGGGCCCTGGCCATTGCCGTCATTTTTCCACAGTCTGTGTCTAGCCTCTGATGTGATTTTACATGTCCAAAGCATTTTATTGAGGTCTGGCAGGACTGGCATTTGTCAAGGGACAGTTTTAGGCTGTCTCCCAGGTGATCCAGTAATAATAATATAAGGAGCCATTGTTCCTTCCCTCCAAAGCTCTGCCAAATGTAATTATGCCATCTAAACAAATACGCACCTCCAGGCAATTTATATCACCAATTGCTTTCTCCATCAAATTCCTCAAGGTGTCTGGGGCTCCAGAGATGTGTGGGGCAGCCTTTCACATAGATAAAACTCCGTGGGACAGATGAAGCTGGCTTTACTTTGCCCCAGTCAGACATAGGAATTCAACAACAGCACTTTTCAAACACAGCACTAGAAATGACTGGTCCTCTACCATGCAGTCTAGAGGTTAATCTGGATACAGAACTCACTCTTTCAGGCAGAGAAGGCTAGTAAAGCATCTCATCCCCATCTATGTCCTGAGTCTGCCATCTCCTATCATGAGCTTTTGTTCTTCTCCTTTAAATAATCATTATTCAGCTAAATAGTAGTTCTCAACCTTGATTGCCTATTATAATCCATGGAGTTTCTTACAGAACATCTATCCCTGGACCCCACCCACCCCTAGAGATGGTAACATTTTCTAAACACCTACTCTCTACTAGGTCCTGTGCCCTGCCATAGAAGTAGAGGCAATTCAGTCATGATCCTTGCCTCCATGTAGCGCGCAGTCGAGGGACAGAGACAGATAAATTAAAAAATAAAATTCAGCGAGAAAACACAGTGTAACTCCATGTTCTTTTCTTTATCTTGTTTCTCATAGAACTGTGCCAGTACACCTAAGGTAAACATGGATTTTTTAAAAAACAAGTCCTAGTATACAGGAGGAGAAGGCTTTCTTGAGTTCTTGGGTGACATAAATTGAGAATTAAAAAAAAAACAAATGTACACAAATGCCCATAGAAATTTTATTTGTAATAGCCAAAAACTGAAAGCAGTGCAACTGTCCTTCGGTGGCTGAATGGTTGCACATACTGTCACATCCATACTTTGGAATACTACTTAGCAAGAAAAAGTAATGAACTATGAATACATATGACAACCTGGATGAATCACCAAATTACAGTGAGGAAGAAAGTCTGATCCCAAAAGGTTACATCCTGTGTGATTCCATTTATATAACATTTTTGAAGGGACAAAATTATAGAGATGGACAAATGTTTAGTGGTTGCTAGAGGTTAGAGAATTGGAGAGGGAGGCATGAAGTATCCTTGCAGTAATGAAAATATTCTATATCTTCATTGTGGTGGTGGTTATACAAGGTTATACATGTGATAAAATTGTATAGAGCTAAACACTCAACACTCAGACAGGAATACATGTATAATTGGTGAAATCTGAATAAGCACTGTGAATTATATCAATGTCAATTTCCAGTTTTGATGTTGCATTATAGTTATATAAGATGCTAACATTGAGGAAACTGAAGAAACAGTGCAGGGGACTTCCCTATACATTTCTTGCAACCTTCTTTGAGTGTACAATGATTAAAAAAAATACAAGAAATTACTAACCAGAAATCAAAAGGATTAAATATGTTAGCCACATGTACAAATGCAAAACCATTAAATGGCTACAATAGGAGAAGCTGGGACTTTACTCTTTGATGTTATAAGGAAGACAAACAGTCCCTCTTAGGGACTGTGAAATTTAAAAAGCATAAGTTTTATTGTTTTTTATAATTAAAAAATGCTTCTTCAGGAAAATTTAGCTCAAAAAAGGTCATTAGTAATCCTGTCATTCTGACATAATCATTTTTTTCCAACATTTAGGGTATATATCTTTTTAATCTTTTTGCTATGCATAAAGTTAAAAAAAATTTCACAATCAGCAGTGAGTAGATTTTTCCTGTCTTTAAAGAGTCTTGTATTAATATAACTTTAATGTATATGCAATTTTCTATCATGTGGATGCAGAATGAATTATTTGCCCAGTCCTCTATTTTGGATAGATTGCTTTCAAGTTTTTGGTATTATAAATAATCCTGCAATACACATCATTGTGCTTGCATCTTTGTGTATATCTCTGATTATTTCTTTAGAAAAAATTCTTAGGAGCACAATTACTGGGTCAAGGATTATATACAGTTTTAAAGCTTTTGCTCTGTTTGGCTCAATTGCCAGCCAGAAAGTTTGTATGAATGTTTTGCCTCTGCTTTTTCCTGAGCATATTCTTCATTGCTAATGTTAGCAACTGGGTAGTAGGCTGGATTGGCCCACTGTGGCAATTCTTCTTTTCCTTGTACAGTGTTATAGGATGTAGCACAATGCTGGGTGCACACTAAACCCTCAAAAATATTTGTTGATCTAATATCCTCCATAATGCACTCTTTGAAACTCTTATTTGTGGTTGATGGGAAACAAAATCATAAAAATATTAGTGTTTAACTCCAAATTATATCACTGACATCTAGTAAAGAATAGGAACTTGAGGGAGCAAATAGGTACATTTTGATAGAGGAGAAAGACTTGAGGAAAGCCTGGAGGTTCTAAAGTTGAAAGTAGAAACCATCTGAGCTTTCTGGGAGCAGACTGAAGGGGTCTGAACAACAGAGTTTTGGGGTTTGCTAAAAAGGGTAGTTGTTGGGAGAGGGGGTGCCTGTTATGTGCATCCCACAACTTCACTCCTTTAAGTCCTCAGGGTGTCAATAGACCTGGTGGCCGTTATGTAAAGCAGTGTGCAAACTTCTCCCAGCAGAAGTCTGGTGATAATTATTCTGAATTGTGCTTTTATTGTTCATGTGTAGTGGGGAGGACACAGGTTTCATCTAAGTTTCCCTGTTTATGTCTTCCATGTGACTCTTACCCATGAAGTGGGACCAGTGGCCAGAGGCCTGGACTTCCCATCACTGCTGCTTCTTCCACCCTCTGCCTGAAATACAAACAGGGCCTCAGGGCTCTCTGGGAAGAACCCACCGCGGTTTCAGAAAAGACTAGGACAAGGTCAGTTCTATTTAATCAGCAGATATGATTAAATAATAAAAATATGTAAGCACTCAAAAAATTATAATGGATTCTTCTTGGATGACTTTATGTCATCTTATTTAACAACCTGGTAAGGTAGATCCTTATTATCCTCATTTAACAGTTGAGGAAGTGGACTTAATTAATTTACTTGGATCACCCAGATAGTATGTTGTAGATCTAGGATTTGAAATTGAATTTGAAATCCCATCTATTTGATTCTAAACACCTGCTCCTAGCCACTGCCTGATTGAAGCGCATAGAATAATGTGTTCTTCCTGAGTCTGTTTACTGCTTTGCATGTCTTACTTAGATTCCACCATTGGAGATTCAATCCCTTGCCTCATGAAGGCTTTTCCTACCCCAAGATCCTTTTTAAAAAGGTATCTACTCAAAGGAGTAGCAGTGGCTTAAGCACATCAGATAACATTAGAATGGAGGAAAATGGGCCGTTAGCTAATTCTCCCAAACAAAGGACATGGGAAATTAATTCTGTTTCCTCAAGGTAATCAGGGAGTTATGGAGAGTCAGGGACACAGAAGTCCAAAGAAGGATAGATTAGATCAAGTGTATTATATTGGTACACTCAGAGGTTTACTATCATTTAGAAAGCCAGCCCTTTGGGACTGACTCCATTGTTTCTGCATGCCAGATGATGCTATTAGCATGTTAAGTAAACAATACATTTTAACCTTCAGAAGCCCCGTTCAGTGTTCTGTAGCTTTTCTTGCCTTCTTCAAAGTTCCCTTTATTTCTCAACCCTCTTACACTGTTGGTGGGAAAGCAAACTAGTACAGCCACTATGGAGAACAGTGTAGAGATTCATTAAAACCTGGAAATAGAACTGCCATATGACCCAGCAATCCCACTCCTGGGCATACACACCGAGGAAACCAGATCTGAAAGAGACACGTGCACCCCAATGTTCATCACAGCACTGTTTATAATAGCCAGGGCATGGAAGCAACCTAGATGTCCATCAGCAGACGAATGGATAAGAAAGCTGTGGTACATATACACGATGGAATACTACTCTACCATTAAAAAGAATACATTTGAATCAATTCTAATGAGATGGATAAAACTGGAGCCCATTATACAGAGTGAAGTAAGCCAGAAAGGTAAACACCAATACAGTATACTAACGCATATGTATGGAATTTAGAAAGATGGTAACGATAACCCTATATGCAAGACAGAAAAAGAGACACGGATGTATAGAACAGACTTTTGGACTCTATGGGAGAAGGCGAGGGTGGGATGATCTGAGAGAACAGCATCGAAACATGTATACTCTCAAGTGTGAAACAGATCACCAGCCCAGGTTGGATGCATGAGACAAGTGCTCAGGGCTGGTGCACTAGGAAGACCCAGAGGGATGGGATGGGGAGGGAGGTGGGAGGGGGCTTCAGGATGGGGAACACATGTAAATCCATGGCTGATTCATGTCAATGTATGGCAAAAGCCACTACAATATTGTAAAGTAATTAGCCTCCAACTGATAAAAATAAATGGAAAAAAACCCCAACAAAGTTCCCTTTATTTCTCAAGATTACAGGAAGATTCAATCATGTTTAGATATCATGAGGGAGTTTTCTCCCCAGCAGTCTGAGATACCATGTTGTCAGAGGCCCTTTGATATTCTGGTTTTGCTGTACATTTTAATAGGTACTTGTTCAGACTAATCAATGATCTGTAAGATGTAACAGTAATATTGGTGAGTGCATTTTATATTCCAGACACTGTACTAAGTACTTTCCATGTGTGATCTCATTAAAGTCTCATGAGTCTGAGAACAAACTCTGTCCCAGAAAAGGCCAATTTGTTCAAAGTAGCAAAGAGTAGTAGAATGAGGACTTAGTTCTAGTCTGAGTTCAGAGTCTCATAACTCTGCCTGTGGTAACTAGTTATAATAAGTGATCCATATAATAATATATAGGGGCTCTGAAAAAAGGTGGTAGGATATTTACTGATCAACAATGTTGATTTTGCTTAGGCCCCAAATGGAGTCATTTATGCTAAACCCCACACCAGCAAACCAAGACTCAATACCTAACCTAACTACAGTTTTAGCATCTCCCCAGAATGTAATCTGTAACCAGTCAATCTGGAATTACCTGGTCAGCACTAGTGAGGCTATCTTCCCAATAGACCCCCACCACCCCCCAGGCATGTGATCTTGCCTGACATGACCCACTGTCTTCTAGTAACTTCCTTCCTTCCCCACCTCTTCCTGCCTTTAAAAACCTTCCTTCTTCCACAGCTTTTTGGAGCTCCTGTTTGCTAGATGGGATGCTGTCTGATTCACGAATCATTGACTGAGCCAGTTTGATCTTTAAATTTATTCAGTTGAATTTTGTTTTTTAAAAGTTGGTTCATGGAGGAATAACTATCAGTGAAATAGCACATTCATAATAGTAACAATATTTAATATACATAAATAAATGATTACTACTGTTATTTTTATTTGTAGCAGTAGTTAACATCACCGTCATTCAACAAATATTCATTGAGTGCTTCCTATATATCAAGCATTGGGTGAAGTTCTGTGGATGTAAAAGGAAGCAAAAAATACACATTCCTTGCTTTCTTGGTGCTTATAGTTTAGTGGCAGAAACAGACTTGAAACAGTCATGTTGACTATGTAATTATAGAGATAAGAGATCAGAAGGGAAAAAATATGGTTCTCAGTCGGCAAATAACAAAAGAATCTGAAATAGATGGTGAATGGGATCAAGAAAGGCTTCCCTGAAGAGAAGGATGGATTAACTGGAATAAACTAGGTGAGCAGGGGATGGGACTTGAGCTGAAATGCACATCTCATGGAGAAGAATGGCATTTGCATATATCTTATGGATTTGGTCTCTTAAGAGCAGTGAGAAGTCATTGACAGGTTTTAAGTGAATGTGTCATGATCAGATTCACATTTTACTAAGATTACCCAAGGTGCTGCAGGGATAATGGAGTGAAGGGGAGCAAAGGTAGAAGTTAGGGGACCAGTTAGCAATAGCCCAGGGTAGATGTGGTGACTTAGACCACGGTGGTGGCAGTGGAGGTAGAAATGAATTTTGGAGATGTGAATGAAAAACTGGCCTGCCATATCAGCAAAGTAAGGATGATATGGCCATCAAGCCAACAGCCACTAGCCTGCCCCATGGTGAGCCCTGAGGGAACTCAGGATGGAGACAAAACAGGCTGCCAAGCCCTCAGCCACTGCAGCCACCCCACAATGGTAGACCGTGAGGGGACTGAGCATGGGAAAGAACAGAATAGTAGCCCCAGATAACTGAGGTATGTATCAAAGAAATGATTTCAATGGGCCCAAGATTCAAAGAGCTTGCATCTTCCCATACAAGAAGAGCAAGAAAAGCACTAACTTCATTAACTTGAAAAAAAATTCATTAATTTGAGATGTCTATTTTTCTTTAACAGTAATCTTTTGATGTTCTAACTACCTGTTTTTCATTGCAAAACTCTTTCTTTATCCTGGCTCCTCCCTTACCTCTTTGAAGCTGTCCCTCAGAGCTATCTGAGAGGCTGTCTTCTGGATTTAAGTCCTCAGAAATTCCTTCAAATAAAATATAATCCTCAACTTCTAGGTTGTGCATTTTTTTTCAGTTGACAGAGGTGACAAATTTCTGGGAGATAGTGCTGATCAAACTTGGTGACAGATTCAATAGGGAGGTACAGGATGGGAGAGGGCAGTGGTGTGGTGCCCTTTAATCTTCACAGCTACCCTATGATGGAGGTGTACTATTTTCCCGCTTTTGCAAATAAGGTAACAGACTTCTCACTGCTTCAGCATTAGGTCTATAGTCTTCATGGGCTTCTCCAGTGATTCAGTAGTAAAGAACCTGTAACAGGGAAGGGTTAATTTTGAAATTACACTGGATCTGCTTCTGTGACTTTCACCCTTTTTTGTTATTATAAGCATACATAATGGCCTGCTTTTACATCTACTTCTGCTTCTTTGACTACGCTAAAGCCTTTGACTGTATGGATCACAACAAACTGGAAAATTCTTCAAGAGATGGGAATGAAGGAGGAAACAGAACAGGCTCTATCTTGAAAGCAGGACTCCATCTTGGGGTGGACTGTGGACTTTGAGCAATATGCCAACATCTATGGAAATTTACCAACTGGAAAACCAGGCCTCCGGAATGAAGAGCCCCAGGGCTCTTCCTTTGCTAAAAGAGTATCCTAATTATCTGTGTAACCAAATAGAATCATACATTCTATTATGCTTATTGGGGTATGACCACAGCCTATTGATGATTGTCCACTGTTAACTACCTAGGCTTAAGGCATATGAATCATGGGTTAACTTTGATTGTCAGGGAATTTGGGGAGGTGGGTTTGTGCACGTACACTTAGGGTATATAAGGTTTTCACAAAAACTGGTCGGGGTCCTTGGCTATAGAGGAGACTCTACCTTGGGCCCGCCAGTGTAATAAACTGCACTCCACTATCTGCATTGTCCTTCTGAGTGAGTTTGTTTCCTGGAACGTGTGACTACAACAGGAATTACCAGACCACCTGACCTGCCTCCTGAGAAATCTGTATGCAAGTCAAGAAGTGACAGTTAGAACCTGACATGGAACAATGGGCTGGTTCCAAATTGGGAAAGGCATATGTCAAGGCTGTATATTGTCACCCTGCTTATTTAACTTACATGCACAGTATATCATGAGAAATGCTGGGCTGGATGAAGCACAAGCTGGAATCAAGATTGCCGGGAGAAATATCAATAACCTCAGATATGTAGATGACACCACCCTTATGACAGAAAGTGAAGAAGAACTAAAGAGCCTCTTAATGAAAGTGAAAGAGGAGAGCGAAAAACCTGGCTTAAAACTCAGCATTCAAAAAATGAAGATCATGGCATCTGGGCCCATCACTTCATGGCAAATAGATGGGGAAACAGTGGAAACAGTAGAAGACTTTATTTTTTTGGGCTCCAAAATCACTGTAGATGATGACTGCAGCCACGAAATGAAAAGACACTTGCTCCTTGGAAGAAAAGCTATGACCAACCTAGACAGCATATTAAAAAGCAGAGACATTACATTGCTGACAAAGGTCCATCTAGTCAAATCTTTGGTTTTTCCTGTAGTCATATGTGAATGTGAGAGTTGGACCATAAAGAAGGATGAGCATCAAAGAATTGATGCTTTTGAACTGTGGTATTGGAGAAGACTCTTGAGAGTCCCTTGGACTGCAAGGAGATCCAACCAGTACATCCTAAAGGAGATCAGTCCTGAATATTTATTGGAAGGACTGATGTTGAAGCTGAAGCTCCAATACTTTGGCCACCTGATGTGAAGAGCTGAGTCATCAAAAAAGACCCCGACGCTGGGAAAGATTAAAGGCAGGAGGAGAAGGGAATGACATAGGATGAGATGGTTGGATTGCATCAGCGTCTCAATGGACATGAGTTTGAGCAAGCTCCGGGAGTTGGTGATGGACAGGGAAGCCTGGCCTGCTGCAGTCCATAAGGTCGCAAAGAGTCAGAAACGACTGAGTGACTAAACAACAACAGGGAGATAACCTGACCCCACCTACCTGTGACACTTTTAAATTATTTGTGTGGCAAGTGGCGCAGCGCCTGGTACCCCTCATCTGCTGCTTTGTTGTTGTTGTTCAGTCGCCCAGTCATGTCCAACTCTTTGTGACCCCATGGACTGCAGCACGCCAGGCCTCCGTCCCTCACCATCTCCCGGAGTTTGCACAAGTTCATGTTCATTGCATGGGTGATGCCATCCAGACATCTCATCCTATGACGCCCTCTTCTGCCGTGAATTTTTCCCAGCATCAGAGGTTTTTCCAAAGAGTCAGTTCTTTGCATCAGATGACTAAAATACTGGAGTTTCAGCTTCAGCATCAGTCCTTCCAACAAATATTCAGGGTTGATTTCCCTTAAGATTGACCAGTTTGATCTCCTTGCAGTCCAAGGGACTCTTAGGAGTCTTCTCCAGCACCAGAGTTAGAAGGCATCAATTCTTTGGCGCTCCGCCTTCTTTACAGTCCAGTTCTCACAACCGTTATGTGACCACTGGGAAGACCATAGCCTTGACTGTGTGGATTTTTGTCGGCAGGGTAATGTCTCTGGTTTTCAACACACTGTCTAGGTTTGCCATAGCTTTCCTGTCCGGCCCAGAAATTCACATCTGGGGAGGCCCAAATCATAGGTAGATGTGACATCTTTGTTGACATGACAGGAGATACTCCATTTAACACCACCCATGAAATGACTATGAAGTGAAGTGAAGTGAAGTCGCTCAGTTGTGTCTGACTCTCTGTGACCCCATGGACTGTTGCCTACCAGGCTCCTCCATCCATGGAATTTTCCAGGCAAGAGTACTGGAGTGGGTTGCCATTTCCTTCTCCAGGGGATCTTCCTGACCCAGGGATCGAATCCGGGTCTCCCACATTGCAGGCAGATGCTTTACCGTCTGAGCCACCAGGGAAGCCCATGAAATGACCATAACGAAGTGCAACTAACATATCCACCCCCCCGAGGCTTGCCATTCTAGGAGATATTTGCAGGAATTAAATGGTCTCTTTATTTTGTTTCCTCACCACGCCCCTATCTCTGATCCATAAAAGAATCTGACATCCAGCCCTGACAGATGGTTATTTTGAGGTGCTAGCCTGCCATCTTCTTGGTTAACCAGCTCCCGAATAAAGTCCCTTCCTGGTCTTAACATCTCGTCTTGGATTCATTGACTTATCTTGCCATGAGCAATGTGAGCTTGGACTCTGTAACAAACCGGCTTGCAATGCAGAAGCCACAGGAGATGTGGATTGGATCCCTGGGTGGGAAGATCCTCTGGACGAGGGCACGGCAACCCACTCCAGTTTTCTTGCCTGGAGAATCCCATAGACAGAGGAGCCTGGCGGGCTACAATCCATAGGGTTGCAAAGAGTTGGTCATGACTGAAACAACTTAGCACACATACAACTACAGGCTTCACAGGGCCTTCAAGACACTGTATAACCTAGACTTTGCTGTCTTACATGTTGTGGTCTCCCAGCTGCCACTATGTGGAGAATTAGAGGCTCCTAGTCCTCTGTGTAGGAGAAGGCAGTGGCACCCCATTCCAGTACTCTCGCTTGGAAAATCCCATGGACGGAGGAGCCTGGTGGGCTGCAGTCCATGGGGTCGCTAAGAGCACAACTCAGCGACTTCACTTTCACTTTTCACTTTCATGCATTGGAGAAGGAAATGACAACCCACTCCAGTGTTCTTGCCTGGAGAATCCCAGGGACGGGGGAGCCTGGTGGGCTGCCGTCTATGGGGTCGCACAGAGTCGGACACGACTGAAGCGACTTAGCAGCTGCAGCAGCAGCAGCAGTCCTCTGTGTACCAGCTACAGTGGCCTTTCAGTTTCTTTCTATACCAGCTTCCTCTAGTCTAAGAACCCTCTCCTATTGACCTGAAATGCATTTCTCCTCTTCTTTGTCTGGCTCATCCTTACTTGGGGAATGACCTGACCTATCAGACTGGATTAGGCCTTCAGGTTATCTGCTCTCATAGCACTCTAGTTTTTACCCATTACAACTGTATCTAGTTTCTTGTGGGATTATTTTTGCACTGTCTCCCCTACAAAACTGTAAGCTCCCTAGAAGGGATTTTTTTTGCAGGAGGAGCTGTACCACATGACATGCCAGGATCTTAGTTCCCTGACCAGGGACTGAACCTGTGCCCTCTGCAGTGGAAGCGTGGAGTCTTAATCACTGTTCTGCCAGGGAAGTCCCCATAGACTGGATCTTGTCTGTCTTGTTTATCCCCCTACTGCCAATGGCAAGCACAAGGTGTTACATATTAATACATATTTGTTGAATGAGTGAAGCATATGGAGTTTGTTAGCTGGCCTACTGTTAAACAGTGACAGATCTAAGACTTGAAGTAGAGCCCAAGCTCTCACCACCATGCAGACCATCACTGTTCAAGTTTGCAATAGAAGCATATCAAAGGCCATGCAGAAATTGCTAGAGAACTTAAATCGGTTCTTTTTCCTCCTCACCCTCTTTCCCCCCTCTCTTTCTTCTTTCCTTCATCCCTCCCTTCTTTCTTCCCTGCCTCCCTCCCTGTCTTTCTCTTTCTTTTATAAGATTTGGAAGGGCTGTTAGAGGTCATCTTGTCCAACCTGCACGTTTCACAAATGACAGAGCTGAGGCTAGACTAAATTGCCTGCCCAAAGGCTACAGTTATTGGCAGACTTAACAGGCAACTTTAGCTTTTATGGTGGGCATCATTCTAGCAAAATCAATGGAGATCTAATTTATTTCAATCTTGTTTACCCAATATCTATTTGGTGTAACCAGGTTAGTCTCATCATTGACGTGGACACATGTTTTTGCTCATTTCTGCCTCAGTAGCATGACCCACACACTGGTCCCTTTGCCTAGGATTTATTCCTTCTTTCCAACCTATGTATTAATACCATTGAATTTTATTAATCCTTCAAGCCTCAGCTCAGTTTTCACCCACTTCATGCAGACTCCCCTGCCCATCCCGGCTCATTGTCATGTCATACAGCAGTCTGTATCACTCCATACAGCAGTCTGTATCGCTCATTTGGTCTATAATCACACATTAACATGTATTTTTATTTAAATATTCTCAGGTGTTTTTTCTTCTTCTCAGACTGCCCTTCCCCAAGCTCATCAAAGGCAGGAAACCATATCACATAGTGTGCTTCTTTTCTAATCCTTCTGATTTCTAGAAAAGCATTGGGCATATGGTGGACATTCAAAGAATAATTCTTGAATGCATGAATGAATAAATGATGTAAACAAGAAAAAATGAAATGGTAAACTCTGCCATCTTGTGGCTATTGGTCTTTAGTGCTGCCATTTTCACAGCGTTTTTCAACGTTGAAATTAGAAAAGTGGCACATGGTGAGGAAGAAAGGTGATGGTGGCGAAGTGGGGACGTTTCTTTCTTTTTTTTTCTCAGTGTATCAGCAGAATGGTCACTGAAATGTTTTATAAGAGAAAAAACCAAACCAAAAGCCAAACTAACTGTGTACTTAAGTACGGAACATAGACGTAGAGAATAGTGATTGGATTTCCTCCATGCTTAGAAAGGGACAAGTAACAGAGTCTATCCCAACACGTTCAATAGTCCAGAGTGCTGATCCGATGACCCACCTGCTTATTTAGGGGGTCTGTGAAGAGACCTTCCACAACAGTCATCTGGTGAAGAAAATTTCTGCCTTGGAGTTAACCATTCTTGGATGTAGTCTGAGTTCTGCTGAGCAACAACCTCTCTTGTCTGTCTTCTTATCAGTTAATTTACTGCGCAATTTCATCCCAGGGCTGTTGTGAGGCTCTGTGAGATTACAGGCAGGAAAATTCTTAGGAGTTTAAACAAAGTGATATATATCTTTAACATTTCCATAAAAAGAGAAATAATGTTTATACTGTACATTTATATAGCACCTAAATGATTGTAAAGTGCCTTTACAGCCATTATTTATTTTCAGTCTAAGGTAGTAGGCAGGCAGGCTTTATTGCTCTCAATTTAAGATGAAGTTCAGAGTAACCGAACACACATTGAGGACATGTTACATGCCAGGTATGGTGATTGGCGCTTTCTAATTTCAGTTAGAGAAATTCAGTGAGTTGCCCAAGATCTCCTGTTGTCTGATTCCTTTCTGGGTACATTTGCATTTAACTCTCTCTCTTTTGTAGAATGAAACACTTTTCTTCCTGTTAAAAATATTTAAGTTCTCTAAAGCAGGTGTACCCAAAAGCACTTGGTGTGGGTTACTGTTCTCTAGTTAAGGCAGTGATGCTCAGCCCTGGTTGTAAATGTTGTAAATTTTGTAATTTGTAAAATGTTGTAAATTAACATCTCCTGGAGGGTTAAAACAATTACTGGTGTCCTGGCCCCACAACAGAGTAGTTACATTAGAGTCTGAGGACAAAGCCTGGGAAAAAGTGTCTTTCTCTTTTCCTAAAAAGTTTATTTATTTTTGGTTGTGCTGAGTCTTCGTTGCTGCGAGGTCTTTTCTCTAGCTGGGAGGAGTGGGGTTATTCTTTAGTTGTGGTTCATGGGCTTCTCATCGCAGTGGCTTCTCTTGTTGTGAAGCACAGGTTCAGTAGTTGCAGCTCCTGGGTTCTAGAGAGCAGGTTCAGTAGTTGTGGTGCATGGGCTAAGTTGCCCTGCGACATGTAGGATCTTCCTGGATCAGGGATTGAACCTGCATCTCCTGCATTGGCAGGAGAATTCTTTAACACTGAGCCCCCAGGGAAGCCTTTTTCCTTCTCTTTTTTTTCCTCTTCTCTCTTAAAGCTAATTCTAAGGTGCAGCCTCGGTTGAGAACCACATTGCTATAGCAGAAAGGCAGACTCAACATTCTAAGACTCAGTCCAACTTTCTCAGAGACTGGTCATGGCAAACATCAAGAGCCTTCAATGTAGAAGAGGGAAGGGGAGTAAAGAAACATCTTAGAAATGTCATTTGTTGAATCTGATGTAAGTTGTGGAAGAGAACTGAACAGCAGTGACACAGGCAAACGATTAGAGCTAAACAAGAACCAGGAAATAGAGGACATGGATTTCACTTTGGGGTAGAGAGAGGGTGGCAGACATCTCCTCACCTCAGAAGAGCAGATATTTTAAGTCCCTATTCATTCCTTCATTCATAAATCAAGTGTTTACTGAGCCCCTCCTATGTGTCAGGCACTATTCTGGGTACTGGGGATATAGCCGCGAGCAAGCCAGATCCAGAGTTTAGAATCATGGGACTTTCATCCTAGCTGTGGGTGCAGGGGAATAGTTCTGCCATGGTGTTCCGGTGACCTTGAATGTTTCCAAACAGGCCACATAGTCGAGGCTCAGGTGGTCTCTATCAAGTCTTAGAGGACTGCTCTGTAATCCTCTTGGGAACATGGCAACATAAGCAATATTGTGAAGAGCTATTACAAGACCATTTCACATCTATCTCCCTATCTTGTAGGAGGCTGCCATGAAACAGTTTCTCATCGGCCTTACTGGTTCCGGTGAGGCATAGAGCTTTTCACCATCATGGACACGGTTCCCATCAGTATAGCGCCAGTATAAGCTGTTTGGCTATAGTTTAGGGTTGGCTCCTCTGCAGCCGAGTGACCCACTGCATGTCATCTGTTATCTGGCCCTTCTAATTCAATGTCATCCTGTGGGACTAGGGACATGGGGTTCTGATACCATGAGGCTCTGGCTTTTGCTGCCTGTGTAAGTAATAAACTGTCTATATCCATCTGGGCTCATTGTCTTCCAATTGACTGAATCCATGGAAGTGTAGTCAGTCAACTTAGCAGCTGCCAATGGACTGCTGCTTAGGGTCTGCTTGATAGTAGGGACAAACCCATACCAATTAGACCATAAGACAAAATTATTACAAATTGTGATGAATACAATGACTCATAAAATGTCAGCTCTATGTGAACTTAGAAATCACCTAAACATTGGAGAGAATGAACAAGCCTTACACATGAATTCCAATTAACAAATGTTGGAAAAAATGAGAAAAATACAAAATCATCATCAGATAAATATCAACATCATAATTGTGGATAAAATGGATGCTAATATTAGTGGCAAAAACTTGAGAAGAAATGGGATATTGGTGTCATCTAAATGCATCACAAAGAAAAATAGTAACTGTACAGTGAAGAAACCCAGTCCCTTCTTTTCATTCGAGAGGGAACATTTGGGGGTTAGATAAGGAATGGAGTCCTGGCCCAGGAATAGTTCATCCTGGGTCTTCTTGTGTGGATCAACCTGATGGTCACCTCCCTAGTTCTAGGCTGTATAATTAGATTGGAAAAACTCAGCAGTTGGCAGAACCCTCATATTGGTTCCTTGACTAGTAGGGTAGGAACTGTTGTGGTAGGAAAGGTCAAACAGAAACCTCAGAAACTCTTCACTTCCACATATCAAGATAATAGATAAGTAAATAAAATTTAAAAATGTTTGCATCCGAGGGAGAATTGCAGAATTTAGTGCTCTCAGCGACTTACACAGTGCAGTTGCCATCAGATTCCTGTGTTGTCCCTGAAAAATAAAAACAGGTGGATCATGGCAGGTGACAAAAGGAAGCACCAGAAATTTTACTAGGTAGTAATACCAACTGCTATGTCAAACACGGTATCATCACTAGAGCAGATGAACACTGTGGCTACTAAGCTAGTGACTTTTATTTTCCATACCCATTAGAAGGCAGATCAGAAAGTTTCTGCTGACACGGTATGGCTATATGTGTCATACATGTGTATTCAGTCCGTATGCTGAATGCTAATATGTGCTGCCTAGATCTCCTTTCAGCAATGAAGATGTTATTCCCCTCAGCTGCTGAGAGTGCACCTGGAAGATGGCCTTCAGGTGTCCCCTTTCCTTAGAGATGGATTACCTCAGCTAAAGAAAACTCCTTCAGTCAAGATCATACCTCCTTCCAAGGGGAGCCTACATCTGATGAGTAGTCAATGCAGGGGTGTAGAGGCCCAGCCTTCTTTTTTTTTTTTTATTTTTAAATTTATTTTAATTGGAGGCTAATTACTTTACAATATTATGGTGGTTTTTGCCATACATTCACATGAATCAGCCATGGGTGTACATGTGTTCCCCATCCTGAACCCCACTCCCACCTCCCTCCCCATCCCATCCCTCAGGGTCATCCCAGAGCACCAGCCCTGAGCACCCTGTCTCATGCATCAAACCTGGACTGGCGATCTATTTCACATTGATTATGTACATGTTTCAGTGCTATTCTCTCAAATCATCCACCCTCGCCTTCTCCCACAGGGTCTAAAAGACTGTTCTTTACATCTGTGTCTCTGTTGCTGTCTCGCATATAGGGTCATTGTTACCATCTTTCTAAATTTCATATATATGCGTTAATTTACTGCATTGGTGTTTTTCTTTCTGGTTTACTTCACTGTATAGTAGGCTTCAGTTTCATCCACCTCATTAGAACTGATTCAAATGTATTCTTTTTAATGGCTGAATAATATTCCATGGTGTATATGTACCACAGTTTTCTTATCCATTTGTCTGCTGATGGGCATCTAGGTTGCTTCCATGTCCTGGCTATTGTAAACAGTGCTGCAATGAACATTGGGGTGCACGTGTCTCTTTCAGATCTGGTTTCCTCAGTGTGTATGCCCAGAAGTAGGATTGCTGGGTCATATGGCAGTTCTATTTCCAGGTTTTAATGAATCTCTACACTGTTCTCCATAGTGGCTGTACTAATCTGCATTCCCACCAACAGTGTAAGAGGGTTCATTTTCTCCGTACCCTCTCCAGCATTTATTGTTTGTAGACTTTTTGACAGCAGCCATTCTGACCGGCGAGAGATGGTACCTCATTGTGGTTTTGATATGCATTTCTCTGATAATGAGTGATGTTGAGCATCTATTCATGTGTTTGTTAGCCATCTATATGTCTTCTTTGGAGAAGTGTCTGTTTAGTTCTTTGGTCCATTTTTTGATTGGGTCATTTCTTTTTCTGGAATTGAGCTGCAGGAGTTGCTTGTATATTTTTGAGATTAATTCTTTGTCAGTTGCTTCATTTGCTATTATTTTCTCCCATTTTGAAGGAGACCCAGCCTTCTTAATCCAGTTTGGGACAACCAGTCATTCTATTTCTAGAACCTACCATGGAATAGACTGAGGCCTTCATTGGGACTGCATTATAACTTCACTGACCAATGCTGTTTCGTCTACTGCCTTTCCATAGCTGTCGTTGAGCCTGAGGGTACACCCTAATTAACATCTCATGCACTAGTTCCTATCTCAGAGTCTGTTTCCTGGGGAACCCAGGCTCTGTGATAGTTTGGTGCCAGAAGTGGCCTGCAGAAGCAAGTGTTATGGGATTTTGGACCTGGATCACTGCCGGGGTGGCATGGAAGACTTTATACTGGTGGTGGATTGAGCATGGCTATTCCCTGACACAAGTAGCAGTGAGGTTAAAACTTTTGTTAGTGGAAGGGAATATATTAGCTATTGGCTTCTCAGACATTTAAGAAATATGGGGAGACTAGTACTCTATAAAAGAATAGAATTTTGTGGTTATTCTAAGTTTGATTGACACGCTGGAAAAGGATGACAAAAAGCTAATAGCAATTAGTTGGCAATTTAAAGTTAAGTGTGAAAGTCGTAGAAATCCTTGGTAGGGTATAAAGAGGCTCTCACTCAAGCAGCAGAAGGACCAGGTCCAGGACTTAATCATAAGAGTAGTCAGTCTCCAAATGTAGTTCGAGTCCCAACTAAGGCAGATCTGCTATGCCGAGTCAGGGCTGCGCCTGGGAAAGAATGAGATCCTGACATCTGACAGAGGGACTTCTGGGGCTTGAAAACCTTGGATTTCCAGATTTCCTTGACCCTCTGAGCCTGTCAGTGGCCCAGTCCTCCCTATTAAGAGCTAACATGCCTCATTTGCTTGAACACATTACAAAGGCCTCTCCCTTACAAGACAACATGTGCCTGCCCCCTCTCAGGGTTTGTCCTCCCACCCCCGACTTTGCACCTCCTTGACAGCAGACCAATAACTAGGGTTAAATCACCATGGAACCCAATTGGGAATGAGCTATGCTGATGAGATACAAAAGGGACAATACCCTGATAAGACTGCTGCCTCTGTCACAACATGTACCAGCAGGAACTGGGGCATGAGGTATGAGCAAGGATTTTTGCTGAACTAAGGCAGAAGGGGTAGAACACAAATTTAGATAAAAGATAGTTTATACATATAGGAGAATTTTCCTGGGATATAGGATTTACCCCCCTAGCAAGGACCCTGAAAGATGATATAAACACACCTAGAAGGTTGAATCCTAAAAGCATGGAAAACAGGTTGGTTGATAACTTTGAGTAGAAATGCCTGAACTTCCATGACAAACAGTGGCTGAGAAGGCTCAGAATGGAGCCTAAGATATGGGGCCAGAAGATCCACTGGAGAATATTGTACCAGAGGACTCAGGGGACACACTGTTCACCAAGGCCACAAGAAATGTGTTGGTGAGAGGGCCCCAGCATTGCTAAGAAGTTCATGTGCAGGCCCAGGTGGATAGTAGGAGAGGCAATCACAGAGTTAGGCTCATAAGTAGCAAAGGGGTGATGGGAAAACTGAAGTAATAGAGGCCAGGTGGTTTTGCTCAACTGCCAGGAGCTAGGTGGATACAACAGTCATAATAACAAGCTAGGTCAGAGTAGCAGCCAAGGGGACCTGATCCAGTGGGAACTGTGGAGGTGGTTCATATTGTATGATATCCCTGGGAGCAAAATAGATGGGCTGGCAACAGGACACCGCTCAATCTGCAAAATCAAAAGCAATCAAGGTTGAATGAACAGGGCGCTGAGAGCAGTTGCTCCAATACAAAGCCATGACTGTTTGCTGAGTTTCTGGACTTGAGCCAGTTTTCAGACCTGAAACTCAGGGACTAAATGGGAGTCCAAGTCTTCAGGTAAGAAGGACCCTGCAGAACAGTCCAAGGTATATCTCACCACAATACATATACTGCAACTATATGTAGTAATGATTCCTTCAGTCCTTTCCCAAAGGGACCCATGTCTGTTTATTGGGTAACTCAAAGTTTTGAGGACTGTTGGGTTGATGGGCATGCAGGTACAAAAGACCTTTTCCACCAGTTGGGGGAGGGGGACTCTGTAGTGCAATTTATACTCCAGACAATCTCTGTGGGATCAGATTGAAGCTAGTCTCCAGCTAAATCCAAATTCTTGCCTAGCTTTCCCTCCTGGTTTGATAGAGTGCCTATCTTACTCCCTTCTCCCGGCTATCCAGATGAATCACATGCACAAGAACCCTTGTCTCAGGCCCTGCTTCTAGAAAGTCCAACCTAAGACAAACTGTGTCTGTTCATACTTGGAAGATTCATAGTAATCCATAGGATGTTAGTGCCCTGGTACATTTCACCATTCTCCAAGTGATGAACTTATCTAGTCTTTTTCTCTTGCAAACAGCGCTTCACTGAACATCCTTGCATCTGACTCTACATATCCCATATGTTCTCAAACCTCTCATGTGAACTGTCTTCAGAAATGCTCCACTAGGATTTCAGGTAGTCCCAAGAGGGCTATGAATATTAGTTTTGTGGACTGTGGTTATAGTCCATGAAACAAATTACCTAAAGTAAATCATAAAGGAGCCCATGAATTACAGAGTTACACAAAGGTATTCACAAAGCGTTGCAGATCAGGGAAATGAAAAGGAAGAAGGATGGTTGGAGAAATAAGTTGAGTTAGTGAGAATAGCCCAGAAAGACTTTGAGGAAGTGGTTAGATTTAAGTAGTATTTAGGTGTATTCTTACTAGAGGAAAATAAGAATATTGGGGTTAGGTAGGATTAAATGGGAAACACAGGCTTGAATGTTCTGGTTGATTAAGAGAAGGAAGAGATGAGGCAAGGGACAAAAGTGAGGATCTTTAAGTGTAGTATTGGAAATTACAACCAAAATGACTAAACTCAACAGGTGCACCTAGGAATGAACTATTAATGAATACAAATGCCTAAGGGTAATTTTTTCGTGAACTTATTTCCTGTAGTGCTTTTCTGAAAGAACACCATGCTCCTTGCTAAGCTTATTTTCTTTGTTCTAATCATCACTCTTTCCTCACTTCCTGCCTTCATTGCCAAGATCCAGGAGGCAAAGACAGATAGGCAAGAGAGCATGTCACAGACCATAAGAGGACAAGCCGTATGACTTGGGAGTCCAAACAAAGGCTGAGGCACAGAAATCCTGCCTTGGCTATGCTGTAACCCAAATGAGTCACCTGGGCCTATTTTTTTTTTTTTTAAAGTATCCATTAATATGGCCATGTCCATTTTGTGATTGTTCCATTTCATGGTGTTCCTATGATATTCTGCTTTTATATATATTTATTTGGCTGTGCTGGGTCTTAGTGGCAGTATGTGGGATCTTTTATTTGAGACATGAGAACTGTTGGTTGCGGCATGTGAGCTCTAGTTCCCTGACCATGGATTGAACCCAGGGCCCCTTGCACTGGGAGCATGGAGTCTTAGCCACTGGTCCACCAGGGAAGTTCCTGACATGTTGCTTTTACTCCCATAATATCACTGTTTTCATTCTGATTTGCATTATCATTAAGTTAATTATTATTCTGAGGTTACAAAGTTGTGGCATACGGGATACCTTTGGCCCGCAGATGTGCTGCATTAAGCTATTGTGTGTTCACATTTGAAAAGACAGTTGCCAATATTTCAAAAATGGGAGGGTTCAAACAAAAATCTGGATTTCTGAATTCTGGAAAAACAGAACCTGGCACCTAGAGCCCCCATTTCTTCATGACCATGACTGACTGGAACTGAGCAGTGGCTACCCTTATTATCAACTTGACATTGAATCTGAAAGTCTGTTACTGTTTTTTATGGAACAAAACTGACATTGTTGCTCTTCTAGCAACATTAAGAATGTGAAGTCTTCTATAAAAACTGGGAAAACAATAGCTAGACTGAGAGGGGAGAGGACTGTGGTGGTTCAAGAATTAAAGGACAGGAGTGGGCTGAAGACTAGGTTAGGTTAGGAATGGAGAGCTTGGACAAAACTGCTGAGATGGCAGAGGGAGAAAGTGAGGAGGTTATTTGGTCGTTTCTCTTACGAGGCTTCTTAGGAGGAAACCACTCCTAGGGCATATGGTGCTATTTCTCTGCCTTTAACTGAAATTTTCATTGAGTGCCTACACTGTACCAGACACTGGGGGATACAGTCCTGAATAAAGGAGACATAGCCCCTGCTCTCCTGGAGTTCACTGTTGACTGGGAGAGCCAGACATTAATAAATACAATACTATGAGGGAAAGTTAGAAGGTGCTAAGAAAATCAGCACTAAAGAAACTTTTCCTCAAGGTCCATCCAAGTTGTCACAAATGCCCTTTTCCATGGATGAAAAATACTCCATTGTGTGTGTGTGTATACACTCCATTGTATGTGTATTATATATATATATATACATATATATTCATACTACATCTTCTTTATCCTTGAGGATATTAGGCTAAGTGAGAGAAATCAAACAGAGAAAGACAAATATTGTGTGATCTCACTTATATGTGGAATCTAAAAAAGTCAAACTCTTTTTTATTTTTTGACCACTCTGCATCATGTGGGATCTTAGTTCCCTGACCAGGGATCAGACTCGTGTTCTCTGCATTGGGAATGCAGAGTCAACCATTGGACTGCCAGGGAAGTCCTCTTTCTTTTTTGATTCAATTAATCAATTGTTGGGCTGACCACAAGGGTGTGGCTGTTCCTTTTTAGTTGAAGTATAGTTGCTCTGCAATATTATGTAAGTTATAGGTATACAATATAGTGATTCACAATTTTTAAAGATTCTACTCCATTTATAGTTATTATATAATGTTGGCTGTATTCCCCAAGTTGTATAATATATCCTTGTAGCTTATTTTATACCTAATTGTTTGCACCTCTTACTCCCCACTCCTATATTGCCCCTTTCCTTTTACTTCTCCCCACTGGTAGCCACTAGTTTATTCTCAATATTTGTGAGTCTGTTTTTTTTTTTTGTTATATTTACTAGTTTGTTGTGTTTTTTAGATTCCACATTTAATTGATATCATAAGGTATTTGTCTTTTTCTGTCTGACTTACTTTACTTGGTATGATAATCTCTAGGTCCATCCATATTGCTGCAAGTGGCAATATTTCACGTATTTCATGGCTGAGTAATATTCCATTCATCTGCTAATGGACACTCAGGTTGCTTACATAACTTGGCAATTGTAAATAATGCTGCTATGAACACTGGGTTGCATGAATCACTTTGAATTAGTGTTTTTGTTTTCTTAAACAAATAAAACCCTTAAAAGTAGAGAGTAAAATGGTGGTTACCAGGGGCTGGAGGGTGGGAGGACTAGAAAGATATTGTTTAAGGATGCAAGCTTGCAATTAGTAGTAAATAAGTCCTGGAGATCTAATGCACACTACAGTGAATATAGACAAGACTGAATTACAATCACTACACTTGCTAAGAGACTCAAACTTAATTATTCCAACCACTAAAAGAATGATAATTATGTAACATGATAGAGGTGCTAATTTTTGCTATGATCATATAAATGCATTAAATTAATTAAATTAACATGTTGTACACCTTAAAATTATACAGTGTTGTAGGTCAAATATATTTCAATTTAAAAAAGGAAAAATGTTCTAATCTAGGGGAACGTTTCCTTGTGGAAAGACACTTGGATTGGGGCCTGAAGTAGATAGGAGTTAGTAGGGCAAAGAGGAGGAAATAGAGCTTTACAAACAGAGGGAACAGCATGTGCTAATACCACAAAACAGGCAGGAGTGAGGCACCACCAAAGACCTGAGAGAAGGTCTTGTTTCAGAGAGGAGAGTGGCTGGCAAGGAGGCTGGAAACATCACAATGCCACTGCACAGCCTTGGAGTTGGTGGAAAGGAGTCTGGGTCTTCAGAGCAGTGGGGGTCACTAAGAGGTTGAAAGCAAAGTGCACCATAATACAAATTTTGTTTTAATACTTCAGCCACCTGGCAGTGAGTCCCTGTCTAGGGAAGGCTTATCATTCACCCCTCTTTTTTTGTGGTTAAAGCAGCTAAACGTTTTTCCCATAGAGGGTTTAAACATTTTTTTTCACTCAGAAATATTAATCACAGCACAGATTTCTCACCACTGTGGACAATATGCCTTTTGGAAGATCTAAGTCCAGGGAAAAACTCCACTCTTGTCTGGCTAACTGGCCATATTGAAACCAATGGGAGTGAGGAGAGGTGTATTTTTCAATCTTGCCAATTACTTTTAAAATTTAGAGGAGTACAAACAAAATCATTTTATTAATGAAGTCCTGCTCATTTGCCCTTGGATGTATTTTTCCTACATGTCTCTGCCATCCTAACCTCCCAACTACAGCGCTTTTTCAGGTCCTTATTACCCACATGTGAATCATGGTCCCCTCACTATGCACCCTACCCATCTTCCAACTATTACATGCTTAAGCTGGGACCCAGCAGTCATTTTCCCCCTTCTAGAAGGCCCGCCTATCCCATCATCACATTACTCTGCAGCTCAGGAAACCCTGACAGCTCTCCCACTGTCTACAGCAGGATTTCTAAAGTGTGGTCCATGACTCTGCTCAAATATATGTATTTGCTTTCATATACACAAAACATCTCTGGAAGGATATAGAAAGAACTGAAAACATTAATTGCCTTCAGGGAAGGGAATGAGTGTCTTGGGACCTGGTGGGAAGAAGATTTTCTTTATATAATCCTTTATACTTCCTGAATTTTGAAACCTGTGACTTTTAGGATTTTTAAAATGAAAAAAATATGTGTTTTTTTTAAGAAGTGTGTGTGTGTGTTAGTTTCTCAGTTGTGTCCGACTCTTTGCGACCCCATGGACTGTAGCCTGCTAGGTTTCTATGTCCAAGGGATTCTCCAGGCAAGAATACTAGAGTGGATTGCCATGCCCTTCTCCATTAAGAAGTATGCTGCTGCTGCTAAGTCACTTCAGTCGTGTCTGACTCTGTGCGACCCCATAGATGTCAGCTCACCAGCCTCCCCCGTCCCTGGGATTCTCCAGGCAAGAACACTGAAGTGGGTTGCTATTTCCTTCTCCAATGCCTGAAAGTGAAAAGTGAAAGTGAAATCGCTCAGTCACATCCGACTCATAGCGACCCCATGGACTGCAGCCTACCAGGCTCCTCCATCCATGGGATTTTCCAGGCAAGAGTACTGGAGTGGGGTGCCATTGCCTTCTCTGATTAAGAAGTATATATACATATAAAAGAAGTATGGTTCATGACTACATGAGTTGCTAGGGCTGCTGTAACAAAAGACCACAGATTGAATGGCTTAAACAATAGAAATTTGTTTTCTCATAGTTCTGGAGGCTAGAAGTCTAAGATCAAGGTGTCAGCAGGTTGGTTTCTGCTGAGGCCTGTCTCTTTTACTTGCAAATGGCCATCTTCTTGCTGTGTCCTCATGTGACCTTTTCTCTGTGTGTGCATATTTCTGATGTCTTTTTTGTGTGTCCAGATTTCCTCTTCTTAAATGGACACTTGTCAAGGTGGATTACGGCCTACTCTAACAGCCTCATTTTATCTTAATCACATCTTTAAAAGTCCTACTTCTAAGTAACAGTTACATTCTGAGGTACTGGGGGGTTAGAGCTTCAACATATGAATTTTGGTGTGTGTGCGTGCTCAGTGGTATCTGACTCTTTGCGACCTTATGGACTGTAGCCCGTCAAGCTCCACTATCCTTGCGATTCTCTAGGCAAGAATACTGGAAAGGGTTGCCATTTCTTCCTCCAGGGGATCATCCCTACCCATGGATCAAACCTGAGTCTCCTGTGTCTCCTGCATGGCAGGTGAATTCTTTACCTCTGAGCCACCTGGGAAGTCTATGAATTTTGTGGGGGGAGCACAGTTCAGCTCATAGCAATGTGCACTAGAGCCATGTGCACTAGAAACATCTGTAGTGCTTGTTGAGAATGCTGAGAATCCTATGCTTCATCCCAGATCCACTGATTCAGAATCTACTTATCATGAGTCTGAGGTCACATGGGTTGTTCGATTCTAGAAGCCCTCAGTTTGGCAGGACTTCACATTCTGTCCTCATCAAAGTACTTGTGTCTGTGGGGAAGTCATGCTTCCTCGCTTTGTTCTTATCAGTCCTTGGAAGGAGGAATTCCACTCTCATTCCACTTCTATTAGCCACTTGGCCCCTGATATGCACAGGGCTTACCAGGTGGCTCAGTGTTAAGGAATCCGCCTGCCAAGCAGGAGGCACGAGTTCAATCCCTGGGTCAGGAAGATCTTAGTGACTAAACATCAACCCTGGTACCCACACTACCTCTACTTTATAAGACTGAATGTATCAGCCCATCCAATTTCCACAAGATCAGAGGTATGTACTACTGTCCACTCTGGTTCACTTGCTTTAAATGGAACTCACATTTTTACATATGTGGGAACATCAATAATAATAGGAATACTATCCAACATTTATTAAATGCTACTATGTTTCAGGAATTATGTTATAATTTTATATTATCTCAGTTAATACTTACAATAGTCACTCAGTTGTGTCTGCCTCTTTGCGACCCCATGGACTATAGCCCTCCAGGCTCCTCTGTCCATGGGATTTCCCAGGCAAGAATACTGGAGTAGTTTGCCATTTCCTTCTCTGGGTGATCTTCCTGATCCGGGGATTGAACCTGGGTCTCCTGCATTGCAGGCAAATTCTTTACTGACTGAGCCACCAGGGAAGCCCAATATTTACAATAAAGCTATGTAATTAGTTACAGTCATCTCCATTTTACAAACAAAAAAGTAAGATCAGAGAGGTTAAGTAAGTTGGTGAAGGTGGCATAGCTAGTAAATGGCAGACTCTGGACTCTAACCCAGGCCTACGTGTATGCTCAAGTCCGACTCTTTGCAACCCCAAGGACTGTAGCCCACCAGACTCCTCTGTCCATGTAATTTTCCAGGCAAGAATACTGGAGTGGGTTCCTATTTCCTTCTCCAAGGGATCTTCCTGAGCCAGGGATCGAACCTGTCTTTTATGTCTCCTGCTTTACAGGGGTATTGTTCACCATTGAGCCACCTGGAAGCCCAGGCCTCTATACCTCTAAAGTCCCTGTCTTTCTATCATGATGGGGATTTTTGCCTCTAAGTCCATGAGAAATATTGGTCTGTAGTTTTCTGTTTTTGTTCTGGTTTTCGTATCGGGATAATGCTGACCTCATAAAATGCACTGGGAATTGTTTGTTCCGCTACTATTTTTCTGACAGAGATTGTGTAGCATTGATGTTATTTTTTCTTTAAATGTTTAGCAGTAAAACCATCTGGGAATAAAGATTCCTTTTTTTTGGAAGGTTTTAAAAAATATGACTTCAACATCTTTAATAATTATAGAAATATTCATGTTATTTCATCTTGGATGAATTTCCATATTTGTGTGTTTTGCAGAATTTTCCTACTTAAGTTGTCAAATTTGTTTATAGAACTCTTTGTAGTACTTTATTTTCCTTTTAATGAGCGAAGCATTTCTATTGGTAGTCTTTCATTTCTGGTATTGGTAATTTATGTCTTATCTTCCTTCCTTTTTAAAAAATTTTTTTTTTTAATTTACTTATTTGTTTGTACCGGGTCTATAGTTGTGGCATGCGGGATCCAGTTCCCTGACGAGGGATCGAACCCAGGCCCCCTGCATTGGGAATAAGGAGTCTTAACCACTGAACCACGAGGGAAGTCCCTTATCTTCCTTCCTTTATCAGCCTGTGTCATGCTTATTACTCTTATTGATCTTTTAAATTAATTAGCTTTGATTTTCATTTGTCTTCTGTATTATTTTCTATTTTCAATTTCTTTAGTTTTTCCTCTTTGTATTCTTTCTTCAGTTTTCTTTGGATTTATTTCATTCTTCTTTTTCTAGTTTCTTAAGGTGGGAGTTTATATTGTTTATTTGAGACTTCTCATCTTTAAAAATATTTATTTATTTATTAATTTTTGGCTCTGTTGGGTCTTTGTTGTTGCATGGGCTTTCTCTAGTTGTGGCAAGCAGAGGCTACTCTCTAGTTGTGGTGTGAGGGCTTCTCATTGTGGTGGCTTCTCTTGCTGTGGAGCACAGACTTTAGGTGCAAGGGCTTCAGTAGTTGAGGCTCGTGGGCTCAGTAGTTGTGGCATATGGGCTTAGTTGCCATGTGACCTGTGGGATCTTCCTGGACCAGGGATGGAATGGGTATCCCCTGTGTTGCTAGGTGGATTCTTAACCACTGGATCACCACAGAAGCCCTTCCTCTTTTCTAATTTAAGTATTCAATGCTATAAATTTCCCTCTAAGGTTGCTTTAGTGGCTTCCCACCATTTTGATGTTTTACTTTCATTTTCATTGTTTCATTATTTAATAATCTAGTTATATTTCTATCTGTTTTCTCTCAGTATACAATTTTGAAAAAAAAAGGTTGCTATTTATTCAAATTTACTTATCTTTTCTTCTGTAATGTCTTATTTGCTTTTAATCCATTAAGTGTACTTTTCATTTCAGATGCTGTAATTGTTCATCTCTTTATAGAGAGTCTTTTTGTGTCTCCTTTTGAATCTTTTCTTATATCTTCCATTCCTCTTCTGTTTGTGCTTGTGTTTTTCTCTACCTTCCTAAACATACAGGGGTATATTTATAATGCTGTTTTAATGTCCTTGTCTGCTATTTCCATCATCTTGGTCATATCTTGATCTCTTTCTATTGACTTTCATCCTGATTCGGGGTCATATTTTCTTGCTTCTTTGTATACCTAGTAACTTTATTTATTTTAAAATATTTATTTGTTTGGCTGTGTTGGGTCTTAGTTGAGGCACATGGGCTCTTCCTCGCAGGTTTGAGATCTTTCATTGTGGTGCCTGGGCTCTTTGTTGTGGCTCACAGTTTTCTCTAGTTGTGGTTCACAGTTTTCTCTAGTTGTGGTATGTGGGCTCTAGAGCATGTAGGTTCAGTAGTTGTGGCATGGGGACTGAGTTGCCCTGTGGCATGTGGGATCTTATTACCCTGATCAAATCCACATTCCCTGCGGTGGAAGGTGGATTCTTAACCACTGGACTACCAGGGAAGTCCCTTTAGTAACTTTAAACTGAATGCAGACATTGTTAGACTTTCATTGTTGGTTGCTGAATTTTGTTGTATTCCTTTAAATAGTGTTGGATTTAATTTTCTGATACAGAGTCAAGCTACTTAGAATTAGCTTGATCCTTTCAAGCCTTGCTTTTAAACTTTGTCAGGACAGGTCCAGAACAGGCTTCAGAATAAGGTTAATTTTGTCCCCCTACTGAGGTACCATCCTTCTGAGGATTCCACTGGATGATCTTTGTATTAGGAGATCTTTCTATTCTGGCTGGTTAGGACAGGAAGTATTACCAGCCTTATGTGAGCTTTGGGAATTATCCTAGTTACTCTTTTCGATGTGTTTCTTTCCCTAGCCCTGGGTATTTTCCTCTCATATCTGTGCAGATGCATACTCAGCCAAAGACTTAAGGGGCCCCTTCTGCATATCTCTAGAGCTCTTTCTCTGTGTAGCTCCTTCCTCTCTGGTAGTGTGACCTACAAATTATAGCTGCCTTGGCTCTTGTGAACACCAGTCTCTGTCTACGCAAGTCAGTGAGAGTGCTGGACTTTGTCTGGGTTCCTTCTTCTTCTACTGCATCTTGGAAACTGCCTCAATGCAGTAACCTGGTGCAGTTGTAGGACTCGCTTTGTTCCCATACACTTGGGGCTTGCAGTCTTTCACTGCTTGTTGCCCAATGTCCTAAAAACATTCTTTCATTTATTTATACAATTTCATAGTTTTTAAGGTGGAAGGATATCTAGTTCCTGTTGCTCCATCTTGGCTGGAAGCAGAATTCAATTAACTGAATTTTAACTTTTGTTTTTCTTATCTTGCTATGTTTAGTTTGGGCTTCCCTGGTGGCTCAGAAATAAAGAATCTGTCTGCAATGTAGGAGATCTGGGTTTGATCCCTGGGTTGGGAAGATCCCCTGGAGAAGGGAATGGCAACCCTCTCCAGTATTCTTGCCTGGAGAATTCCATGAACAGAGGAGCCTGGTGGGCTATAGTCCATGGGGTCGCAAAGAGTCGGACATGACTGAGAGACTAACACAACAAAATAACACATGTTTAGCTTTTAGGAAAATAAAGTAAAGAATACAAAACAGACTGTATCAGGAATTTAGTTTAAAAATTAATTTGTAGAGCATGTCCCAGGCTCAGTCCACATTCAGCTGATCTAAGAACTATATTCCCTAGATGTCTAATTTTTCATTATTGATAGCAACGAAATTATGGCCTAAGACTCTTAGGCTCTTGGCCAGTACACAAATACCATGACTCACCCAGAGTCTTTTTACTAAGAAAGGATGAGCTCAAATTTTATCAAAAGATTTTCTAAGGGAGGTGTGGTTGGTTGTGGGGAATAATCCAAAGGGGTTTCTGCGTAACAATTAGTTGCTAGAATATCCTATTGCCCAAAAGAATTGCTCCAAACTTTCCAATTAATATAGGATTTCCTGTACTTGACATTTATTATCCAGTTTATCATCTCCACATATAGTTACTTCTTATCCCCTACTGTTCTTCCTCCTATCAGTGTCTCTTCCCCACAGATGCCATCTTTTTCCTGCCCCCAACATGTCAAAAGCTGAGCTATATATCCACAACTCCTGTTAGGCATGAATCTTGATGCAACTTAAGCTGTACTTTCTACTGGCCTCAGTCATGGTTTCTTTATGGCTGGTTTCCTCACTGACTTTCGAATATGCATTACTCATTTGGAATTTTAAGTCTATGACCATGCTGTTGCTACTTTCTGCAATATCTTTTTGCTGCCACAACTCTTGGCCATTCTTCAAAGGTCAACACAAGTGGCAAGCAGCTGTCTTTGCCCTCAACTCCATCAAATGTGCACCTTTTCAATTTGTATCATTCATTTAGGGACTTAATGCCTTGCCAGGGTTCCTGACACTATAGCTCATGCATACATCTTGTCTCCACAATTACAGTGTAAACTCATGGAGAGTAGAAACTGTTTAGAAGTGTTCTTATCTTTCTTTGTGCTCCAACCCCATTGCCCGCAGTGTCTAGTATTTTGTTATGCTCATGGTAAAATAAGCCCCAAACAATAATTTTTTGAATTTGCAAATTAATGGAGAAATGAAAGAACACTAATGAGAGTGTACTGTATAGCAGAGGGAACTCAGTGCTCTGTGGTGAACTAAATGGGAAGGAAATCCAAAAAAGGGGATATATGTATATGTATATCTGGTTCACTTTTCTGTACAGCGGAAATTAACACAACATTGTAAAGGAACTATACTCCAATAAAAATTGTAAAAAAGCACTCTGAAATCTTTAAAATGAATAATAACAAAAGCTAACATTTATTGGGGCCTCCCTGGTGGCTCAGATGGTAAAGAATCATCCTGCAGAGCAGGAGACATGGGTTCAAACCCTGGATCAGGAAGATCCCCTGGAGAAGGGAATGGCAATCCACTCTAGTATTCTTGCCCAGAAATTCCCATGGACAGAGGAGCCTGGCGGGTTATAGTGCATGGAGTTGCAAAGAGCTGGACACGACTGAGGGACTAACACTTTCACTTTCAACATTTATTAAACACTTACTTTGTGCCAGGTTATTGCTACGGACCATCTTATTGAATTTTTCTATCTTTTTTAGAGGGATCAGCATTTCTTTCTTTTTAAAATATTACAATAAATTCAAGTGGAATAGAATGGTTTTAGCAATTAAATATCTGTATTTCCATCCCTGCATCTACATATATATCTTTATGTCTATATTGGTACCATCTATTTCTGTATCTATCCAGAGTTTGCCATTATATGTTAATTACAAGGGAGAAAAAGATGCCAAGAAGTTGTTTTACATTAGATGCTTTCTTGCCCCGTCCCCAAAGCATAACCATTTCCCTAGCATGCCTAAAAGGAAAACACAGTTGATTTTCACAGCCTGGAGGCTAAACTTAATGAGGGCCAATACTTTAATTCAGAGACCTTGGGAATAGCACATGAGGCTAAAAATTCAACACGGGGTGATGATGGTGGGTGCTCAGAGTCTGGGCACTCTACTTCTGGCTCAGGGGCTTAGTAGGCAACAAAACTTATATAGGTAAAGAATCAATAGGTAAAGAATCCGCCTGCAATGCAGAGACACAGGAGGTGCAAGTTCAATTCCTGGGTCAGGAACATTCTGTGGAGAAGGAAATGGCAACCCACTCCAGTATTCTTGCCTGGAGAATCCCATGGACAGAGGAGCCTGGTGGGCTACAGTCCATGGGGTCACAAAGAGTCAGACATGACTGAGTGACTAAGTACAGCACAGAATAGAAGTAGGAAGGTGAATCAAAGATTGACCTCTGCAGGTATAGAGCCAGAGAAGGAGGTGGGGACAAGGACAGGAGCATATTACACCCAAAACCTCACTTGGGAAATTGAGAGAGACCATTTTCAACTGTCCTTGAGGAAGGAAAGCCAGATGGATAATGGGAGATGCCTTAGGAAGGAAAAGGGGGAAAACGTGGCTGGGAGGGGTCAGCAGTTCGTTCCTTTTTAAGCACGAGGAGAAAGCCTGAGCACCAGGTCTGACCAGTAACTGTCCAATGACAGGACAATGTTCGCAGCTTGGAAATCACGTGGGGGCATGCAGGTCTCTGTCTCTTGGTGCAGGTGTTGGTCTCCAGCCTGGACAGCTTTTGGCTGGAACCCTGTCTCTTTTTCTGTGCCTCTGGCGTTACTGGCAGGTCTAGCCTCTGCCTGGGACTCTTGGCTCTTGGGAAGAGGGGTGGTGGTGGCGGCTTTTCTTCATGGCAGACTGTTCAAAACTGCCAGCTGAACCTCCTCCTTCTCCTACTCCCCTTGGTGAGCAAGGTAGGAGATGTAACATCTTCAACCCCTTTTTGGTTTCTCTTGAAGGACAGGCCTCTGTTTGAAGGGCTCCTATCAGTCAGGAAAATAATTTCTCCTCCTTTTTCTCCTCTTCCTTTCCATCTCTCTTTCTTTCTCCTGCCCCCTCCACCTTTCTTCTTCTGAGTCTCTTGGAGGCGCTCTCTTGGACTTGAGATGGGAGGTGCCGACTCATTGGCACTCTGGTGGCCTGGGCTGCAACCTCTGTTCTATTCAGAGTGAGAAGACTCCCCTTTGCCTATTGATGTTAATCTTTATTTCTTTTCAGGTGGCCATTCTCCTGTCCTTTGGCCTTGGTAGTGGGGTGGGGGTGGAGTAAGTGTTCACATTACTCTAGGGCACCTAAGACCTCTGGGTGTTCATACGGGGGGTAACTGAGGGATACCCAGATCTTCCCCAGATCCAGGCCCTGGAGGGAGTTCATTGTTAGTGGAGTAGTGGGCCTGCATTCCTGAGGGAGTAGCATGCCAGTGGAGGAGGAGCTCCATAATCCTACAACAACTCTAGGAGATAGATAGCTATCAGTGAAGTGAGTGAAGTCGCTCAGTCGTGTCTGACTCTTTGCGACCCCATGGACTGTAGCCTACCAGGATCCTCAGCAGAATACTGGAGTGGGTTGCCATTTCCTTCTCCAGGGGATCTTCCCAACCCAGGGATCGAACCCAGGGATCGAACCCGGGTCTCCTGCATTGTAGGCAGGCGCTTTACCGTCTGAGCTACCAGGGAAGCACATAGATAGCTATGGTCATCCCTTATTTAAGGATCCTAAAACAGTCTCAGAGGAGTTAAGTAACTTGTCTAAGGTCACACAGCTATTGATTAAGAAGGGGTGTCTTTAATTAAAACCCATGTTTGTCTCTAGAGCCTGTGTTCTTGACCAGGATAGGTTAGGTTAACTTGATTTTAAAGCAGTAAAACTATTTGAATGCTGATACTGGCAAATATCACATTTTTTGCTGCTGACTGTGGGTGCCAAAAGATTTCTAAGAGGTATTATTGTCCCCTGCAAATTGTGTACCTTTGTGTACTGGGACTGGGCCACCTACTGTTCAGAAGTCATGGCAGACATAATTAGGGCATCTGAAAGGTTGCCCTAGTTGCCAATTAGCCAAGTTCAAGTCACTGTGTCATGGTCAACCTAGGAAGTGCTACAGGTAGCCCAGTTAAAAGCGAGTGGAGGAGAAACGCCTGTTGAAGCAGAGTTCCTCTCATTGGGTAAGTTTCTTACCAAAGGGTTTCCTGATGAAACTTGTCTGCACTTTCTTTTCTTGAATGAGTCAAGAGGTTAGAATGCCGGCATCTGTCTACCAGCGGAGTCCTGCAGGCCCCTATTGGAAGGTATCAGTCAGAGCTCTCCTGTGAGTGTAATAATTACTAAGCTCTTATTGGAATGGGCTTTGGAAGAACATTTGTTTAAAGGGTTGTATCCTGGGCATTTTTTGCTCCTCCAATGTTATTAAAACACAGTTGCTGTTTTTCCAGTTAGGCAAATGTTAGAAGAAATGAAATATAAACAGAAATTAATTTCTTCTCTCTGACATTTGATTTGCATTAATTCCAAGTTATACTGTGTTCCTTTTAAAGCTCAGTTTAACGAAGTTAATGTGTATATATTTTTCTTTTGAGACTGATAGTAAACTTTAAAACTCATGTTTCTAGGAGAGAGCTATGATGTGACCTGCTTTTTTGGATTAACCCAAATGGTGTATTCTTTTTTTTTTATTTTTTTATTTTTTATTTTTCAGTGGGTTTTGTCATACATTGATATGAATCAGCCATAGAGTTACACGTATTCATTCTTAACTCTGTCTTTTGGGGCAGAAAATAGCAACTATGGAGATCGCTGCATTCAGGGCTTGGTAGAGTTGTGAAGGAGGATGCAAAAGTTGCTGTTGGTGCTTCTCCACTTCTTCAGCCATTTTTCCCCACTCCCCCATTCCTGCCTCAGCTAGTTTGTGCCCAGATACTGCACACTCTGCCCCACTTCCATGGCAGTGTGCCCACCCTCTTCTCCCTCCCCTTTTTAAGAACTTCATTCTCATCCAAATGTCCTCCCTCAGGACCTCCTACTCCATCCCCTGGCTTCATCCTACCATTTGCATCCTACCTCTTGCTTTTATTCTGGACTGGAACTGATTCTTCCTTACTGTTTTTCCTGGTCTGACCCCTATGTGACTCTGGTTTCAGCCTCTATACCCTACACTGTGCCAGAGGTAGCAATAAATATTTATTGAATGAATTTGAGGAATTGTGATACCCAAACAGTATGTGAGATCATTTTTTATTTATTACTTTGAAATTCCATTAGTATGAAAAATTTCAACTATTCAGAAAAATGGAGGGTGTAGTGTAAATTACTCTGATGTACTCACTACCCAGCTTCTGTAGTTTTCAACACATGACCTCTCTTCTTTCATTTTCACCCCACCTACCTTTGGCCAGGCTCTTTAACTGAATGCAGTTCAGTCAAGCAAGTGCATGATGGGAACACTTAAAAAGTCATTGTAGGTATCTGAGCTTCATCATCTGAATTCATTTAGAACTCCTGGCCCCTTTTATGACTCTTTGTTCTTAACTTTTCATCGTTTCTTGTTTGGTCTCCTGTTTGGTCTCACTTCTCCTAGGGGTTCTTAACGTGGGTGCACAAGTTCGCAGGGAGTCCATGCATGAAAATCAAGGGGTCATTAAATTTGTATGGGGAAAAAATGCAGTTTTGTTTTTACCAACCTCTGATATTTAACCTTTTCTTCAATCATGAATTTAAGCAATGAACCATAGTAGTAGTCACAGTACCTGAAACTTTGAAACCAGTAGGAATCCTTTTATATCATATTACAGAAGTTGTAATGATTTCCAGTTATCTTTTATGCTCATCATTGCTTTGGAAATTATGGTAGTGATTACACTCACCACTAGATATTGTTATTTAATGTGTTAATTTGGAAACACATATATTACTATATTGTGTATATTCTATAATTGTAGAGAGGCATATTTAGTTTCCTTTGTGATCCATTATGTTTTATTACTTGCATTTAAAAATATTCTGAAAAAAATCCATAGGTTTCACCAAACTGTCACAGGAATCTATGACTCAGGAAAAGCTTAAGAGGTCTAACATTTGACTGACAGCATTTTTGAACTCCCTATTCTAACTTTGACTTGCTGTCTTCCACCCTACCCCGTCCCTTGCTACCATACTGTTTATTGCTTGTTTTCTGCCTAATATATAGAAAAGAAGCATGTCTTTTCCAAATCCAGCCCTCAGGGCTAACTGCTGAGGGTCTTCTCTTTTTACTTTTGGCCAGAAGAGGAGCCTGAGCAACCTTGACTGGCAACCCCAGAAAATGGATTCAGCCAATTATCATTTACTAGCAATAGGAGGGTCTGATGGATGACTTTAATATATTTCAGTTTTCTACTGCCCAAGTAATCCTCATAATTCAGCTAGCTTCACATTATAATCCATTTTAGTCCCTGACTGATTTAATCCCTGACTCTTCTGGGATTTTGGCAAGGCACCGCATCCCCCCAGCCCCCCATCCCCCAGCCCTTGAAATTATAACAGAAGAAGCAGGTTGACTTCTATGCCTCCTACACACTTTATCAAAGCTTCATCTCACTTTTCTATACCTTCTCTGCCTCCTCTACCTTTATATTAAAAAAAAAGACATTTTCATTCCTTCTGGGTCCAGATCTCTGTTAGGTGGCAGTAGAAAAATCTAGTAGTCCTCATGGTTTGATGGTCCCTGCACTGAACTGATAAGCATGGGCCGTAGGAGCATGGCTGAGGTTGAAAGGGGCAGCCTTCCCAGTGGGTAATAAATCTCCTCTGTTGGAGGTTTTGTCTCACTCTTCACCTCAGCTCCACTCAGCTGTCCTCATTTTCTCTACCTTACCACTCTTAGCCTTTAGGACACTAAAGGCTTGGACAACTAGCATTTGGGTTTGGTCACTCTGGGGTAGGGCTTCCATTGCAGATACTAACATCCCCAGAACATCTGTTTAATCTTTCTAATATCCAATATTCAATTATCACGCAATAGACAATTGTTCTGTTATCCATTTCTTTCCTTCTTCTTTTTTTAAAAAGAATATGTTTCCTTTTTTGATGTGGACCATTTTTAAAGGCTTTATTGAATTTGTTATAGTATTGCTTCTGCTTTATTTATTGTTCATTATTTTTGTGTTTCTTGCTTTTGTTTTATGTTTTGGTTTTTTGTGTTTTGGTAAATTGTGGTTTATAAAGTCAACACATTAAATAACAAGATCTAGTGGTGAGAGTAATCACTACCATAATTTCCAAAGCAGTGATGAGCATAAAAGATAACTGGAAATATCTCTACAACTTCTGTAATATGATATAAAAGGATTCCTACTGGTTTCAAAGTTTCAGGTACTGTGACTACTGCTATGGTTCTTTGCTTGCATTCATGATCGAAGAAAAGGTTAAATATCAGTTAGAGGTTGGTAAAAACAAAACTGTACTCTACTCCCATTTTCTCTCACATGACGGGATGCGTGTGGGATCTTAGCTCCCTGACCAGGGATCAAACCTGCACCCCTGCAGGTCTTAAACACTGGACCACCAGGGAAGTCTGTATCCATTTCTAAAGTCCCTGTGACTACAATGAAATGTCTTCTACATTCTTTTACTCTGTCTGAGGGATGCTGCTATTTCTATAGATCATTTGCAGAAGAGAAAAGATTTACATGCTAAGATTCTTCCCTTCTCAGGCTAATAGCTCCTGTCAATTTCCCAGGTAACTTCTCTCCTTAAAAGGAAATGTTCTTAAAAGAATCTAATAATTGTGGTTTATAATGTCAAAATACCTTCAACTTTTTGTTCTTTTTAGGCCTTTAAATGTAAAATTAGGCATGAGAATCCTATAAAGATATGAGGCAGACAGCTCAGGATTAATTTAGGCCCCCCCCCACCCCCCCAGCTCACTTCATGGGCTTGTTTCCCAGCCTCTCTCCAGTTTTTGCTTTCATATATTGGTTCTACATTTCTGCTAAGCCTTCGGATTGGGTGATCTATGGTTTGGGCTCTCTATCAGCTTGCATCTTGGCATCCTCAGGACTCTACATTTGGAATCTGCTCCTTGGTTCCATGCCTCATGTTCCTGGGCAGCAAACATGTTGGTTCTACCCACAGTTCTTGGACCTCCTCACCACCACCGCAACACAAGTGTTGAGATCATTCATTTTTCAGGGTTTCCAGAGATCTCTTGTATAGAGTCATGAATCAGGCCTTCTACCTTGTAGCTCAGCAAGCAGCAGCTGATGAGAATGAGATGCAAATTGAACCAGTACACTGAACCACCACCATCCTTGTGCAAAAGCAAGGTTGAAGTTGTTGGCATGTTTCTCTCGGGTCCCCTATCAAAATGCCCTTGAGCTGCTTCTGTTTCTGTTATGACTCTTATTTCAAATATAAACATTGACACAGATAAAACAACTCCTTTATTTTTTGTGGTAAAATATATATAATATAAACTTTGCCATTTAAACTGCTTTAGGTATACAGTTCAGTGGCATTAATTCTATTCACAACGTTGTATAACCATCACCACTATTTATTATATTTTTGTCATCTCAAAAAGAAATTCTGTACCCATCAATCAATAACTCCCCCTCTTCCATCCCTCCCATTCCTGGCCCCTGAAAACCTCTAATCTATTTTCCGTTCCTATGAATTTGAGTATTCAAGATATTTCATATAAGTAGAATTATGTAATATTTGTTCTTTGTTCTTTGTGCCTGGCTTATTTTGCTCAGAATAATATTTTCTAGGTTCATCAATATTGTAGCATGTATCAATCTTTAATTCCTTTTTTGTGGCTGAATAATATTCCATTGTATGGTTATATCACATTTTATTTGTCCATTTATCCGTTGATGGACACTTGGGTTGTTTCCACCTGTTGGCTATTGTGATAAGATTGCTATGAACATTGGTGTACAGATATCTGTTTTTTGGGTCCTACTTTCAATTCAGAAGTGGAATTGCTCAATTATGTGGACTTCCCTGGTGTAAAGTGTCTGCCTGCAATTCAGGAGACCCGGGTTCCATCCCTGGGTTGGGAAGATTCCCCTGGAGAAGGAAATGGCAACCCACTCCAGTATTCTTGCCTGGAGAATTCCATGGACAGAGGAGCCTGGTGGGCTACAGTCCTTGGGGTCGCAAAGAGTTGGACATGACTGAGTGACCAACACTTTCACTTTCATGGTAATTTTGCATTTAACTTTTTGAAGAACTGCCATAGTATTTTCCACAGTGACCTCACCATTTTACATTCTCATCAGCAAATGCATGAGGGCTGCAATTTCTCCAACTTCTCATCAACACTTGTTATTTTCTGATTTTTAAAAGATGGTAGCTGTCCTAGAAGAGGTAAAGTAGTCTCTTCTTTTGGTTTTGCTTTACATTTCCCTGAAAACTAATGATGTGGAGCATTTTGTTTTGTGCTTCTTGGCCATTTGTACATCGTCTTTGGCAAAAGTCTTTTCAAATCCTTTGTCCATTTAAAAATTGGATTATTTGTCTTTTTGTTGTTGAGTTATAGGAATTCTTTATGTATTTTGGATATTAAATCCTTATCAGACATGTGATTTGCAAGTAGTTTTCTCCCATTCTGTGGGTTGTCTTTTTACTCTCTTGATGTCCTTTGATGCGTGAAGGTTTTCACTTTAAGAATTTTATTTATTTATTTTTGGTTGTGCTGGGTCATTGTTGCTGCTCGGGCTTTCTCTAGTTGTGAGTGGGGGCTACTTTCTAGTTGTGATGGACGGGCTTCTCATTGCAGTGGCTTCTCTTGTTGCTGAGCACAGGCTCTGCGGTGCGTGGGATTCAGTAGCTGTGCATGGGCTTGTTAGTTGTGGTTCTCTAGAGCATAGGCTCTGTAGCTGTGGTGCATGAACTTAGCTGTTCTGCAGCATGTGGGATCTTCCCAGACCAGGGATCCAACCTGTGTCCCCTACACTGGCAGATGGATTCTTTACATTGAGCCATCAGGGAAGCTCCAGCTTTCACTTTCAGTGAAATGCATTTTAAAAAACCTCTCATTTTATATTGAGATATAGTTGATTAACAATGTTGTGATTTAATGAAGTGCATTTAAATAATATTTTTTCTTTTGTTACCTGTTCTTTTGATGTGATATTTAAGAAACCGTGCTTCAAACCACGGTAATGAAGATTTGCCCTTATGTTTTCTTCTATGAATTTAGGGCTTTGGTCCATTTTCAGTTAATTTTTTTACATACTATATATTAAGTTCTATTGCTTTGGACTGTCTTGATTCATAAATTCTCTTGGTTCTTTGTTCAAATTTGACTTCATACCATTGTTCCTACCATTAAAAAAAACTGTACCCTTGGATTGGTTATGCAGCCAGGACCTTGGCCCCATCAAGTCTCTGCAAGTAAGAGTCACTTTACTTATATGTCCTATGCCAGTGTGTCAGAGAAAGATATCAGATATAAACATAGAGTACCAGAAGACTGGCCACCAAGTCTATAAGAAGGATGCTTTCTTACATTATTATTCAGGAGAACCATGTACTTACCACATGCCTAATCAAATGTAAAAGAATAGAACTATAAAGAGTATAAGACATATAATTGTATAATAATATCATTTATTCAAAGTATCAAAAGATATTACAATACAGAAGTGTTGAAAAAATTATAGATTTCCCACAGGAGAGCTGAGATCTGGCTCTCTCCATGTTAGTCAGATCACCTAATCTCTGCTGTGTGTTAATCCTTGATAGTATAAAGTATATATCCTATTGTTGTTGTTTAGTCGCTAAGTTATGTCCTACTCTTTGCGATCCTATGGACTGTAGCCCATCAGGCTCCTCTGTCCGTGGGATTCTCCAGGCAAGAATACTAGAGTGGGTTGCCATTCCCTTCTCCAGGGGATCTTCTGACCCAGTGACTGGAACCTGTATCTCTTGTATCTCCTGCATTGACAGATGGACTCTTTACCACTGAGCCACCAATAAAAGATAGCATAAAGTATATATCTTAACTTTTTAAAGAGTGAAGACTGTACTGAGAAGATAAGGTAGCATTACGGGCCAGCGTGTATGATCACTCTGGGCAGGATGCACTTTCAGATCTGTACCTTCTGCTCCTAACACCATAGTGCTTGCTGGTTGTTGATGATGACAACACAGGATGCTGAGGCCATCTTGAAGGAATAATGAATTTGTATCTAATGTAAGAGAAAGTGACTCTGAAATGAAAGCCTTGCCATGTCCCCAGTCATGCTATGGGCAATAGTACCCCCCTCTCAGTTCTTCTACTGCCTAACACTGTGACCCCTGCTAGGGAAGGCTGAGAACTACTTCTTCCTTCTCCTCTCTTGCAATTCAGTGAAATTTCACTGAGCATCTACTCTGGACCAGGCCCTGCACTAGACTGAGAATTCAAAAATGAAGAGGATTTGGTTCTTATTCTTGGGATAAGATGTCATGGCTCATGACATTCTCAACACAGTCTTGTTTCATTGCTGCCTTGCCTTATTACTTTATGGAAACTTGAGTGCTTTGGTCTGTACTGGTATCTGGGGACATTTGAAGGGGTCTACATGGCAAAGAAACTCAGGATTTTACACTCAGTTTTCCATAGAGGAAATATGCTGAGGATGCAAGTGAGAAAGGTAAAGAAAGGTCTAGAATGAAGTAAATAGGGCATGTTCCTATAGGAAAACCTTCCCTCTGCCAACCACTATATAGTTGTATCTTGTTAGATTGTTCAGTTTTGATAATGTGTTCTATTAACAACAACAGCAGCAACAACAATAATGGTAAAAGTAGTTAACAGTGAGCACCTATTGTTGGCATTATACTAAGCATTTTACATGTATGAACTCATTAAATCTTTCTCTCAATCACATGAAGTAGGTTCTGTTATTATACATATTTTACAGACAAAGAAATAGACACACAGACTGATATGCTAGTTTTGCTGTGTATAGGTTTATATAGATAGCTCAGCACCCTTGTGGGGAGTGACAGTACAGTTCAGCTCCACTTGAATTGGGGCTGTATTTATTGCCTAAGAATCTTCAGCTACCATCTTGATCCTGTTAACATGGATGATGTACTGAAGGCTGTTGGAGCTCTCTTGGGAAACCATATGTCTTATGCCTTCACCAGGGACTGCTTCTACTAAGAGAGGCTATGAAAAGTCAGAAACATGTCAGTTAATTTAAAAATGTGACCAGAAAGAAAAGTTAAAGTCAAACCTTGGGAGAACAACCTAAACTCCACAACTTATTATAACTGACTTGGCATTAATTGAGAGAGCCATGACATGAGGATTTTAAAATCATGGGGACTAATTCTGCAAACCCTGATACACCAAGCCCAATTTCTTCTAATTTTGCTCTGGAATTTCTTACCTCAGTCAGATTTCTCTGGCTAGTGAACTCATTAACTTTTATTGTTGAGTGTTTTTCACGTAACCATGACACTGTAACCTATATAGCTATTGGCCAAAGGATACCATGAAAGCTTTGGGAGGCAGGCTAAGTAACAAATCAAAATGTCCCTGGGATAGAACATTCTTTCTTTATCTTCATCCTCCCTCTTTCCCTCCTCTCTTTCATACAAAAGCTCTCACTCCAACACTCCCACCAAAATTTACAATCTGCCTTGCAAGTGAATAAAAAGAAACTCTCTCAGTTTAGATAACCCCAGTCCCAACTATTAGAAGTTTACTGTTGCAATGTGAATAGTAAACTAGTTTTGCAAACTGTGCTAATTATATCTAAAAACACCAGGTAAACTACTTTTAGAGTGGAACAGAAAAAAGTAATTTTATTAAATCTCTGGTACTGGGAATACTATAATGGTCAGTGAGTATATATATTTCTCTTATATGCAAAACTTTTGCTAGATACTACAGTGTAAGTGATAAAAGAGGAATAAGACAGTTTCTGCCTTCCTTCAGAAGCTTAACCCCAATCCCCACTGTTGTTCTTCACATAGTTTCTTGGCTCACCAGCCCCACTTAATTCTGTCTGTCAAGGTGGTAGCATGGGCTGCTGTTCCAGCAGGCCTGCTTTCATCTCACTTCCGCCTCACCTCTATACCATGGCCAGATTAATCTAAAGTTATGTTTCCCAAATTGTGGTTTAGGAATGTTTCGTTGTTGCTGTTAACCCCCATTCAAAAAGAGGATTTTGTGCTAACACAAGTTTAGGAACCAGGGAATGTTCAAATCCCTCCTGAAAATTCATGATGTACAAGATTAGCATGTTAAAGGGTCTGAGAAATTCTGTGATTAAAGAAACATCTTTAACTTTCTTTAACCCAGCATTTCCCATGCTTAATTGACCACAAAACTTATTTTTCATGTAACATCAATTAATATTACATCCATCACTTTTTCAGAAATGCTGCCCTAAAGCATTGCTTTGATCATGCTACTTTCCCAGTTAAAAAATCTCCAGTGGTTCCTCATTTTCTTGTTGGTGGGCGGGGGAGGGGGGGATGTCCACCGTGTCAGCCTTATTTCAAAGACCTTTGTAACCCGATCCTAACTTAATCAAGCCGGATTTCATTTCCCACTGCTTGCCTATGTGGACCATTTGCCCCTAACTAGATAGTTCTGTTTATCATTCTGTGCTCCTCAGCTATTAAGAGCCAAGGGAGGAGGCAGGACAAGAATGGGTGGGGACTGAGATCTGGTAGGAGCAGGTAGTAGTCATTTGTGAGTCAGTTACATGGGAAGGCCCAGCAGCAGGAACCTGGAAGCAGAGGCCGCACAAGCAGGATAAAGTCGAGGTAGAGTTCAGGATGAGTAGGTGTGGAACTACCAATTGCTGAAAATGGCTTACAGCCTGATGTGTGACCCAGTGCACACAATGTGAGACCTGATAGCCAAAGAAATGAACATCAGGACAGGGCGGATGCTAAAAGTAAGTGCAAGAGGAAAAGAAAAGAAGCGGTGGTGAGATCAGATCAGCTATTTTTCACCTTTGGGGTCTGCTGGGGTGTGACCCAAAACTAAAACATCCCTAAAGACAGGATGTGTGTGTGAGTGTACATGTGCGTGCATGTGCATGCATGTATACCTTTAAGATAATGATTGTTGATATTCTTTTTTAAAAATTTATTTGGCTACATCAGGTCTTAGCTGAGGCACACAAGATCTTTCTTTTGGCATGCAGGCTTTTCAGTTGTAGCATACAGCATCCAGCTCTCTGACCAAGGATTGAACCTGGGCCCCCTGTATTGGGAGGACAGTCTTAACCACTGGACCACCAGGGAAGTCCCAGATTGTTAATATTCTTTGAGAATCTGATGGAAGTTATGAGACTTCTTAGAAAAATGCACACACACAAAGAATTTTGCATAGGATTTTAAGGGTTTCATAGACTCTGAACTCCATTGGCCTAAGTTCACTGAAAACATCTTATCTAATGCTTAAGGGGCAAGATAGAGATAGAAAGAGAACTTTCCAAACAACAGAGATGCTAGCCAGGCTGATCTCTTAGGTGTGTTTTTCTCCTTTATTTCCCCAATTACAAAAGTTAGCAGCATGACAAGAACCAAATTGTACCTCCCTTCTGCTTATTGACTTACGGATACCACCTCTGAAATTGATTCAGTGACCTGTTCTCTGTTACACTTTTCTTTGTCCCTGGGAAATCTATACTCTGTGACCTTTTGATTTGTCAAACACACATACACACAAGCTCAGAAAGAGTTGCTTAGATACCTCCATGTCCATTTAGTATTCTGGTGAGAAGGAGACACATGAAAGAGGACAAAAGGGCTATAAATCAAGATCCCTAGAGGCTTTAAGAGAAGGTTTCGGTGTGTGAGGACAGGGCAGGGTGTGAGTGAAGCTCTTGTGCTGGGTGAGTGATTACAGTGGTGGTGCTTGCTTCAGGAAAAAGTGGGCTTTGAGTGCTGTTCACACTAAAGGATGAGCCTTCACTTTCTTATCACAATTCTCCCAAAGCAATGGTTGTCAACCCTGGCAGTATACTAGAATCACCTGAGAAACTTTGAAAATATGCCCATGTCCAGGCCCCAAACTCCAGGGATTCTGACTTAATTGTTCTGAGGTGTGGACAGAGCATACTTATATTTTATAAATTGCAAAGCATTTAATTTAAAAATGCTCTACAATATATTAAAAATAACTCCTATATAAACACATATAAGGCTTCCTTGGTGGCTCAGACAGTAAAGAATCTGCCTACAATTCAGGACACCCTGCGTTCAATCCCTGGGTCAGGAAGATGCCCTGGAGAAGGAAATGGCAACCCATTCCAGTATTCTTGCCTGGAGAATTCCATGGACAGAGGAGACTGCCTGGCTACAGTCCATGGGGTCTCAAAGAGCTGGACATGACTGAGCAACTAACACTATCTATCTATCATCATCATTATTATCATCCTCATCATCACCTATCTAAAGAAACTAAATTTCACCTAGAAAAGCCCATATTCTATCACAAATAAGGAAACAATAAATCTCACCTGTAGAAAAGCCTATATTTTATCATAAATATGTATGGCCATATTTCTCAGACTCCATTTTTAGGGGTAAGTATATTTTAGATTTTGATGCAAAAGTAGACAGAACAGTATAAAGAACCCCTATGTTCCCACCACTTTTTTTTTCATTGGAATGTTTGTTTTCTTACTGTTGAATTTTGAGATATAGAAAGATAGCATATAAATTCTTTATCAGATATATGGCTTGCAAATATTTTCTCCTAGTCTATAGATTGTGTTTTCATTTCAATATAGTGTCCTTCTAAGAGGAGAATTTAAAATTCTGATGTTCTAAAAAATCATTTTTTTCTTTTATGAATCAGGTCTTTGATGTTATGTCTAAGAATTCTTTACTGAACATCAGATCAGGAATATTTTCTTCTATGTTTTGTATGATTTTTTTGAGTTAATATTATATAGTCTAGGTCAACATTTTCTTTAGTTTTATTTTTTGCATATAGACGTTTATTTGATCCAATAGCTTTGTTGAGACAACTATACTTTTCTCCATTGAATCGCCTCTGCACCTTTGTAAAAAATCAATTTAGCACATATGTGTAGATCTACTTATAGACTATATTCTGTCCCATTCATCTGTATGTTTATCCTGACACTTCTCTTGATTACTGTTGCTTTATAGAAAGCCCTGAGAGCATATATCGTGAGTCCTATGACTTTGTTTTTTTCTCCAAATTGTTTTGGCTTTCTATTTCTTGTGCTTTTTCATGTGTTTTTTAATTAGCTTGTTGATCTCTACAAAGTATCCTGCTGGAATTTTGATTGGAATTCTGTTTAATGTATAGATTTATTTGGAGAGAACTGGCATATTAACAAATGAAGTTTTTCACCACATTAACAGGGCATTGCTCTCCATTTGTATAGATTTTCTTTAATTTAG